>NC_057841.1:41140000-41451000 GCF_910594005.1 Cervus elaphus
GTCCAGGCCAGGTGACACCTTGATTTCAATCTTGTGGTACCCTAAGCAGAGAACCCAGCCAAACTGCCTGGACTTGGAGATACTTGAATGCTATTCTAAGCCACTAAGTTTGAGTTAATTTGTTCAGCTACAGAATGCCAATACAGATTTTGACACCCCTGTGATTATTAGTTAATCTATTTAAAAAATACAGTTCAAAGTATCAATGCAGGAAACGTCTTTTAATTTTTATTAGTATGTGAACTAAACCATCTCAATTTTCCCCAAAGATAGTCCTTATTGGCTAAAATAAATATCCTAAAATATTCAAAGCTTATAATGATTAATAGTTAACAGTAGAAGAGAGGGTGATTTTTCTCTTTATAAAAGATTCATTTATAACATATGAAGTTGACACAAAATATTTTACATTCCAACCACTAAAAATATGTTTATATCTCGACCCAACAAAAATGTAGACTTTACTTTTTCTTTTGATCTTTTTCTTTGGAAGCAGAGGGATAAGTAAAGCTTCTCATGTGATTTTTTTCATTACTATAGTAATATTTGCACATATTTAATTTCTACTGGAAATATTTACTACAATATCATTTCTTTACCACTATAGGCAATACAGTGAAATTTAATTAAAGGAAAGTATTTGCATAGTCGCTCTGGCTGGACCTTATGCAAATACAGAAAATGACAAGTCTGAAATTAATCACCAACTGACTGACATTAAAACAGAAATTTATCAAAGCGGGGATGTATGAGTCATAACAGTATCTAATTCCACGGTTCCTGAGCAGATCCCCTTCTATAGTCTGATGAAACTCGCACTTATTTATATTAAAACCCTCCAACAGGCCATGACTTATACTTGGCTCCACTGTAAAATCTCCAGGCAGAAAACGTTCTCTGTGTGGAAGATTTCAAAGGATAATCAGTTTCGATGTAACCGAGCTCTCATTTTCTGTCTTTCACCTCTGTAGAGGGTCTTGGAAAGACAGACACATTTTATTTTCTACATGTCAATGTCCCAGACTTTATCTAATAAGCTACAGCAGCCAAGTACAGAAAGCTTTACGGACCAGTACCCTGATTTATGACATCCACTGGGCAATCTGTTTTTCCCTTTGTGTGTCTCTTTCAAGGATACACCAGAGCAACAGGACTACTGCCTCTCAGGAAGACTGAGAGAAAGAAACAGCTGAGTCAGACACTTGATGGTGAGACTCTGATTTATCTCAAGTGTTAGTAACTGAAAACTGTGTGTGCGTGTGGGGAGAAATCAATACTAGCTCTGAACGGTGTCTTAACAGTGAATAATGAAGACTGCTAAATCACAACCGTACATTTTAAAAGCACTGACAAGCAGCACTAACTGTAAGCTAAGTAATGTAGATGATACCTTCTGTACTGTGTACTGAATGCAGTAAATGGGCAACATCAATGACAGGATGGAAAAATGGGATAAGCAAGTAAAAAATGAGAAGAAATACCAAGTTCAACTCTGGCAAACCAGAATTCTTTCAAAAAAATTTAAATCAAAGGACACATTTCTTACAAGAGGCAAGGGCAAAGTACAAAGGACAAGTGATATTTCTTTTCCAGGGTCTATTAAAATGTGGTTTCTTTTTCTGACAGAGGTCAGTCACTGATGCCTGGTTTGGGGCCATTCATGGCTGGACCACCCCAGAATGAATGGACACTGTCTGAATGCTGTTCAGGGCCGCACAGTTAAAGGGTATGACTTCCCATCGTAAAGAGCCATGAAAATCTCTTCACATCCCCATTTGATGGCATGTAATCAGCACGTAATTAAATAGACATTTCCCCAGATGGGCCACTGTTGAGAATCAACAAGAAAATCTCCAGTCGTGACCTTGGGTAAACTGAAGCATGTCTCCAGGAAGGAGTTCTGGGTATCTGCATGAGCATGAGGGACTTGCTGAGTCTGACCACTGGGAGGGAAGATCCCAAGAAATACTGCATATTAACCACCTCCCTAGAGAGTGGAGCGTTCTGACAAAATGTGGTCCACTGGAGAAGGGAACGGCAAACCACTGCAGTATTCTTGCCTTGAGAACCCATGAACAGTATGAAAAGGCAAAAAGATACGACACAGAAAGATGAACTCCCCAGGTTGGTAGGTGCCCAATATGCTACTGGAAAAGAGTGTAGAAATAACTCCAGAAAGAATGAAGAGACAGAGCCAAAGCAAAAACAACACCCAGGTGTTGATGTGACTGGTGATGGAGATAAAGTCCAATAAATATTGCATAGGAACCTGGAACATTAGGTCCATGAATCAAGGTAAACTGGAAGTGGTCAAACAGCAGAAGGCAAGAGGGAACATCGACATTTTAGGAATCAGTGAACTAAAATGGACTAGAATGGGAAAATTTAACTCAGATGACCACCCTTCTATCTACTACTGTGGGCAAGAAACCCCTGGAAGAAATGGAATAGCCCTCATAGTCAGCAAAAGAACCTGAAATGCAGTACTTGGGTGCAACCTCAAAAACGACAGAATGATCTCTGTTCATTTCCAAGGCAAACTGTTCAATATCACAGTAATCCAAGTCTATTCCCCAACCAGTAATCCTGAAGAAGCTGAAGTTGAATGGTTCTTTGAAGACCTACAAGACCTTCGACAACTAACACTGAAAAAAGATGTCCTTTTCATTACAGGGGTCTGGAATGCAAAAGTAGGAAGTCAAAAGATATCTGGAGTAACAGGCAAATTTGGTTTTGGAGTACAAAGTGAAGCAGAGCAAAAGCTAACAGAATTTTGCCAAGAGCATGCACTTATCATAGCAAACACCCTCTTCCAACAACACAAGAGAAAACTCTACACATGGACATCACCAGATGGTCAATACCAAAATCAGATTGATTATATTCTTTTCAGCCAAAGATGGAGGAGCTCTATACAGTCAGCAAAAACAAGACCAAGAGCTAACTGTGGCTCAGATCATTAACTCCTTATTGAAAACTTCAGACTTAAATTGAAGAAAGTAAAGAAAACCACTAGAGATCATTCAGGTATGATCTAAATCAAATCCCTAACGAATATACAGTGGAAGTGACAAATAGATTCAAGGGATTCGATCTGATAGAGTGCTTGAAGAACTATGGACAGAGGTTTGTGCCACCTACAGGAGGCAGTGATCAACACCATCCTCAAGGAAAAGAAATGCAAAAAGGCAGAATGGTTGTCTGAGGAGGGCTTACAGATAGCTGAAGATGAAATTCCAATACTTTGGCCACCTGATGTGAAGAACTGACTCATTGGAAAAGACCCTGATGCTATGAAAGACTGAAGACAGGAGGAGAAGGGGACGACAAAGGATGAGATGGTTGGATGGCGTCACCAACTCGACGGACATGAGTTTGAGCAAGCTCCGGGAGCTGGTGAAGGACAGAGAAGGACACGACTGAGCGACTGAACTGAACCACTTCCCTTCCCCACAAATAAAACACACAGCAACAAACATAAATGTACATGAAATAACTGTATCCACAGGAAGTGAATAACAAAACAAGTTATGATGATGGACCCAGGTGGATTTCCCAAGTCCATGTTAATGCTTATCCCTGCTAAGGGATAGATCTGTTCTTGTGGGCAAGACTGATCCAAGGCCGGTCACTGTTATCTCTTACTAACTTAATTGTTCCACTCACTCAGGTCCCTTAGTCTCTCCTTATTACAAGGTCTTAGCCTCTTAATTACATTCCATGGATCCCTCTTCTAATCATTTCCTACCTCCATTTGAAAACATATGTGTATATATATATTTATGTATGTATATATATATAAAACTTTCAGATGCATCCAAAATAAAGGGAAAAAAGGAACTGATAACTCTTTGTACTCTTTCAATAATTACTGATCATGGGCTTTCAATGTCTAGAATGATCCACACTTTGAGTTTCTAGGAAGCAGAGATCAAATTATAGCAACAACTACAAAATGTGTAAAAGCATTTTTGTTGTCATAATCTTTATTACCACATTTCCCTTCTACCATTTAATTAATATAAGGGGACATATCAGTGTTGTCTGGCCTCACTGTGTGTCGAGCACACAGACTTGTGTTCGCTAACATTTTTACTCCATCTGTGTCAGATATCTCAAGACATGGGGCTCCCCTCATAGCTCAGTTGGTAAAGAATCCACCTGCAATGCAGGAGACCCCAGTTCGATTCCTGGGTCGGGAAGATCCCCTGGAGAAGAGAAAGGCTACCCACTCCAGTATTCTGGCCTGGAGAATTCCACGGGCTGTATAGTCCACGGAGTAACAAAGAGTCGGATGCGACTGAGCGACTTTCATTTTCACATGACATATACTACCCTGAGGAGAAAACCTGGGTCAATGACTTGCATCCAAATCAAGAACTGAGTTCTCGGCTTATCAGCCATCAAATGGCTTCTCCCATTACACTGCCTAGGTCTGAGGGGGAACAAAAGCTTCTACTTGGAGACTTCAGAACCATTCCAAAGAAAAAGAAAAAGAAGGCAAAGTGGTTGTCTGAGAAGGTGTTACAAATAGCCAAGGAAATAAGAGATGCGAAAGGCAAGGAAGAAAGGGAAAGATGCCATTGAATGCGGTGTTCCAGAGAAAAGCAAGGAGGGATAAGGAAGCCTTTTAAAGTGAACAACGCAAAGAAGCAGAGGGAAACAATAGAATGGGAAAGACTAGAGATCTCTTCAAGAAAACTGGAGATACCAAGGGAACATTTCATGCAAGGACGGGCATAATAAAGGAAGAGACAGTAAGGACCTAACAGAAGCAGATTAAGTAGAAGTGGCAAGAATACAGAGAACAATAATATAAAAAAGGTCTCAATGATCTGGATAACCACGATGGTATGGTCACTCACCTAGAGCCGGACATCTTGAAGTGTGAAGTCAAGTGGGCCTAAAGAAGAATTACTATGAACAAAGCTACTGGAGGCGATAGAATTCCAGCTGAGCTATTTAAAATCCTAAAAGAAGATGTTGTTAAGGTGCTGCATGTAATATGTCAGTAAACTTGGAAAACTCAGCAATGGCAACAGGACTGGAAAAGGTTGGTTTTCATTCCAATCCCAAAGAAGAGCAATGCAAAAGACTGTTCAAACCATCATATAACTGTGCTCATTTCACTTGCTAGCAAGGTTATTTATTTATTTGAAGGCTCAAAAGCCTTCAAGCTAGATTTCAGCAGCATATGAACCAAGAACTTCCAGATAGACAAGTTGGGTTTAGAAAAGGCAGAAGAATCCGAGATCAAATTGCCAACATTCAATGGATCATGGAGAAAGCTAGAGAATTCCAGAAAAGCATCTGCTTCATTGACTGCGCTAAAGCCTTTGACTGTGTGGATCACAACAAACTGTGGAAAATTCTTAAAGAGATGAGAGTACCAGATCATCTTACCTGTCCCCTGAAACACCTGTATGCAGGTTAAGAAGCAACAGTTAGAACTGGACATAGAACAACTGACTGATTCAAAATTGGAAAAGGAGCATGACAAGGCTGTATATAGTCACTCTTCTTATTTAACTTATAAGCAGAGTACATCATGCAAAATGCCAGGCTGGATGAATCACAGGCTGGAATCAAGATGGCTGGGAGAAATATCAAAAACCTCAGATATGCAGATGATACCACTCTAATGGCAGAAAGTGAAGAGGAACTACGGAGCCTCTTGATGAGGGTAAAAAAGGAGAGTGAAAAAGCTGGCTTAAAACTCAACATTCAAAAAACAAAGATCATGGCATCCAGTCCCATCACTTCATGGCAAATAGATAAAGCAGTCACGAGTTTCTCTTCTTGGTCTCCAAAATCATTGCAGACAGTGACTGTAGCCATGAAATTAAAAGATGCTTGCTCTTTGGAAGGAAAGCGATGACAAACCGAGACAGCATATTAAAAAGCAGAGACATCCCTTTACCAACAAAGGTCTATATAGCCAAAGTTACGATTTTTCCAGTAGTCATGTATGGATGTGAGAGTTGCACCATAAAGAAGACTGAGCACCAAAGAATTGATGCTTTCAAATTGTGCTGGAGAGGACTCTTGAGAGTCCCTTGGACTGCAAGGAGATCAAACCAGTCGATCCTAAAGGAAATCAACCCTGAATACTCACTGGAAGGACTGATCCTGAAGCTGAAGCTCCAGTACTTTAGCCACCTGATGCAAAGAGCTCATTGGAAAAGACCCTGCTGGCTGGGAAAGACTGAAGGCAAAAGGAGAAGAGGGCAGCACAGGATGAGATGGTTAGATAGCATCACCCACTGAATAGACATGAATTTGAGCAAATTCTAGGAGACAGTGGAGGACCAGGGAGCCTGGTGTGTTGCAGTCCATGGGGTCACTAACAGTCGGACACAACTTAGCAACTGCACAACAACATCAGGCAATCCAGTGGTTAAGAATCTGCCTCGCAATGCAGGGGACATGGGTTCGATCCCTGGAAGCAGAACTAAATCGCACATGTCACAGCTAAGCTGCAACTACTGAGCCTGCAGGCCACAACTAGACAGTCTGTGGGCTGGCCACAAAAGATCCTACATGCCACAAATAAGATCAGATTTAAAAAAACAACAAAGCTTCTATTTGAATTAGGAGACTGTCCACTCCAACTCTCATGTTCATTTGCATTGCTGTTGCTGCTGTTCAGTAGCTCAGTTGTGTCTGACTCTTTGCGACCCCCCCCCGGACTGCAGCACGCCAGGTTCCCCTGTCTTCCGCTGTCTCCCAGAGTTCACTCAAATTCATCTGAGTAGATTATTAGAAAAAATGTAAAACTTAAAAATTGTGTATTGTATCATACCACAGAGTATGTACAGACTCTCATCAGCCGTTTCCAGAAGTGTGTTAGTTTCTGAAGACATACAGTTGCTCAGATTAAGGAGGAAGAATTGAAACACTAATCTAAGCCATCAAAGCCCATTCTTGACATTTTCCAGTAATGAGATTCAAATCTGGCCTTTTATACTTATCTTGCACCATATTGATTTTAAGTCACGTGGAGTTTTTCACAGCATGACAAAGCATGAAGCGTGGGGTTTGCCAAATCTTTTTTGGTCCAAGTGGCATTTGTCGTGAGTCCTGTCAGTCAAGCCATGCCCACTCACCCATTCAGTGTGATCATCTAAACTAGATTTAGGAGGAATATTGATAATTTTATTCTTTTTTCCTTTAACAGTCAAACAGATCCCAGAGTGTGGAGGCACTGAAAGAAGCTGGAAATTATGACCTAATCTGTGGTCTCTGTTAGGCCAAGCCTACACCAAACCAGGCAAGAGCACGGGGTCCACTTTGACTGTAAGTGCCAAGAATTACGGAAAATCTGAAAATCTGTTACCAAGGTAGAAGCAGCAGGAAAATGCTGCCGTGGGATTGAAAAGGAGCTGACATTTCTGTCTCTAGAATCACACACTGCTTTTTAGGTGCACCATATACCCTGGGAACTGTGTGTCTGCATAGTTTTGTAACGTATCTTTATCCTCTGCAAGCCACTAGTCTGCATGTGACCCTGAATCGCGTATCAGAGTGAAAAACTTGACGCCCGTGGGGACTGATGATGGGGACACGCAGACGGCAGCCACCAGCTGGGCTCCATTGAGCTCCCTTCTCACTCATGTTGCCCCCATGCCAACTCTGTTCTGCCCCAATTCCAAAGTCAGGCTTGGCCAGGTCATTGTGGGTCTCCTCCTCCTATTTGGCCAATGCATTCATGCTGGTTGTCACATCTGTGCTCCTGAAACGATTCTCCAGGTCCAGCCTCCCCTCATTTCCCTGTTCTTAAAATGATGCTCTTGCTTGGCCCAATCCTGACCCTCCTCCTGGGCTTTAATTCCTAAGTCTGAGGTTTTTATCTCAGTCCACTTATGAAATTTCCTTTTCCTTTTTTTTTTTAAATTGATAAGCATTCCATATCCATTCTGGGAGCTGAGACATCTACCTTAGGCCCATTTCTGAGTTTGATTTCTGCTAATCTATGATCTGACTGCCTGGTGCTGGTGACTCTCTCTTGGCATGTTACCCAAGAACAGACTCCCCAGATGTGGTTGGTCAGGTGGGCCAAATTATTGAGTGCCAGCCTTGTATTCTCTTTTAGGATAGCCCACTGTAATCACAAGGGCTACGCTGGTGGTTCAGTCAGTAAACAATCCACCTGCAATGCAGGAGACACAGGTTTGATCCCTGGTTGGGAAGATGCCCTGGAGAAGGGAATGGCTACCTACTCCAGTATTCTTGCCTGGGAAACCTCATGGACAGAGGAGCCTGCCAGGCTACCGTCCGTGGGGTTGCAGAGTCGGAAACAACTGAGTGACTAAGCATGCGCTATTGTAATCATGGGTTTGGACTAGGTTTGGACTTTTCCCCCTGACTGTAGTGATAATTGCTTCTAGGATTATCCATCCATCCATCCACCCACCCACCCACCTACCCAGCTTTTCATTCATTTTTCTTTTCATTCTTACACATTAGAGCTTACTTTATGCCAGACCTAGGTTTAGAACTGAAGATACAGTGTTTCCTAAGACAGATATATCCCTGCTCTAGCAGGAGAGACAGATAATTAAACAACTGTGATACAACATGATAAGCAGTTCTCCACCCATCTTCTTAGGTAGGTAGGTTCAATGCCAAGTTTCCACATACTCTTTGCTGTCCTGTGAGCACAGTCATACCTTACTGAGGCCAAATAGGCTAGTATTTTCAGTTCTCTCATTGAGAACTTCAGGGGACAACAGCATTGCAAGTCAGGAGAGCAGGCATTAATATCATAGGCATATTTACATAAGAACCCCTTGGATTTCCAGGGAATTTTACAATATGCAAATTCTTTTATTTACAGATGTTATTTTACCTTCAGAGCATATCTGTGAGGTACAGGTAGGGTAAGCATTATTTTAGCCTCATTTTATAGCAAAGAAACTCAGGTTCCCAGAAGTTAAAAGAGCTTTGGTAAAGTTTAGAGCTGACACTGCAACAAGACCCAGTATTCCTAATAAGAAATGCAATCCATTTTATGAGTAATTCAATAGAAACTGGTAGTTTCTAAAACCTTAGTGATGGCAGTTTGAGGTATTACTGTCTACATTTTTAAACAGGTTAAGGCTCATAGGACAGGCCTGTGTGTGACCTGTTCTGGAAAAGTGACATACAAAAATGTACTTCAGACTCCAATGTGTGGGTTTATCTTCATTAAGTGTTTACTGGGCTTCCCAGTTGGCTCAGCGGTAAAGAATCCACCAGCCAATACAGGAGACACGGATCCAATCCCTGAGTCAGAAAGATCCCCTGGAGAAGGAAATAACAACCCACTCCAGTGTTCTTGCCTGGGAAAGCCCATGGACAGAGGAACCTGGTGGGCTACAGTCCATGGGGTCACAGAGAATCAGACACGACTGAGAGACTGAGTGCCCAGAATTCTAACCCAGGTACGATGGTTCTTTGGAACACGAGCCTTCCATCTTCTCGGTCCCTATTCCTTGCCCCAGCAACTCGCCCCTCGATTGACTGGCCTGTCCTGCAGTGAGCAATACCCACCTGGATTCAGTAAGCATGAGTGGTATGTTTTTAAGGCTACCACACTTGGTGCTTAGGCTTTATCATTTTCAGTATCAGCACGAGTCTTACTTGGACAGTATGGTTCCAAAGGAAGCTAACAACTGGTGCACTAACGAGCAAGCTTTATAGAGGTTAAGGAATGATAATTCATCACTGAAACCAAACCGGCTGTTACCTGGGGCTGCAATCTGAATCCTTGTATTGTTTGCGCAGAAACTCAGCCAAGGCAATCCTGCAGAGGAGGCGTCCCCTCTACTTACCTGAACATATAAGATGCAGAAGAGAGAGTGGACTTTGTGACTGTTTTCAAATACAAACCTTTTCTCATGGAAACCACCTCTCATTTCACCCACCTGGAACAGCCTTACGGATCTAATACCTATCCAGCCTTTTAAGATCTAGCATTGGCATCCCAAAGTCCATTGCTCTAGATCTAATATTCTGTTATTCTAATATCTGTTATATCTAATATTCTAGGACTGATATTCTATAGAGATTCTCTACACCACAATCTAGTCATAGGTTCTATCTTGGTTTTCTCACTAACTGATCTTCATCAGGTTTAAAGGGATAGTATCTTATGTATCTTGCACTTTTCAATCAGCTTTTACATTATACACACACACACACAGACACACACATATATACACACACAAACTCAACATTCAAAAAACTAAGATCCAGTCCCATCACTTCATGGCAAATAGATGGGGAAAAACTGGAAGCAGTCACAGATTTTCTCTTCTTGGACTCCAAAATCACTGCAGATGGTGACTGCAACCATGAAATTAAAAGACACTTGCCCCTTGGAAGGAAAGCTATGATAAACCAAGATAGCATATTAAAAAGCACAGACATCAGCTTGCTGACAAAGGTCCATATAGTTAAAGCTATGGTTTTCCCAGTGGTCATGTACGGATGTGAGAGTTGGACCATAAAAGGCTGAGCACCAAAGAATTGATGCTTTCGGATTGTGGTATTGGAGAAGACTCTTGAGAGTCCCTTGGACAGCAAGGGATCAGTCAATGCTAAAGGAAACCAACCCTGAAGATTCATTATAAGGACTGATGCTGAAGCTGAAACTCCAATACTTTGGCCACCTGATGTGAAGAGCTAACCCATTGGAGAAGACCCTGAGGCTGGGAAAGATTGAGGGCAAAAGGAGAAGAGGGCAGCAGAAAATGAGATGGTTGGATAGCATCACCAATTCAATGCACATAAATTTGAGCAAACTCCAGGAGATATTGAAGGACAAGGAAACCTGTTGTGCTGCAGTCCATGGGGTCGCAAAGAGTAGGACACAACTTAGAACTGAACAATAACAGCATATATTAATGTATCTTTTTGTAAATAAGATATAAGCACACCCTCCATCCCCACATAAACATTCCTCTTCTGATTTTTCTATCTTGAATTTATTACTCTCTGACATACCATATATAATTATACTCTCTTTTTACTCAATCATCTGTTGCCTCCTCAAAGTAACACAGGCTCAGTAAGGGCAAAATTAGTTGTCTGTCTGTCTACCACTGAGTCTCTACCTTTAGAATTGTGTTTCACTTACTATCTGTTGAGTAAATAATGAATGAATGAATGAGTGAATTATACACTTCGCATTTTGGTATAAATTTTCAATTATATATATTAATGTTGCATATGTTTACATTTGCAGTGATAGCTCAGTTTACCAACTGAGAATCCACCCGCAATGCAGGAGACCCCGGTTCGACTCCATGATCTGGAAGATCCTCTGGAGAAGGGACAGGCTGCCCACTCCAGTATGCTTGGGCTCCCCTTGTGGCTCAGCTGGTAAAGAATCCGCCTGCAATGCAAGAGCCCTGGGTTTGATCCCTGGGCTGGGAAGATCCTCTGGAGAAGGGAAAGGCTACCCACTCCAGGATTCTGGCAGTATTCCATGGACTGTATAATCCATGGGGTTGCAAAGAGCCAGACACGACTGAGCAACTTTCACTTTCATATCTATATTGTATGTCTAATAGAGAGATGTTATGTATTTTTATGTGTGTTTACATATGAAACTATAACTTTAATCTGATTTTCAGATGTTTGAAATACCAATGATAAGGTGGATTGGTTTAGATGAGCTGGTCTTTGATCTGTGCTGCCATCTGCTGGGTGTTGGTGAAACAGCAGCAAACATGTCTAATATCTAGACCTGACAGCTGGGAAGGACTTTGTAAACCATTCAAACCAACTTCTGTCTGTACAGGTTAGCAAGACGGACCTGAGAAATGAAGTGACCTGAAGTGACGTGTTCTCTGTCTTGATACCAGCAGAGCAGAATGTGGAGGAAGTGCTAGGTAGGGGCAAACACATGAATTCTGGAGTCAGACAGACTTACGTTAGTATTTTAACTGCATGGCCTTAAGCAAGTTACTTAGACTTTCTGAGTTTTTAGACTTTCTGAATTTTAATGTACTTTTGGGATTAATATTTACACTATATGATTTATAGGAGAATTAACTGTGATTCTTTCTTTCCTTCTTTCCTTCATTCTGACTGAAAGAGATATTTCCATACAGATAAAAAGGTTTATTCCACAAAGAAGATATAACAATTATAAACACACAGAAACCACAGTTTTTCAAATACCTACAGCTAAAATAATAAAAACCAAAAAGGGTCAAATCATGTTGGGACACTTTACTACATGTCCCCTCAGACATCTATCAGGTGGTTTTTTCTTTTTAAGTGAGGATCAAAGTACCATTTCTCAGACTTTAGTGACTGTGAGAAGCCTCAGAAACTAGCCCTGCATAAAAGACTGGTGCTACGACAGAGCCATCATCTTTCTTCTCATCTCTACTCAACCAAGACACGCTTCTGCGGGAACCCCTCATAGTTTGTGAAGAATGTGTTTTATCAGAGCTAACCCAAGTTAATGTGGGAGACTGACCATGTGACTATTTGGGGATATTTTAGATGCTTCAAAATTTTACTATTATATCTAATTCTATAATTGTGAGCATCAATATTTGACTTATTTTCTTAGACTATTTAGGAAGGGGGAAATACTAATTTTAAACCTAAAGTGTAAACATAATATATACATATATACACCTGGGTATGCATATTTTATATCTGAATATATATCTATATATAAAAATCTGATTAAAATATTGGGTTTACCCAAAAGTTCATTAGGGTTTTTCCTAAGATGTTGTGGAAAAACCTGAACAAACGTTTTGGCCACCCCAGTATTTCTTGAAAAAGCAAAATTATTAAGACTCTTCTGTTGGCCCCTAGGTGAATCTTTCCTGGGGACAATTTCAATATTAACACTTTCTCCCAAGGAGATAATATACACATCAAAATGCTAAACTGATAAGTCATAATTGTTTACATTTCTCCTGGTCATTTGTCCATTTATTCTTTAAAATGCTGTATTATTTAATGATGTGAAGCCCAGCTAATCAACTCTCAGACCACCCAGTACATTGCTCATTCCGGTATCTCTCAAGAATTACATGTCAGCATCCTTTCAGGAAAAGGATAGGGTTATCTATCTATGGTAGAATTACCTCTAATAACAGCCCTAGTATTTTAGTGATTCCTGTTTCACAAAGTGTAACAATTATACTATTTTGAAATCCCTAACTGCAAATTAGTTTTCCTGAGATATTGTAACATGAGCAAAAGATGCTTGTCTGAGCTACCTTGAAGGAGAAGGGCAAGAGACAGTGAGAGCCTTCTGACTTGCAGGCTGTCATGATTTCTCTAACTCTGTTCAGATATCCATTCATGTTACAGAGGGAATGTCACCTCAGTAATTCAAACTTCCCATTGTTGCTAAAGTATACTGCGGCCCTACAGCTGGGCCGCAAGAAGAGAGTACAAGTCTGACTTAAGGTCACATCCTTTCTCCCACTGAAAAGTATTTCTTTATACAGAGGATAAAGAATGTGCTCACATATGTGTGTCTCAATTTCAATTATCTCGTGGCTCCTCCAGCTGCCTCATAAGAACAGAGGACGTCGTGTGCCTGGCTGTGCTACACGCCCCGGTATAATGGATGATGAATATTAAACAGGTTACATCGATTCCATGTACACATTCATTGTTGTGGAGCCAAGACTCCAAATCTATGTCTTCCCACAGACAACTTCTTTAGAACAATTCTTTAAAGCCCAGAAAGCTGCATTTTTAGTTGAAATATGACTTCATTTTTGGCAAGGTGGAACTTCTCTCTTCTCATAGATTGAGATTGGCTTCTCTCAATCATGATCTGTCCTAGATAGTTACTGTTATCAATCGTATTAGAAATCAACAGTCTTCATCTTCATTGTCATCATCATTATCATCACTATTATCTTTACAGTTATTTTTACTGCCAGGAATTACATGTAACTGTTAATTAACTCAGTTAATCCTCTCAACTCCAAGAGGGGAGTATTATTATTACACCTTGAGGTGACACAAGACGAGATAAAGGCAGGGGGATTTAAATAAGTTGCATGTGGTCACAGAATTAGTAATGCTGGCGTCAGAACTCGGGCTCTGGAGTGAGTCTGCTTGGATTCAAACTCTGGCTCCTGTACAATAAACAGTGTGGCTGGAGGAAGGTTTCTTCACTTCCCTGAAGCTAAGTTTCATCTGTAAAAGTGGGGCAGAGAAAGGGATGGTGGGGATTAAGATGCGCTGGGGAACAGGGAGAGTACGAACTATAGGAAGAGGAAAGACTGGGCCAACGGGATGGCACTGGCTTGCATTACTAGTCATCATTTTTTATATTTAGTCTAAGCAGGCAACACAGGGGCTGTGGTTCGCTCCTTGGGTCAGGAAGATCCCCTGGAGGAGGAAATGGCAACTCACTCCAGTATTCTTGCCTGAAAAATCCCATGGACAGAGGAGCCTGGTGGGCTACAGGCTAGAGGGTCACAGAAAGTCAGACATGACTGGATGATTAAGCATGCACGCACATACACACACACACAAATGTCTAAGTATCCCGGCTCTGAACCCATAACCAAATTACACAAATAAAAGGGTTGGCAAATGCCAGTTTCTGATGCAAAGTAGATTTGAAGGTAAAAATCTACACAAATCCTAGAAGACATAGCTGTTTATCTGAGGGGAAAATGGAATTAAGAGTTCACACTTTGGTAAGGAGAGAGTGAAGATATTAAAATGTCCTGTCATCACTAATAAAGCACATTTTCCCAGAAAGAAGATGAATTCATTTTAATCCTCCAACTTCACACTTTCAAATCAGGAAAGTCACCTTCAGGCAGTGCTATCTGAGGATAATGAAGGGCAAAAGAAAAGAAATAAGCAAATCTAAAAATTTCTGATGAGTGTTTTAATGCATAACTCAAAGTGACCTTTATTTTAATGTTAGCTAGAAACAAACTAAATAAGCAAAGAGGTTCTTTACATACTTAGCAAACTAAGTAGACAGAAATTCTAGCAACTGCTTGTGAATGATTTTCTTTCAACATCAGTTGCTCAATAAGAAACAGAAAAAAAAAAAAAAAGAAAGAAAAACCTCTGTTGACACTGGGAGGAAGTGATATTTAGACACTAACAATCATTCTATTTTGGAGCTCCTTAGAGAAGTCAATGAAAGTCAGATTATTTATAGCAAAGATTTTCTTAGTTCACAATTTAAACTCTGATAATTTAAACACCACATACAACTAACACAGTAGGACTTTCTGGAGCTATAATAGAGACAAAAAGAATGAAATAAAAATGTTTTCAACCAAAAGGTATAAGATAGTGGTGAAGGCACCGAAGAACAAATAAGTTCTTTCTAACTTACTTACAAGCTGATATCCTTATTTATATGAACAGATTGTTTTGAAGAAAATAAGTGAAATTCATCTTTTCCCTACAACCAATACTTATAAAGCTTGAAATACTTACTCATCAAGAGATAAGCAAAGGAAACCAAAGCAGAAACAAATGGGACGTAATCAAACTTAAAAGCTTTTGCACAGCAAACAAAGCCATCAACAAAATGAAAAGACAGCCTACTAAATAGCAGAAAAAAAATCTGTAAATAATATGAATACACAAACAGCTCAGACAGCAATAAAATAAACAACTCAATTAAAAACTGGACAGAAGATCTGAACAGAAATTTTTCCAAAGAAGATATTCAAATGGCCAACAGATACATGAAAAGCTGCTCAACATTGTAAATCATCAGGAAAATGCAAATCAAAAGTGCATTGAGATATTATTTCATACCTGTCAGAAGGGCTATCATCAAAAAGTCCACAAATAACAAATGCTGGCAAGGATGTAGAGGAAAGGTAACCCATGTGCATTGCTGGTGGAAAGGTAACTAGCACAGCTACTGTGGAAAACATTATGGAAAGTTCTCAGGAAAACTAAAAATAGAACTACCAGAAATTCCACTTATCTGTATGTCTGAACAAAACGCTAACTAAAAAAGAGACATGCACCCCAATGTTCAAAACAGCATTATTTACAAGAGCCAAGATATGGAAGCAACCTAAGTGTCTATGAATGGATAAAGAAGCTGTGGTAATATAATATACACAATGAAATACCACTCAGTCATAAAAAAAACCAAAATCTTCCCATTTCCAACAACATGGATGGACTTGGAGGGCATTTTGCTAAGTGAAATAAGTCAGACAGAGAAAGACAAATACTATATGATATCACACATATTTGGAATAAAAAATACAACAAACTAGTGAATATAACAAAAAAGAACAGACTCAGAGATAACAAACCAGTGGTTATCAGTGGGGAAAGGGAAGGTGAGGGGTAGCAGATTAAGAGGTGCAAACTACTATGTATAAAACAAATAAGCTACAATAATATATTGTACAACACAGGTAATATAGCCAATATTTTATAGTAACTATAAATGAAGTATAACTTATAAAAGTTGTGAATCACTGTTGTATACCTGAAACTTACACAGTATTTTACATAAACTATGCATCAATTTTTTAAAGAGATATGCCTGCAGGAGGTGTAAGAATTGTTATTGTTAAGTTGTGTCTGACTCTTTGCAACCCCAGGGACTATAGCACGCCAGGCATCCCTGTCCTTCACTATCTCTCGGAGTTTGCTCAAACTCATGTCCATTGAATCAGTGATGCCATCCAATCACCTCACCCTCTGCCCTCTTCTCTGCCCTCAGTCGTTCCCAGCATCAAGGTATTTTCCAGTGAGTCGGCTCTTCACATAAGATGGCTAAAGTATTGGAGCATCAGCTGCAGCATTAGAACTTCCAAAGAGTATTCAGGGTTGATTTCCTTTAGGATTGACTGATTTGATTTCCATGCTGTCCAAGGGATTCTCAAGAGTCTTCGCCAGCACCACAATTCAAAAGCATCAATTCTTTGGTGCTCAGCCTTCTTTATGGTCCAACTCTCACATCTGTACATGACTAATGGAAAAACCATAGCTTTGACTAGATGGACCTTTGTTGGCAAAATGATGTCTTTGCTTTTTAATACACTGTCTAGATTTGTCATAGCTTTCCTTCCAAGAAGCAAGTGTCTTCTAATTTCATGGCTGCAGTCACCATCCACAGTGATTTTGAAGCCCAGGAACAGAAAATCTATCACTGCTTCCACTTTCCCCTCTTCTATAGGTATGAGAATGCTTCATGCAAATAAACAGCTTTGAACTAGGAGCCAATAAATGTGGATTACAGATCCAGTTCTACTATCTGCCCAAACTATGCTAAGTTTATTCACCTCTCTGTGCATCAATGACATTTTTGGATCAGATTTTTGGATGGATATATTATGTGTAAGGTTCTTTCCACTTTAATACTCTAGAAAGACATACTGTTTAATTATTTGGTATCTTAGGGGTTCAAGGGGTTCAGCAAACTTCTCTCAATGAAATTTTCATAAAAAGAGCTAAGGAGAAGGAGAATCTGCTTCACAAAAATAAATATATTTTAAAATCTCACTGTTGTCAATTTTCTACAATTTCAGCATGACCTTCAGAAACTCATTTTAATATTAGCCTTAATTTTGGAAGGCAAATCAATTGCCAAAAAATAAAAGACATTACTATAAGATTTCAAAATAATTCAGCCACTTACATTATCATGCCAATGTCTCCTATCCAAGATCCAAGGAGATTTTTTTTAACATTTTATTTAAAGTATCAAACCATAGCTAATCTACATTCACCAAGCTTAACTTATATCATAAACTCTTAACTGAAGAAACACAATAGTTTCCTGAAAAATCTCAGATAAAGACCATTTTGTTCTCAAATGTGTTATTCTTTCTTGTCCTGTAAATGTAAACATATACTTTTAATAAGTACATCTCATGCAGGTGTATAGCGGGCACTTAAGAAAACATTTCCTGAATAAGGAGATCAGTCCTCCCACCTGACATACACAGGACAGATCAGAGTATTAAAACTATTGCTAAAGAAACTTTGCTTTCTGCTCGCAGCATGCACCTCCTTTTTCTCCATTAAGCTTCTTGAAGGTCAAATCTTCCTCTTGACAGTAAAATGACTTAAACCTTTTCCCACTTCAGAACTAACAAAATTTACCAATGGAAATGTTCCTCTTGCTTACTTTGTGGGGGCAGCCACTTGACATTCAATAGCTTTCTCAGCCTCAATACATCAAAAGAAAAAAACCAGTGGCAATGATTTATCCAGATATGCTTCCATATTGCAACACCATTGGGTGCTGGCAACTAATAGCAAGAAATCATCAAACATTTTAATATTATTGCTAGTCCTAGACTTCTAAGGTATTACTGGGTCAACCTTTCTTTATATTGTGAAAAGAAGTAACTAGGAAAGAAATGAAAATGCATTATTTCCCTTCCTTTCTGAACAAATATAACAGACTAAAAACCATTCAACCAAGTGGAATAGAAAATGACCTGAATCTCAAATCACTAGAAAACATTTTATCAACTACTCTCTACTTGAATGTATCCATACTTTTTATGGCTACCCTGAGATGGGAAAATGAAACTGGGCTTCCATTTCCTTTGATTACTTCAGTTGCTGGTACACTCTTCCCAAAACATAGACAGTAAATGATGAGTGACAAGGATCTCATTGAACACAATCCAAGACAACTCTTTGTCTAGCATGACTGACCTGGAAAATGACAGCAAGCACAGAACGCTATTCGATGATATAAAACATAAGTATTAGTGCAGTGTTAGCTAGTCAGTTATGTCCGACTCTTTGTGACCCCACAGACTGTAGCCCACCAGGCTCCTCTGTCCATGGGATTCTCCAGGCAAGAATAATGGAGCAGCTTGCCATTCTCTTCTCCAGAGGATCTTCCTGACCCAGGGACGAAACCCAGCTCTCCCGCACTGCAGACGGATTTTTAACAGTATGAGCTACAGGGATTAATGACTCCATTAAGTGAGGTGGTAACAGATTCAATGTTATTTCCTTCCAAGAGCAATAAACCAAGCACTGTCTCTTAGCACCACAACTTTGTTCAGTTGGATCTAAACGCAACATGAGTTTGCAATGCCTTACCAGACATATTGATTATCTAAAAAGGAATGTAAAGATTTTTTGAAAAACAAAATGTATTGCCTGTAATCTAAGAATGGAGCTTATTGTTAGATCTGGACCTGAGAAAGGAGAGAGATGGGCCCCATGCTGAGCAGCTGGAATTAGTCTCCTGTTGGTACTTCAAATAAAGACCTCTGCTTGAGTAAAGATAAGGAGGCCACATTTTTCTTGGGATCAAGGAGACCTCCAAGACCACACATGCACAGAAAAGATCCCTGGAGGTCAGGAAAGGGAGAGGTTGCTAGCACATTATACATTTTGCCAACCTCCCCAAAACCTTCACAACGGAATCCAAATTGGCTGAAAGGTGTGTGTGTACATTAGGGAGGGCCCTGAGTCAGATCAGATATGGGCAACAAGCAAGATGATTGGCCAGAAGGGACCTAGAAGATGGCCCCCATATAACCAACTTAAGCCATCCTAAAAGCGTGCAGCTCACTTCAAGCCCAGCAGCATCTTTTTCCACATGTACTGCATTTCTAATAAACTCTACCCACTTCACTACCTCCGTCTCTTTTCTGAATTCTTTCTTCTAAGAATACAGGGACTGAGGTCCTGTTTCAAGCCTGCTTGCCCTCATAGTCTAGAGGTTAGGATGCAGCACTTTACTACCATGGCCTAGATTCGGGTCCCAGTCAGGGAACTAAGATCCTGCTTTAGGTTGCTGCACCCCATGGACCCCCAAGATTAGACCCACTAGAGCTCTGTGCTTCCTTCCAAAGTTAACTCTCAATATCTCATGTTATCTCATCTCTTTCTTCTCCTTCCTTGTCCTCCTGTTCCTCCGTCAATGAGACTGCCCTCCTGAGACTTCTGTTTTCTGATGACTTTCTCCTCTCCAGCGCACTGGAAGCTGAGCTTCACTTTTTTAGTTCTAAGCTTGGTTTACTGCAAATATGCTGTTTTTTCTTGTCTTGCTAGAACGACACCATATATTTTACTTTTTAGAAGTTGGATCTGGCATAAATTCTCTCCAGTGACAAAGAGCCTTATCTACCTTATCCATACTCAGAAAATTGCCCCCATATAAGCAACTCAAGCCACCCTAAAAGCATGCAACTCACTTCAAGCCCACCAGCATCTTCTTCCACATGTACTTCACTTCTAATAAACACTCTACCCACTTCACTACCTCCGTCTCTTTGCTGAATTCTTTCTTCTAAGAATACAAGGATTGAGGTCCGTGTGAAGTGCTGACACTATATTTTCATGCATGGGCTTGACCCAAAATGGGGAATTAACGCAATGAAGGAGAGAAAAAAAGAAGAAAAAACCCTAATGCAAAAGAGCTAAGTTTTGGGAAAATGAAGGTTTGCAGGCTGTATCTAAAGGCATCATCATTAAGGTCTGTGTCTTTATAAAAATATTATGCCCTTTGCACATCTATTAAACTGTCCTCCTTTTTTTCTCGCGCACACACCTGTTTTCTTTCTTCACTGTGTTTACCACTGTTTGTTATTATATAACACATGCCTATTTGCTGCATGTTTGTTTCCTCTACAGACTGAAAGAAGCCAGAAGGGTAGGAAATGATTCTGCTCAGAGCAGGTTTCCAATATATTCTGATTGAATCAATTTATGAATAGGTCACCTTCACACTATGATATCCAAAGCAGAGACACTACTTTGCTGACAAAGGTCCAACTAGTCAAAGCTATGGTTTTTCCAGTAGTCATGTACGGATGTGAGAGTTGGACCATAAAGAAGGCTGAGCACCAAAGAATCGATGCTTTTGAACTGTCGTGTTGGAGAAGACTCTTGAGAGTCCTTTGGACTGAAAGGAAATCAAACCAGTCAGTCCTAAAGGAAATCAATCCTGAAGATTCACTTGAAGGAACGATGCTGAAGCTGCAGTGCCAATACTTTGGACACCTGATGCAAAGAACCAACTCACTGGAAAAGATTGAGGGCAGGAGGAGAAGAGGGCAACAGAGGATGAGATGGTTAGATGGCATCACTGAATCAATAGACATGATTTCAGTAGGCTCTGGGAGATGGTGAAGGACAGGGAGGCCTGTTGTGCTCCTGTCCATGGGGTCACAAAGAGTTGGACACGACTGAGTGAATGAACAACAATAAATCCAAAGGGTCATGCAGGGTTAAAGAATCAGATTTTGTCTTTTGATTATCTTTTAAATGCATGATTAATGCAAAAATGTTAAGAAAATGAATAAGATAGGTTAAATATCCAATTTTTTTTTTGGTATGTGTGACATTAATTTTGAAGGCATTCAGCTCTAAGTAGAGAAAAGTCATGTTTGAAATGAACATTCCCACTGGTACTTATTTACCTTCCCAAATCTTAAAGATGATGCTAAGAAAAGTAAGCTATTTAGGAGCTTAAAAGTGCCAAAGCCATATGTAAATTTAAACTACCTATTGGGTCATTTCTGCATTTAGGTGTTCTATGAAGGTAAGCATTTGGTACTCAAGAGCTCTGAACCACAGAAGTGACAAGTTTATCTAGTAGGTATTTAAATAATCCATGTAAACAGGCAGAATGCCAAAGATCACAGTAGAATATGGATTAGACATTGTGCGCAACAGTCTGACTGCTGTGAAAAATGTCACTGAGTTTTCAGTGTTAGTAGTTTTCCTACTCATTGAAAACAACAGATACTTTCCTAGATGCCTTTTTAGTTTTCAAAATTTAAGGTAAATTGGATCTTTCCTCAGGGAAGTAAGTTGTTTAAAGCTTAGTAGACTTGACAGAATTACAATGGAATCTAATCTTTAATATCATCATATATATGCTTCTAGAAAGGCCATTCCATATAACTAATAAACTGACCCTGAAATATCGAAAGGTTAAAGTACCTACAATCAAAAACAGAGGCAAACAGGGTCAGCATTAGATCAGCTGTTTTGACTCATAAAACTCTGCAGGACACATTTTCAAAGTTTTACCCACTTATACTTGAAAGAAGTCATTGAGTAGCTGGCCCAGTTTAACACAAGTGGTCATAAAGGACACTCAGGATCTCCGGGGAGGGACACAGCTCCCCATGATGACCCCTGTGCAGTCAGGGTTGACAACCTCCAGTGTAGCTGACAGCGTAAATATGGAGTGAAGTACCAGATGTTTCAGACACTGGATCTGATTAAATCCTTAAAATCTCCATCTTGCAGATGAAAAAAAAAATGGTGCACAAAGAGGTTATATAAATGTATATGGTAACATGAGAGCCACAATGTTACAAAATGTCACTAGTCTCTCTCATTTACTTTGAAGTGTGTGTGTGGATCACAATAAACTGTGGAAAATTCTGAAAGAGATGGGAATACCAGGCCACCTGACCCACCTCTTGAGAAACCTATATGCAGGTCAGGAAGCAACAGTTAGAACTGGACATGGAACAACAAACTGGTTCCAAATAGGAAAAGGAGTACATCAAGGCTGTATATCATCACCCTGCTTATTTAACTTATATGCAGAGTACATCATGAGAAACACTGGGCTGGAAGAAGCACAAGCTGGAATCAAGATTGCCGGGAGAAATATCAAGAAGCTCAGATATGCAGGTGACACCACCCTTATGGCAGAAAGTGAAGAGGAACTAAAAAGCCTCCTGATGAAAGTGAAAGAGGAGAGTGAAAAAGTTGGCTTAAAGCTCAACATTCAGAAAACTAAGATCATGGCATCTGGTCCTGTCACTTCATGGGAAATAGATGGGGAAACAATGCAAACAGTGTCAGACTTTATTTTTTGGGCTCCAAAATCACTGCGGATGGTGATTGCAGCCATGAAATTAAAAGATGCTTACTCCTTGGAAGGAAAGTTATGACCAACCTAGATAGCATATTAAAAAGCAGAGACATTACTTTGCTAACAAAGGTCCGTCTAGTCAAGACCATGTTTTTTCCAGTGATCATGTATGGATGTGAGAGTTGGACTATAAAGGAAGTTGAGTGCCGAAAAATGGATGCTTTTGAACTGTGGTGTTGGAGAAGACTCTTGAGAGTCCCTTGGACTGCAAGGAGATCCAATCAGTCCATCCTAAAGGAACTCAGTCCTGGGTGTTCATTAGAAGGACTGATGCTGAAGCTGAAACTCCAATACTTTGGCCACCTCATGCAAAGAGTTGACTCATTGGAAAAGACCCTGATGCTGGGAGGGATTGGGGGCAGGAGGAGAAGGGGACGACAGAGGATGAGATGGCTGGATGGCATCACCGACTCGAAGGACATGAGTTTGAGTAAACTCCAGGAGTTGGTGATGGACAGGGAGGCCTGGCGTGCTGCGATTCATGGGGTTGCAAAGAGTCGGACACGACTGAGTGACTGAACTGAACTTCACCTAATCTCGAAACCTACTACTCAGTATTGTTTCTTGGCTGGATGAATAGAGGGTTTGAGTGAAGAAGGTGAAGATATAGATGAACACAGAATTAGATGCGAGTTTCCCAAAAACCTGAGAACTCTTAGGTAACACAGTTTGCCGAGCCCAGGTTTATGCCCTGTGACTTAGTCCCCATGTGGACCAGTTAGCAGTTCTCTCTTTTATGGTCACAGATCATATCCCTAAATGTTGACTGTATCACAGACAGGTTCTCCAGTTCATAAAGCTTAAGTGATGGGAATGTGGCTTGAGAACTAACAGACCATCATTATTGCCAGAAGACCCCCACACATGGATAGGGGCCAATTAGAAGCATCAACTTCCCATGTAAATTCAACACCAACAGAAGGTGGATAGGGCAGGATTGAGCTGTGTGCCCCATGAGGCATACACTCATATCCATCCTCCATCAGCTTGTGGAGAGAAAGGAAGTAAGAAAGAGCTGGTGGGAGGGGGTGTGTTGGAATGCTTTCCATAGATACGAACCAAGGGGTTCACTTTCAGTCTTTTTGTTTTTTTCCAGATTCAGGATCTGGTAGTTGGTCCAGGGGATAAAATATCCTGCACATACAGTAGAGTCATAGAAAAAGAGGTAGATCTCTTGACCATGAGAAAGAAAACCAGTAAGAAGAAAGCTGTGCTTTGATCTTAACACACTGAAAATCTGACAAAATACTGTTTTATTTCTACATGAATATGAGGTTAATTGAGTGTGTCTGTCTAACTGCACTGTGCATAAGAATCACTAGCTTGTTAACATTAAGATTTCTGAGACTCAACACCAGAGTCTCAGATTCGGTAAATCCAGAGTGAAGCCAGGAATCTGTGATTTAAACAGTTTTCCTCTAGTGAACCTTACACACTCTTGGAGAAAACAGAGGCCCAAACCACCTATTAACCAACAGATGTACCTATTATAATAACTTTCTGTCATAGTTTAATTTAGGATATTGTAGTGTTTGTTCATCAAATTCTTCTTGGTTAAGAATGTTCAGAAGTAAGTCAACAATAAAATTGGTATTATAAACTTCCTAGGAGCCATTTCTTTTCTCTTTGCTGGGTAATTTCAAGAAAATTTCAAGTTAGAGTTTGTTCTATTAAAAACGCTTTTGACATTTATTCAAAGCTCCACATTCCTATTTACCGAGAATGTGAAGTAAGGGAATAATTGACTCAGAGTGCTTCTTTATGCCCCCAATTAGACACAGTGTAGTGCTTTCCTTTGTACTATCTGCTTTTGAGGAACCAGGATTTAATTTTAAATCCTATTTCACTGCACCACTGTTGCTCTTCATGAAATACTTTATTTTTGATAACTGGAGCTATCCAAAGTAAGAGATAAATTAAGGATATGAACAGGAATTTTCTAGATGGTTATTTGCCTCTGTACGAGAGAAGGAAGCTTAATTTCAACAAGCACTAGGTAGCAAACCAGATGGTGCCACATGGCCCCACCCTTCCCTCTATATTTTTTTATAAATTTTCAATTCTCTGGCTCTACAAAGTCCAGCTTGCTCCTCCCCATTCCTACCCCACAGTCAACTCACTCATCCTCCCTTTCAAGTGACCTTGCTACAAAGTGTGTTAGAGTTTAGCTCACACAGGATTCGTGTCCCTAATACAACAGTGAATGACTGAACAGAATCTGTCTTTACCACTGTAACTAGCCTCTGGCTTTGACATGAGGCACTGTACCTGGTCTTTTACATAGAAGACCTCTTTAGATGACTTCCATTTTTGCAGAAGCGGGGAAATGGGGCAGGCAGCCGGTGTCAGAACTAAGATTCCAACTGAGACCTGTCTTCCTCCTGAGCACATCCTCTCTCTGGGGCTGGCTTTGCTTTATGGGCTACTTGTATGGTCGCCAGGACCCCATTCCTGGAAGGGCCCCCTGCTTGCTCTAAGGCTCTGCTGTAGCTGCTTTGAAATCCTTAAAAAAAATTTAACATGGGGCTCTACATTTTCATTCTGCAGAAAAGTCCTGCAAATTATGTAGCTTAGTTCATTTCCATGGCCTACTTCAGGCTGGAATCCTCAAATATTTCAGACTTGAAGCTAGAAATTCAGATCAAGTTCTACTAAGAAGGAGTAAGTGTACACACGATCCCCACTATAATGAGGGGAAAAGTATGAAACTGCTCAGGGTAAAAATGTCTGGAATACTACACTTAAGTGTTGTTGAGGATTTATCACTAATAGGGTAATGATCTGATAAATTCTGTTATTTAGGTTGCTGGCCAAATGACTTAATTCTATTTTGTTTTGTAATTTCAAAATTTGTAATTTTGTTTTTATTTCTTAACTTCTTCTGGATACATTAGGGACAAAGCACTTCTAGGAGGTGCTCATTTTTCTGCTTCTGTAAAAACAGTGTATCTCCTTTTGATATAATAAAAGTAATGCATGTTTCTTATGGAAAATATGAAGAAGAAAAAGAATTACCTACAGTTAGCTAAGTGGAGAAAATATTTTGTTACATATTTTTCCTTAGGCATTAATAGATGTCTAGGTACACATTTTTACATTTACTGATGGCCATCTATTGATCAATCAACGGACTGCTTGATCTATCATCTATCTGGAATCACAAAATTTATGGTTTGAATTTGAATCCTGTGGTTTTCTTTTTTCATTTAATTTATTCTAAGGATTTCCCTTATGGTGAAAGAGGACTCTTTACAAGAACCTTTTTAACAACTTCTTTATTGTGAAAAATTAGATTTGCTCTCTTTTCAAACATTGTTTTTTATAGTTGATTCTGAAGGGAAGGGGCAGGTATCAGTTACATTCTGGATAGTTAATGGAGAGTATGCAACATACTCAACATTGCCGATTACAAGTCTATGAATCAAGAGGGTTTTCTATACTTACACGTTGCAAATTTAGAACAGATCATTCTATATTATTCTATATATACCAGAAGAAAATTACTGAGGCAGATCAGGCTGTCTTGGTGCAACTGAATGGTAGAATTAAATGGGTAAATGAAAAAGGAGAGGGAAAATATTCTTTGCAGAATCTTTCCAAATGTCAACCTCTTTAAATCAAGAAGCTAATTATTTACTGCACAGACAACTCACCAAGGCAGAAAAAAAAAATATGGGCAGTCTTGGGGTTTGATTATTTTCCCCAAGCAGTGATTATATGCATCAGCATCCGATTCACTTACATGTTAATTAGAGGCTTTAATCTTCATTGAAGAATCTGCTTCCTTTGTTAATTCAGCAAAACCAGCTTAAAAAGAAGTTTGCTACTTAGGAAACTTTATCCTCTTTTTATCACAGGAAAAACTTCCTTCACATTTAGCACTAGACTACCAGTTAGTATTCAGTCTAGATCTAGAGTGTCATGTAGTGTTTTTATACATCAATTTAATAACATATGGCAATAGAGAGCAAAACTTTCTGTCAGTTTATAAGGTTGAGTTCCTTTTATGCGGCTTTTAAATTAAAGGGCTTTGTACTGGCAAACTCATCTTGTCTGATCTCAGTCCCTGTACCAGAAGAACACATAATGTATTTTTCCACTTTAAACACAGAGGGATCTCCTTAGATAATTCAGAATATAATTACCTGGTCCACTCAAATGATTCGAAATTGTGTTCTGCAAATTTCTCTGACCTGACGCCTTCTTCCTTCCATTTTTCAAAGGTCTTTTTACTTTCCTTCTCTTTTGAATTCCCAATTATCTCCATTTTGCTCATGGTGGGAACTTCTTTTCAAAGTGATTATTGACTTTTCCATCACCTTGGTGTGATTGAATAATTTGAAACTTAAGCTGGGCAGAAACTGGAAGAAAAGTTTGTTTGTGACAAATAATTACCTTTCAGTTATTTGAGAGGTGGAGATTACACAACTGCTCAGCTCTGCTTCTCCTTGGTGGGGACTAGCTAAGCTATGGGAAAGTTTAGACCTGGGAGCCAGTATAGCAGGTAGCGTGTGATACCACGTGGGTGGTGAAGCCGGAGGAGAACCAGGGGAAGCTGCCGGATCAATCTTCAGAAAGAGAGAGTTGAGAAGGCATTCCAGAGACCACAGGGTTTTGAAGAACAGGCTGTCTGCCTTTCACTACATCTGGGTTTGAATTTAATCATTTTGTCTTGGTCTCCTCAGAGCAAAGACCAAATTAGTATGAATAAGACTGCTCTTTAAAGTGCTAAATAGGTATACCTATGGCTGATTCATGTTGATGCTGACGTTTGGCAGAAGTCAACACAATCCTGTAAAGCAATTATCATTCAATTAAAAAGAAATAAATTTTTTAAAGTGCTAAATAAAAGTTATAGTCTTACTAACTTAATTAAATTCACCTATAACTTAATCTTTCCGTTAGTAAAAGCACTGATTCTTCTGTAATTACTGTTTTAAATGTGTCCCACAAGTTTTGATATGTACTGCTTTCATTTTCACTCCTTTCAGAATGTTCTAATTAATGTTTCCATTATGACATTTTCTTTGACCTATGAGTTATTTAGTAGCATTTTTTCTATCTAGCTTTGAGATATAATTGACATAATATTGGGCAAGTTTAAGGTGTACCGTGGGTTTCCCGGGTGGCTCAGTGGGAAAGCACCCACCTGCCAATGCAGGACACACGAGAGACTCGGGTTTGGTCCCTGGGTTGGGAAGATCCCCTGGAGGAGGAGATGGCAACCCGCTCCAGTATTCTTCCCTGGGAAATTTCATGGACAGAGGAGCCTGGAGGGCTATGGTCCATGGGGATGCAAAGAGTCGTACACGGCCGAGTAACTGAGCACACACCCAGGGAGTAGTACTATGTAATGATTTCATGTCTGTATATATCGCAACATGATTACCACGATAAGGACAATAAGGGTAGTTAACACATCGTTACCTCACATCATTCCTTTTTTTTTTTTTCCTGGTGAGAACTTCAAAAATGAACTCTCAATATACAACACAGTTTAAATGTACAACACAGTATATTAACTATAGTCACCACATTATACACCACATCCCCAGAACTATTCAGTACTTAACTGTGGTTTATATTGATTATGGGAAAGTAGTTTGATTTAGAATATCCATGAATGTTATTCTCTTATGTTAACAAAGACAAAAAAATGTACAGTTAGATATTTTATAATACTAACTACTATGGTTAAGGGAATTTAAATTTTTGTAACCAGTAAGTGGGGGTATATAGGAAAACTGTTTATTGATTTCTATTCTTGCCAACGTGACTAAATCTTTTCTAACTCAAATACTTAGTTAGCTGTTTATCTTTGATTTCTACATGGAAGATAATATTTTGAATAATGAAAGTTTGCTCCTCTTATCTCACTATGCTTTGGGATTAACTGCACTCACCAGGAATTCTATCCTGTTGAACAGCTGAGATACTTTTACTGATATTCAGTTTATTTCCTAGTATTGATTACGATGGTTGCTATAGCAAGTTAGAGGAAGTACTCTCTACTATCTATTGGCTATTCTCTTTGGAAATCAGCAATGGGTTTTATGTTTTATTATACACTTTCTTCAACATGCAACCATACTTTTTTCCCCTTTAACACTGAGAATAACATTCATGGATATTCTAAATTAATCTACCTTCACACAGTCAATATAAACCACACTTCGTCAAAATGTTTAATTCTTTAGATGAATTGTTATTTCAATTTATTTAGGAGTTTTGCTTTAGTATTTACAAGTGAGATTGGACTACAGTTTTTCCTTTTTACAAGTATCTCCTTTCATCTAGTTTGGTATCAGAGTTTTCCTGGCTTTGTCTAATTAGCCAAGATATTTCCAATATCTTTCTGTTATCTGAACATGGCTTTATAACTATGTTTCTTTATTTTATAGACATCATTTCTAATCAAAAAATTATCTATTCACATTACATAAATATATCATAATTATGTTAATATTACATATTATGTTATCAACACTATATTAAGAATGAGTAAGAAATAATGTATCAGTCTCATTTTTATAATATAAAAATTATCTATTTATTTAAGGTTTGGTAGGAACTACCTATAAAGTTTTTTTTGAATCTCATTCCTATTTTACGGACAGATTTTTGATTGCTTTAATTTCTTCTATGATTATTGCTTTCTTGAAATTTTCTATTCCTCTATCAAATTTTGACAATGTATGTTATCTTAGAAAATAATTGCATCTAGACTATCCAAATGTGTATAAAGTAATTTCTTATGCTTTCTTGAATCTGCCACCACCTTATCTGTAGTTACATCCCAGTTCTTATTTCTAGCATCATTTATTTTTACGGTTTCCCTGTTTACCCTTGATCAGCCTTGCAACAAGACTTGCCAATTTTACCGGTCACTTTAGGAACCAAGTGGATTTATCATTTAACTCTAGTCTTTTCTATTTTTCTTCTCCAATCATTACTGTCTTGTACACTCTTCATTTCTAAACAGTCTTCAGATATCCTGATTTTCTGGTAACATCCTGTTTTTAGATTACTGATTACATATGTTATACATATTTTCTCTTTTCTTCATTCCAGAATATATACTAGGAAACAAGAATGTTAATAATAAGAGATTGGTTTTGGTGACTCAACCAAGGATTTTTTTTCTCTGTTTCAAATAAAATAGCATAAGGTACAAGTTTTCCTATAATTACTCTACAACTCCTTTAATCCTATTAGGTTTACCTAATCTTCCCTTCCTTTGCATTCAGTTCAGTTGCTCAACTGTGTGTGACTCTTTGCGACTCCATGGACTGCAGCACGCCAGGCCTCCCGGTCCATCACTAACTCCTGGAGTTTACTCAAACTCATGTCCATTGAGTTGGTGATGCCATCCAACCATCTCACCCTGTCATCCCCTTATCCTGCCTTCAATCTTTCCCAGCATTAGGGTCTTTTCAAACAAGTCAGCTCTTTGCATCAGGTGGCCAAAGTATTGGAGTTTCAGCTTCAACATCAGTCCTTCCAATGAACATTCAGGACTGATATCCTTTAGGATGGACCAGTTGGATCTCCTTGCAGTCCAAGGGACTCTCAAGAGTCTTCTCCAACACCATAGTTCAAAAGCATCAATTTTTTGGCACTCAGCTTTCTTCACAGTCCAACTCTCACATCCATACATGACCACTGGAAAAACCATAGCCTTGACTAGATGGACCTTTGTTGGCAAAGTAATGTCTCTGCTTTTTAATATGCTATTTAGGTTGATCATAAGTTTTCTTCCAAGGAGCAAGCATCTTGAAATCATGGCTGCAGTCATCATCTGCAGTGATTTTGGAACAATTATTGAAACACACACAAACATCCTGCGAAGCTGGCACCATGCTGGGTGCTGGCAACACACCAGAAAACAAAATACTATCACCGCGTAAAAGTCCCTCCAGTGGCATGGGAGACAAGGACACACAAGGTGTGTGATCGTGAGATTAAGCGATGAGAGTGCTCAGTGTTCTAAAACTGAGACTAGCTGGATGGATGGTCAGGAAGTATCATCAGTCCCAAGTGACTGACGGGTACATGAAACAAAGAGCAGGCACACAGGTGGTGCTCAGACACACAGCCTCACCTCATCACCACACTGAGCTTTCCTCCACCTTTGACCTCACGCAGCAAGGGAGGCTTGGTAAGCTCTGAAAGTGAATTTTAGATACCATTTCTTGGGGAAAAGGAGAACCAATAAAACCCAAGAATATACTATAGAAAATAAAAGAAGTCTGATTTCAGAGGTAGAAGGGCCATTTGAAATTAAGCCGTAAATCTGGTCTAAACCTCAAGTTTTAAATTATCTTAGTAAATGGCACCTGAAGTCACAGTATACTTTATCATTGAGTTTGTGCACAAAATGTATTTAATTCAACTAGTGATTTTGATCCAGCTTTGAACCTTTGGGTTAACCCACAAAAACATATAGATGACGGAAAATGCACTGTTATTTAAAATAATTCCAGTACAATCGACTTCTAAAAGTGTTCGTTGCTTCTTTAATCCCAACATTCAAGTATCTAAGAGAAAGGAGGACTGAAAAGCAGTAATTAAGCATAAAACCACTTAAGTTGAAAAAATAATTTTTTAAAGCAGAAGCAGTTTACTATCTCTAGTTTAAAGATAATACATGCAAGAAAAAGAGGTTTGTCATGTCCTGAACTCAGAGAACGGGCACATTCAGTGCCAAGATATTTACAATATTGTAAAGTAACTGACATAACTACTGGTCATGCACAATCCTAGATCCTCCCTGAGAACTCTCCACACACAAGACTTGCTATTCTGAAAGAAATTTCTTTTCACACCCATCACATGTCTGTCTAACTGCCTGACACACGGCTGTCTTTTCAGCTGTCAGATCCCCCAAGCCTGGTGGGGATCACTTTCCCACGGTCTGAGGGCGAAGGAAGAGAGGGTGGGAGAAATTTCCTTGGCCTTTGGAAATTTTAACATGGACTACTGCATTGTATTCAGCTCTTTAAATTGTGGCAGAGGAGGAGACGAGCTGCCAGGCTTGCAAAAACCAAACGCACGCGTGCCAGCAATACTTCTCCTCAGCCAGCAGAGGGAACAGAGGAACAGAACTCCTGGCACCTAGTAACATGCTGCTTATCTCCACAGGCAGAATAACCAACAACTGTTTCCTCTTATTGGCCTTAGAAAAATAGCATAGGGAAAAACAGCATTTTTGCATAAGTCCGTTTACCAGGGCTTCTCATATCAGGCAGAACAATACCTAATTTAGTTCTTGATGTTTCTGATGTAAAAAAAGTCCAGACACACCCAACCTCGGGCTGAGATGAGGTAAAACAGGGTAAACAGCCAGTGCTACCATCATTCTTAGATCAATTCAGAGTTTATAATTCTCAGGGAGCTAAGACTCTTATATTTGGTTATAGCTGTTGGCCTTTAATGAGCATTCTATTCGTCAGTTAAAAATAAATTTTCTAGATTTTCTTTAACACCCTGGTCCCTAGAATTTAGAAAGAAAGGAAGAAAATGAAAGGAAATCACATAGCCTTATGAAAAGCACCCCAGTACAAGTATTTGTTTCTCAATTTCCTAATGAAAACAGCACCACTGGATGACAATTGCCCCTTTGCTGAAGCAAAACTCAGGGCTCAGCTTCTACTTCAGTCTGAACCTCTTGGAAAGGAAAGGGCGGGTGCAGTGGTGAGGGATGCAATTCACAATGCAGCCTTTATTCAAGCCCTGATACTCCCGCTAGGGTTATATGGAACCACAGCAGGAGTTTTCCACAAGCTCAGTCAGTTTCCCAGGCAAAACTGTTGTGAGGAGGTCTGCTTTCTGACAGAAGCTTGGGAGCCCAGGGTGATCTTCAGAAAATATAGACGTGCCTTTATTCATCTCCCGCTCTCATTTTCCTTCCCCCTTCCCAGACCCTGACTCTGAGTGGATGACAATGCCATCTGCCTCACCATGATGGGGAAAGGGATTTGGGGATGAGGGGATCTTTCTGGGGGATGAAACGTTCTAACATTAGACCATGGTGATGGCTCACTGTGAATGAATATACTAAAAGCTACTGAGGCACACATTCTAAGTGGGAGAATTGTATGATGTGAGTTATTTTTCAATAAAGCTGTTTTAAAAAGGAATTTCACTCAATAATGAATTTAGGTAGCAATGTTTTGCCTCTCTTGCTTTTCAGCTAAAACGAGAACTGAGCTAAAGTTGGCAGTCCAGTGGTTAAGACTTTACCTTCCAATGCAGGGGGTGTGGGTTCGATCCCTGAATGGGGAGCTAAGATGGCACATTCCCCATAGGCAAAAAAGCCAAGACATAAAACAGAAGGAATACTGTAAGAAATTCAATAAAGACTTTTAAAACAATGCACACCAAAAAGATCTTTAAAAGATAAATGAGAGTCATAATAATATACTTTGGCTACTGGATTCTATTTCCTTTACATTTTGTTAGGTTCCCGTGTATGTTTTGTGTGTGTGTGTGTGTGATTTTCTTTCTAGATTTCCCTTTTAAAGCATCTGGCCTGACTACAACTTTGTCTTGTTTCTTTACAAGCAAAGATTTGAAAAACTATTACAAAATCAAAGAGAATCCAACAGCATCTTATATTTGTTTCATTTTTAAATCCTATTTATTAACTAATGCCATTGGTTATGCACCTATATGCAAAACAAGGTTGGGGATCACTTCCTGATTTATGAACATAAGCTCCTTAGATGATGCAATTGCAAAAGATTTTAAGGTCATTTTAGCCAGCATTTATTAAAGAGAGATGCTAAGTCTGAGGAAGGGCATGGTAAAACAGTTCATGGTTACTGTGATGTCTGGAGAAGGCTCAAACTCCTGGAATCTTTGCTCTTGGACCCCAACCTATGTCAAGTTCAGAGAGGATCCCAGTCCAATGCTAACAAATCTAATTACCATTAGTCCTAACTCAGATCATTCCAAGAATTATTTTTCTTCTTAAATCATCAACTTTTATTAATTCCTTTTCCCTTTCCTAGCTTGTTTTTTGGGAGACAATTTAAGTCTTGGAATGCTGAATAAATATAAAGATATATATCTCTGCTCAGATGCTCAATTGTGTCTGACTCTTTGTGACCCCAAGGACTGTAGCCTGCCAGGCTCCTCTATCCATGAGATTCTCTAGGCAAGAATCATATTATCCATGCCCTCCTCCCAACACAGGGATTGAACCTGCGCTCTTACATCTCCTGCATTTGCAGGCGTGTTCTTTACCACTAGCGCCATCTGGGAAGCCCAAAGATACATATAATATATATGATAAAATCTCTCTGTATATACACACATATGCATATATACATAGACACACACATGTGTATATATATATATATATACACACACGTGTATATATGTATATATACATATATATAAATACATGCATGACATATTTAGAGGATTTGTCTTTTGTGTAGAAAAAGAAAGCATATACATTGGGCTATGGGGTTTACTTCCAAGTCATTTAATCCCCCCAGTATATCCAGGGAAGGGAATCTGATTGTAGAATTAAGGTTAATAAACCATAATTAGGAAAATAAATCATGTAAAAAATGTTGTGTATGGGCAATCTCCCCCCCTCCTCCTTTTTCTCCATGGGCTAATATTGTTTTGTTTTCTTGGTCCTTTATTTGTATACTTGGGGCTTCCCTGGTATCTCAGATAGGAAAGAATCTTTAGTGACTTGAAATCTACATCCCCCACTGTGTGTAGACACTTGTTTTATGTTTTATCCTAACTACCTAGGAATTTCTCCTGGGAAAGCACAAACCACTTACTGGTCAAAGGCTGTGCTGAAGCTCTATTAGCCAGTTATATTTTCACTCTTTACCATTGGATGTGTGTATGGCTCGCACGCTGCGATCACAGCTTAGTGGTTTATGCGGCTGCTTCTCCACTTACTGAGGGAATACCAGCTGGGGTTTCTCCTCTCCCAGCACTGCAGAGAAGGTGCAGCCTCAGGCGCACACAGACTGCCAAATGGTAGGTGTGAATTTGTTCATAAGCCTGCCTTCCTAGGAGTTTTGCCTCTGGGTCAAGGTAGATTGGCGTTCAGTCAGTTTTTGGTAAAACCCCTGGTGCCTGTGAGGCTGAGTGAAGAGCCGACTCATTGGAAAAGAGCCCGATGCTGGTAAAGACTGAAGGCAGGAGGAGAAGGGGGCAATAGAGGATGAGATGGTTGGATGGCATCACTGACTCAATGGACGTGAATCTGAGCAAACTCCAAGAGATGGTTGAAGGACAGGGAAGCCTGGTGTGCTGCAGTCCATTAGGTTGCAAAGAGTCTGATACGGCTGAGTGACTGAACAACTAGTGCCTGTGAGGCTTTTGCCCTTTGTTGACTGATCTGTGGATGGTTTGGGGGGTGGTTTCAGGTCTGTCCACATCCAGCTCTGATTGCTCCTAAGTGCAGCCCAACACGTGTGCACAGCCCTCTGACCACCATGACCTCAGGACGGCTCTTGGCTCTCCCCACTGTTTCTCTCTGTTAAACTTCTGACTGCTCTGCTATTGGGCTTGTTGCTGCTTGTTTCATGGAGCTACGAGCTCCTGCTTAACTGCTTTCTAACAAGATGTCCATTGTTTTTTTCCTTTTATTTACTTATTTATTTTGGGTTGCACCATGCAGCATATGGGATCCTAAGTTTCTTGACCAGGGATTGAACCTGCGCCCCCTGCAGTGGAAGCACGGAGTTCTAACCCCTGGATCACCAGGTAAGTCCCCACTGCTTTTGACATTGTCCTCAGGGATGGGGTTTTCCACGCTCTGTTCCCAGCAGAATCAACTCCTTCCAGCAGAGCTGTGGAGTCCCTCATCCCTGAAGCGTACCTCTTCCCCTGGTGAGGCCTCCATACCACCACAAAGAGTTTGGGCGGAACACAGTGGCTTGCTTTTCCCAGAGTGACCAGCAGGGGGGGTGACAGAGAAGGCCCTCTGGCTCACTCTTCCCCATCTGGAACCTCGAGTTTATAAGTGAGCTGGGGTGAGGGTCATCGGGCACTTGTATTCTTGGTTTGCTATGCCTGGGTGAGCGTTTCTGCCTGTAAGTGGGGGTTAAGTGGAGGAAAGGAGTCCTGGATCTCTTAGTCACACCTGCCTGCAAAATAGTTTTTGAAAAATGGGGAGAAAGCCAGCAGCCTGTCCTTCCCTGGGTTAAAGTGTGGCTCCAGACTGGGAGCTGGGGGATGCGGGAGCTCCATCTTCTTGGTTGCACCTGCCTTGATTAGAGCATCTGAACTCAGGGTGTGAAATGGGGGTCAGAGTTCAAACGCCACAGACTCCTGCCTTAAAGGAGACTGAGTAGATTTTTTTCCTTTTCTATTTGCTATACGTCCCGAAGACAATTTTGTTTGGTTTTGGCCATGCCATGCAGCATGTGGGATCTTAGTTCCCTGACCAGGGATCAAACTTGCGTCCCCTGCATGGGGGACTTAACCCCATGGAGTCTTAACCGCTGGGCCATCCAAGAAGTCCCAGGACAATTCTTTTAAAATGTTTAATTAAAAAAAAAAATAACTGTACACAGTTAAGTTACAGCTTTTGGGAAGAGAACCTACATGACCCTCATCCCTGTTCCCTGGAAAGTGGTGGGAATGTTCTTACCATATGGACAGTGAGGATGACTGGCTAAGGGCAGCCAAGTGATTGGTGGCATAGCTAGACTAGCATTCAGGGTCCCCGACGTCCAATTCTTGTTCTTTTCAATAGAAAAAAATGCTCTTTGAAAAATCTGTTTATTTTCTGTCTACTTATCTACCCACAAGGATTAGATCATTATTAAACTGGAAATTTTCTTTTTTAATTCAGGAACAATGTGGTGAAACCTGGGCTTTTGATATGATTTCCTATGAAATGAGACATCATTTGGATATATAAATATTCTCACTGATGAAATGACTTGACATCCACACCTGTTCCTTATTTGATACAATGACTGAATTTTAAGTATCTTTTTGATGTTTTAAAAAAAAACTATTGAAAGTGGAAAGAAATACTTTTTAACGGCAGAGGGGTCTGGCTGAATTAACAGAATGTGCTGAATTACAGTTCATGTTTAGCTGGAGTATTCTCTTCAATACAATCACTACCCTGAAAATGGATATTTATCTTGACTAAAAACTAATGAAGATTAATTATAATACTATTGTTAAGAGACCTTTAAAAGCCATTACTTATTTGAAAAACACCCATAAAATTAAGCCTCGAGTTGTTCAGACAATATTAGCAATTTTTAAAAAGAGCAGTGAGCTGCTACTAAATTTATCAGCATGCCCCATTAATTACAGGTCATCGAACAGCATCACTGACTCGTAGAAAAGCTGAAGGCATAGACTTCATCAAAAAGCAAACAATCAGACAATATAGGTTCCACGTGTAACCATGTTGTGACAGAAATCCAATAGGAAAGTTGAATTTCACATCCCTCCTTTTCAAAGTCATTGTCCACAGGTGAATCTTGAAGTGAAGCACTGAGAGATAACTGGGAATTTTAAGACAGGCAGTGTTAGCTGAGCAATGATGGAGAGGTTAAGAATGAGATCTGTGTTGCAAGCATCTGCGGAGAGCTGAAAATTCCTCCTGACAAAAGGAGACATTGAAAGATGGCAGAGTGATTGGCCACCATTTCTACTGGTTCTTTCTCTGCCAAATATTGGGCTGGCAAAAATATTTCATTCAGGGTTTTCCTGTTACCGGAAAAACGTGAACGAACTTTTGGACCAACCCAATACAAACTCATCAGTCATGCTGACAAAACAACCATGGCTCCTTCCTTCTTCCTTTTCCTTGGTCTCTCTCCCTCCTTCTCCTACCCTACTGCCTTCATTACTTTTATTCATCCAATACATACATATTGAATGATGACAAGTAAGCTGGACACTTTGGTAGAAACTGGCAACACCACGTAAGGTAAGCACTCTCCCCCTTCTCAACACTCACATTGTAACAGTGATGCTTGGAGGAGGTGCGGACAGTTTAACAAGTAAACACAAGGTGATTTCACATTAAGGTGAGTGTCAGGAAAGAAGTTAGCAGCTTGACATGGCTGATGTGTCTGAAGCAGGGCTGGGGGGGATGGGGTGAGACAGGGGCAGCTGGGAGCGCTCTGGTTGGGCCATTCGGGAGAGCTTTCCTGGAGACACCCATCCCAGACCTGAGTGTGAGAAGGAATGGTCTGTGAGAACATTCCGGGCTGAGGACACAGTAAGAGCAGAAATCTGGAAAGGCACCAAAGGGAAAATGCATACATTTTATTACAATCAGCTCAGACTGTGGCAGAGAAACACTGTTCTGGCAGGAACATATTAAAGTGAGAATCTCAAGTAATATTTAATGTAGTATCACCAAGTGACCCTAGGTGACCAGGTGGGCTGAACAATTAGAAATGACAATGCTGCCCTTGAACCTTGGAAGAAATAACTAGAGATACTGAATAGCTTAATGACTGAAGATGTTCTGGAACTGCCCTATGAATATAAAAGTGAAATTTATCCTTTCCCTTCCTCTTAATCTAAGTCAACTTTTCAGAGATTTTGGGCAAAATCCCAACAGAATGCTGGGTACAAGGAAAATGCCTGATGACATTGTGTGAGTTGATTTTGTCCCCAAAAAGAATATAGTCAAAGTAGAGTATTACTGGGAAAAATGTCTGAATACTACTGTCTCTAAAAGTAGTCCTGTCTCTGACCAACTATAAAGAGCTTGTGTTAAAGTGTTAATTTAGTTGCTCAGCCATGTCTGATTCTTTGTGACCCCATGGACTGTAGCCCGCCAGGCTCCTCTGTCCCAGGGATTTCCCAGGCAAGAATACTGGAGTGGGTAGTCATTTCCTTCTACAGGGGATCTTCTCGACCCAGGGATCAAACTGGGATCTCCCACACTGCAGGCAGATTCTTTACTGTCTGAGCCACCAGAGAAGCCAGAAAGGAAGATCTCTGGCATTTTGGGTCCCAGATCCTGAAGCAATGATAGAGGAGGTCCCCTGGCTCACAAGAACCAAAACAGCTTCTGACCCCAGAGAGAACCTGGGTTCTAGCTGACACCATTGCTCACTTTGAAATAACAGTCCTAAATTTTCAGCATCTATCTGCCATAAAATATTTTGCTATCTCAATAATCACTGTCAAAGGGATAAAGATGATTCATTCAATACATCTTATTTTCTGATTAAATAGGAAGACCTTGGCATGTTCTTTCAAGGATTTAGAGTTTGTAAGAATCATATTATCTTGATAGGAATTCTTTTTTTCCAGCCTGAGACAGAGAAAGCAACTGTGCAAGGTGTTTAGCCACTGTCAACAGATGTAGAAACTTCAATGTACGTTACGGAAACCATCCCCAACTAGCAAGAATGGGCAAGACGAAGCACATGGGAGTCGGATCCCAGGGCACTAGGCAATCAGCATGTATTCTAGGTGGGTGGCCAAGTGTCGTAGCTTAAGCTCAGATGACGGCCAACAAAGGTGAGGGATAGTTAGATGAAGCTTGGGGTCAATATAAAGGAGCGAGGCAAAGGGGGAGTTATGAGAATTAGCACACAGAAACACACACCTGAACATTTATTCATTCACCCAAGAAACATACAAAAAATCCCATCCTTGCACCTCGCATCAGGAGACACCCAGAGCATGGTGTGTGGCAGGAAAGTGGAAAACGTATAAATAAATGATTATAATTTAAGTCCAAGTCTGTATTTGAAATAGGCATAGGCCATGAGGAGGGCACAGTGAGAGAGCTCCTAGCCCTGCCTGGCAGGGGGGGGGGTGTGGGCACAGAGGGAGGCCAGAGACGCCTTCATGAATCGCTACTCAAGCTGAGCCACAACAGATGCAGAGCAACTAATCAGACTGAAAAAAAAAAAAAAAAATTCCAGGCGTTAGGGACAACAGGCTGGTCTCAAATTGTGTTGCTAAGGATTGCAAAGACCCAAACAATATTAGCGAAAACCCAGGTCCTGTATCTGGCTGTGCAGAAATAGGGCTGGAATAATGCAGATTGAAGGGCAAGGTCTCTAAGGTCCATGGACAGAGCCAGGAAATGCGGTCAACCCAAGAAGGCTGAGCCAGCCAGGGACTCAAAAAAATTCATAATCCCAGGCTGTGAACTCCGATCACAGGGAAAACTGAGGGACACTAAAGAAACTCGATTCAAGCTGCCAAGTCATTGAGATGAGATTCAGAGTGACTTGTTTCTTGGCTGGAGATTTACTGCTTGCCATATCTAGGTCTGGGGCCAACAATCTGCCTCAAAATCCGTGTACGGAGCTGGGTCCACAGGTGGGTGCTACCCCTTCTGCAGGTCCAGGGTGACCGGAACCACGAGGGACCACAGAGATTAAGGGACAGGGCAGCTGCAAAGCTGGAAATGAGGACACCAGCCAGAGTCAGAGAGACTTGATGAGGGAGGCAGTTTTCTGACCTAGTTCAGGCTTCCTCTCCGGTTTCCCACAGTGGCAGGAATTGATCCCCACACAGCTGGGCTCCAGCTTCTTGTCGGAAGCTTGCAATTAGAAGCACCTGGCCAAGACAGTGCACGCAGAGCCCCGGCGCAGCTGAAGCTTTGTGTAAGTGAGCCTGCTCGTGGGCAGGGGCGGGGGAGCACGTTTAAAAAAAATAAAATAAAACCGACTGCAAAGATGGATGCTGTGGCACTGTCTGCCATTATTAAACAAACACTTTGTCTCTGAGCAGACCCTGCCTTGCCTTTAAGACTGCGCCAGGCATCTAGGCTGTGCACAACCTCATTTGCTTAGGATTACAAAGGGACAACTCTCTGGTAAAAGAGTGGGTTGGCCAAAAAGTGTATTCAGGTTTTTCCTGTAACACCTTATGGGAAAACTCATACCACCTTTTTAGCCAACCCAAGACAAAGCTCATATTTAAAAGCTCAGGTTTGACCGGATGTGTTAAACACCATGCAGAAATACATAAAGAGACTGAAATAGCATATTTTTAACCATCTCCATTATTGCTCAAATATTCATATGATACACACAAATACATATAGTGTAAATATACAGAATATGTATGTGTGTCTATGTATTTTATCTACATATCTATAGTTCTAAAAACAAGTCAGTCCTAAAGGAAATCAACCCTGAATATTCAGTGGAGGGACTGATGCTGAGGCTGAAATTCCAATACTTTGACCACCTGATGTGAAGAACCAATCACTGGAAAAGACCCTTATGCTGGGAAAGACTGAAGGCAGGAGGAACAGGGGATGCAAGAGGGTGAGATGGTTGGAAGGCAACACCAACTCAATGGACATGAGTTTGAGCAAGCTCTGGGAGACGGTGAAGGACAGGGTAGCCTGGCGTGCTGCAGTCTATGGGTTTGCAAAGAGTCAGACAACTTAGCGACTGAACAACAACAACAAAAATGTCTACCTTTTGGAAGTTCTTTTTAAGGAGATATAAGCTGCTTGAAACCATAAAATGGCTTTTCCCCTGATCTGCCATATGTCTCTTGTGCAACCTCACAGTAGCAGCCCTATGACTCTTAGCAGTGGTTACATATGGTGCTGAACTTTTTAGTTTTAAGTCATAGAAACCCAAATACACAGGATTCAAAGCCACTTTTCAAAGGCAGCCTCTAAAAAGGATAAAACCTCTACAGATATCTGTCCCAGATTAATGAAACCTTTTCCTCCCTGCTTGAGGGAAAACGGAAACATCCTACAAGAAAGCCAAAGGTAGTCTAATAGTATGTCCAGAGGATGAATTTTCTTCACCTGATTTTTATGGCCATTTATAGCAGTAGCCTCTGGCTGCACTTTAAAGACAAAAATTTGCATAATAACATTTTTGCATTCCTAGTCATTTGACCTGTAATATCAGCTGAAGTTTCTAGGAACAACTATATTGTTTCAGGAAAGGATCTAGAAGCCACCATGTGAGTTGAAGTATAAAGAGGGAAATTTTGGTCATCCACACAGACTACAGCCTTGTGTGTGCGAGCTCAGTAGCTTCAGTCATGTCTGACTCTCTGTAATCCTACGGACTGTAAACCCCGGCTCCCCTGTCCATGGGATTCTCCAGGCAAGAACACTGGAGTGGGTCGCCATGCCCTTCTCCAGGGGATCTTCCTGACTCAAGGATCGAACTCGAGTTTCCTGCATTGCAGACGGATTCCCTTTATCCACGGAGATACCTGGGAAGCACCATACACCCTCAAGTTTATTCAAAAACCATCTTCCTACCTATATCCACTCTGTGCAAAGTAGGGTATGATACTGGATAGCTGAGAAAAATACTTGGTTGGCCAAAAAGGTTGTTTGGTAGGGAATATGTTCCTTTAATTAAGTTCTTTCTGAAAATGAAAATTAGGTCTTGTTTTTACTTGACATGGAACAAACTTTTTGGACAACCCATTAGCTTTGTAGCCAGTAGTACACTTTCAAAAGAATATGCATTTGTCCAACAGGAAAAAAGTTATTTAAGTTCCTCTTACTAACCTACCAGGATGTTGATGATTGACCCCCTTCTTATCATCATTAGTCAAATTCCAGAGTAACATATCAGGGAAAAGGAGGAGGTGGAAAAGTAGGTAATAGGGATACCTGGGATTCAGAGAAATGAGAGCAGAGAAAGCATTCAGAAGCATTTATTTAGTTGATTAATTGATGAAACAAAAAATTGACGTCAAGAAGCAAACTTGGCATTGTAATACTGCTGCTGCCGCTCAGTCACTTCAATTGTGTCCAACACTTTGCCACCCCATGGACTGTAGCCCGCCAGGCTCCTCTGCCCATGGGGATTCTCCAGGCAAGAACACTGGGGTGGGTTGCCATTTCCTTCTCCAGGGGATCTTCCTGACCCAGGGATCGAACCTGTGTGTCCTGCAATGCAGGCAGACTCTTTACTGCTGAACCACTGAGGAAGTCCCATTTTAATTCTATGTTCATGTAACTCACTAGCAATTAACTTGGTTTTTCAGAAAAAAAAATCTGAAAAGCATAATTGAGCACAACTGTGAGGGCCACGTGTTTGCTATAAAATAGAAAAACAGATGCTAAAATACTATTTTGTTGCTAATTTCTCTTCTAACAAAATAGTAAATTAAGACCTCAAAAAATACAACCTAAGAGGAGATTTTAAAGATTATAATCCCATGTATGCTATAGAAAGTCTTCATATGTAATTTAGTGGCTTGCTGCCTTAAATCATCTACTTCTTGTGAAACATGGGAAAATGCATTTGACATGGCTCAAGACTGCGTAAAATAAGTTCAGGTGTCCAGAAAAATCACAGAATAGTTCACAGCAAGATCGAGTTTTTTAGAAAGCATATTGAGTATGGGATAAACCTTTAATGGGAACTTGTCGTCTTTGTTAGCTACCTAATATTTTCCCCAAAACCACCAGTGGGGTTCTTTTAACACAGCATTCTCAGTCACTAGAGGCAATTGTGTCTCCTGTAAATGCTGATTTCACACATGAGAAAAATGACTATAACAACTTCTTATTTATGTCACTTTCTGTTTTCTAAATGCTTCACAGTCTCATGTTATTCAAATGAGCAGAGAAGAAAGGCATGGGAACAGAGACAAGGCTGAGTACTTACAAAGAAAAGCAGATCCTTAAAAGATAATATTGCATTGAGAAGCAAGAAAACAGTGTGTGACATCAGCAAAAATCCAAGTTAATTCCCCAAAGCTCTGTGGCCATGTACTGAAATGGAGGGCAAAATATATGCTCGAGGTCAAGCTCAGTCAATGGTGATGCCAGAAACAAATGCAAGATCTGTTGACTTTCAATGTGACATTTCAGGCCATGGAAGATGATGGTGCGCCAATGACCTACAGAACTGCTAAATGGTGGTAAAAACTGGAAATAAGTCTTCCGAGTTTTCCCAAAATGCTTGCAAATTTTTCATTTAAAGGTTATACTCGATATTCCAGAATAAATGAAGGCTATATTCAGAATAATTCAAGAGCCTAAGGCATCAGAAGTTTCCTGCCTCAGTAGGGGAAGGGAATGGAGAGATACTTGCTGTCAAAGGCCATTCCATAGCACAACTGTGCTATCCAAACCTAATTAGCAAAACCAGATAGAAGGGCTGCTGTAATGTGATGGCTAGATCACAACTCATCGCACACAGTACAAGAAATGAAGATGTGCTTTCGATAAGTTCCATAGAAAGAAAAACTGACAGTGAAATGAGGGCATGAAGAAAGGAAGAGCCTTTAGAGCTACTGAATGTATGGGCTGGGCAAGCATGCAGCGGACAAAAAGAAGACTATCTGCAGTAAATAAAATCTCAGCAGCCTGTCTCTTGTGTTAGTCACTCAGTCGTGTCTGACCCTTTGGGACCCCATGGACTGTAGCCCATCAAGCTTCTATGTCCATGGAATTCTCCAGGCAAGAATATTGGAGTGGGTTGTCATTTCCTTCTCCTGGGGCTCTTCCCAAGCCAGAGATCAAACTCGGATGTCCCGCTGCAGGCAGATTGTTTACTGTCTGAACTACCAGGGAAGTCTCTTATAAGGGCTATTAAAAATCTCATGAGGCCTCATTGGTTGACTCTTGTTTTTTTCTCTAATCAGAAAGAAGAAAGTAGGAAATACTGGTGCATCCTGGGATGAGAGGTGTCAGGTACCCTGGTCCATCACCCACACATGTCAATCTGTAACCTTACAAATGCACAGGTCTCCTGATTACAAGGATGCTGCAGCCTCCCCTGAGACATGTGGCTCACAGGAAGTGAAGATGGATCAGTGGGAAGGTTTGGATCATTTTAAGTTGCCTCTGACCACTCTACTCCCTGCCAACTCTGACACTGGCTTAATGAAGTATGTTAGGACTATGAGATTCAGTCTATCGGAATTCCAGAATAGGTATGATTCCTTAGGCAAATAATTTCTTTCTGAAATGGTTATTGGAAGAGATGATATAATAATCTCTAAAATCATGTTTCAAAGCGACCACCAGGTAAACAATTATTTGCAACAATTAATGATACAACAAGATCAGTACCATCCTGAACTATTTATTACATAACTGAATAGGACATTCTGGGCACTCTCTAGAGCATTTTAAACAGATGTCTCATCATATTTGCTTGGCAAAGTTTAATCACATCGTCATTCACATGCCTTTCTGTCATGTCTAAACATTCTTCGACATTGGGATTTCAACTATTGGAGTCCATTTGATCTCATTACAAGAACATTAAATGCCTTTCCTCTCTGTTGGTCTTTCATGCTGTTCTTAAAGTTCCATGTCATCTAAAATCCTTTCTCAGTTACAGGGACAATTATTTTTTATTTCCTGAAGTTTCTGAGTAAGTAAATTCCAGAGGCATCACACATACAAATACACCCACATCACTGCTCCTGAAGGAAGGGAACACAGATGGCACCTAAAATAATGATCATTCAATGATAAGTGATCAATTAATAAGTGAATACATAATTGGTAACAGCGAAAATGGGTAAAGATCCCAATGACCTTTGAATGTGCCTTAATATCTCTATTTCAACATTTCTAATTTCAGGACATTCATTTATTTGATATTTCTTGATTGAGCGCCTACTATATTAGAAACTAGAAAAACACTGTGAATAAGACAGATTCTGTCCTCGACTTTAGGAAGTTTATATTCCAGTAGAAAAGACAGGTATGACCCCTCTACACATGCACACATGTGCAAACACACACCACAAACGTGGACAGTAGGCAGACTCCATATTGCGATGAGTGTCACAAATGTCAACAAAACAGGAGCTGATGTAGACATTAAAGGGTGGTTAGGGAATGCTGAGACTATGACATTTTAGCAAAGACCTCAAGGAGGTCACCTGAAGCAGGAAAAAGACCAGGGAGCATCTGGGCAGAAGCAGTGGCAAGAAGCTGACCTTCGGAAAAACCCATGAAGAAACTGTCCCCCCTTGGTTGACGAGGAGGGAGCCAATGGCAGGGATCAGAAGAAAGGGTGACGAGAGAGCAGGGGCCATATGGGGAAGGATTTACTGAAGAAGGGACTATTTGCATCTGATTCTGGCAAAAATGATAGTCACAAACATATGGGCTACTAATAAATTATGCTTTTAAATGATCATAGATGACATTATTATGTCCTTCTCAGAAATACATTATAGAACATTTTGTATCTTAGGGCGACTGGAAACATTCAGATTGTGCTCAGTTTACCAGCTTCAGTGCGTGCCTCTGTGTGTGTGTGTGTGTGTGTGTGTGAGACCAGCTTCAGAGCGTGTGTGTGTGTGTGTGTGTGTGTGCGCGCATGCGCTCATGCATGAGAGAATTAGTTACTAGACACTGTGGGAACCATATGTAGGGTCTTTGTGTTTATACTGTTTACTCTGTCACAATCATTTTATTCCACATGACAAATGAAAGAAGAAATAATGAGATGGAAGAATAAAACACAGAAAGAGCTGCAATAATTAGGTAGAAGGTGGCAAGTGTTTTTCTCCAAAGGCCAGATGGTGGCATGGGAAAGTCCCAGGAAAGAATGACAAAGAGATCCTGCTGGACTGGACTGGCTAAATATTCTAATATTTGACTAGCCAAACGTACAAAATTATGTCATAGCATAAAAAAAATCCACTGTTTCTATTGACTCCCCATCAATGTTAGAGGAATACTTGTCAAACATCTTACTTTTTAAATGGGTGTGAACATTTCTGGCATTAAGTACAAAGTTGGCACAGAGGATCCCAATGCTCCGAGCCAGCTCTAAAATCCGATGATTCCAAAATTTAAATTATAATACAATTACTAATATATGGCAGAATTTCAAACAGCAGTTGAAATGGTGTTTTATAACTTCTTTTTCCTGGCTTAACATTTGTGCAAATTCTAGAATGCTAATTCCTGAAGCTTGGCAGTTCGAACGATAATTGACTATTTTCTAGTCACTTTGCAATTGCCTTCTTTTAATTGCAGATGAATCAGTACAGCATGTAAAATCTGAAAACTAAAAATGATTACTTTAGACAATGCATTTTTTTTCACTGAAATGAGTCAACCATCACTAAGTAATAATTCTACTTTTATACATCAGCTAGTGAATACCCTCAATCATACCTCCCACCATCATAAGAACACATTCACTGACCATCTATTAGAACCTGAAATCAACACTGATTTCAGGGGGCAATGATCCCCAACCTTTATGACACCCGGGAGTGGTTTCATGGAAGACAGATTTTCCATGGACTGGAGTGGGGAGATGGTTTTGGGATGATTTAAGTGCATTACGTTTACTGTGCACTTTATTTCTACATGTTGATGTTATTACATCAACTCCACCTCAGATCATCAGATATTGATCCCAGAGGTTGGGGGTCCTGGTCTAGGGTACAAAAATACTTCTTCTTTGTCTTTTTTTAAATTCGCTTTTGTTTTTTTGGTTTTTAAAAATTTATTTATTTTTAAATTGAAGGAAAATTGCTTTACAGAATTTTGTTGGTTTCTGCCAAACATCAACATAAAAATACTTCTTAACTGAAGGAGTGAACATAGACTCTGCATCATGGTGGCAGCGTTCAAATTCCAGCTCTGCCATTGACCAGGTGTGTGACCTTGGGGAATATAATGAACTTTTCTGTGACTTCTGTGCTTATTAGCGAAACGGCATTAAAAATAATACCCACAAAAAAAAAAATACCCACTTCATAGGGTATGAGGAGAATAAAATAATATAGTCTATAAAGTGAATGGCATAGAGCCTGCTACCTGGTCAAGTTTCCATAAAAGCTGATATTATTATTTCCACCTCTATTTTCATTCTACCAGGTCTGATAGTGATCGAGCATGCAAACATCACATAATTCTAGGGCAAAAATGGCCTTCCTAGAGAGTCTGGCATTATACTAATTTCTGGCAAAAAGTATTCCCTTAAAATCTTACTCTAAAGAATCTTGCATTCAAAATGATATAAATACAGGCAGACCTTTTTGTTTTCTTACTATGTTTGGCTTTAATGCACTTCCCAGATACTGAATTTATTTATTTGTTTTACAAATTGAAGGTCTGTGCCAACCTGAGTTGAGCAAGTCTACTGGTGGTGTTTTTCCAACAGCATTTGCTCACTTGGGGTCTCTGTGTCACACTGGTAATTCTCACAATATTTCTAACATTTTCATTATTATTAATGTTTGTTAGGTTGATCTGAGGTCAGTGATTTTTGATATCGCTGCTACAACTTGCTGATAGCTCAAATGATGATTAACCTTTTTAAGCAATAAAGTATATCTTTATTAAGGTGGGTACTTTTTTTTAAGACATAATGTGATTGTATACTTACTAGAGTACAGTACAGTGCATGTATCTTTTATGTGTACTGGGATACAAAAAACCTCCTGTGACCCACTTTTTTACGCTATTTTCTTTATTGTGGTGGTCTGGAATGAAACCTGTAATACCTGAGGTCTGCCCGCAACAAAAAATAAAGACCTGTTAAATAAATCAAGTACTTTTATTTGCTTTTATGTAATGTAATACACTTTGTATTATGAGGTATTATGAGGGATGCAAATGAATGGGGGAAAAATCAGTCCTGTTATCTAGGAGTTAGCTTTTTTTTTTCATGCAATAACATATCAATACAAGCAGACATATCAATATATTTGAAAGAAATCACTCTATTCAGAATTTGGCCACCTGATGCGAAGAGCTGACTCGTTTGAAAAGACCCTGATGCTGGGAAAGATTGAGGGCAGGAGGAGAAGGGGACGACAGAGGATGATTGGATGGCATCACCGACTTTCTGGACATGGGTTTGGGTAGACTCCGGGAGTTGTTGATGGACAGGGAGGCCTGGCATGCTGCGATTCACGGGGTCACAAAGAGTCAGACATGACTGAGTGACTGAACTGAACTGAATTCAGAATTAGGACATGATCACATTAATTACATTTGCTAGGCTGAATCCTGAAACTTTCTTTTTCACTGTCCTGACAAAAAACAACCCTGTTCTCCTGGCTCTCTTTGCCTCCTCTGACCAACACTCTATCTGTGACTAAGCAGTTCATCTCCTTGAAGCCTCAAGGCCTTCCCCTTAGGCTCATCCTCGTTGGGCTTGCATCACCCAGTTGTAGCAAGAATTTTGTTAAGTCACTTTAGACAGAACACCCCACCTTCCGTAATTGATCGCCTTGTGATCTGATCAAATTCTTCACCCTCCACCTTTGATATCTGGTCACCCTGGTCTGCCTTTAGCAAGAATCCTATCAGGCCTGTTTAACCAGAATCTTCCTTTGCTCCTGATGTTTCCTCTTAGTAATTTCCATCCACTGACTCCCACCTGCTTCTTACTTATAAGTCCCTTGTTTTTGTTAAGTGAACGTCGCTCAGTCATGTCCGACTCTTTGCGACCCCATGGACTGTAAATTCTCCAGGACAGAATACTGGAGTGGGTAGCCTTTCCCTTCTCCAGAGGATCTTCCCAGCCCAGGGATCGAACCCAGGTCTCCCACATTGCAGGTGGATTCTTTACCAGCTGAGTCACAAGGGAAACCCATACTTGTCCATAATTTATTTAAGTATAAGTCCCTACTTGTCCATAATTTATTTGGAATTGAAATCAATTTGTTACCAAGGTCTGTTTGGCCCTATTACAATAGTCCTGAATTAAATCCCTTTCTAACTGCTTTAACCACTGTCTAGCTAATTTTAACTACCCAGCTAATTCCTTCTTCTGCCCCCTACATGAGGGCCTTCCCTTGGAGTTCAATCTATAATTCTTTTCTTTTTTTCTTGTTAACTGTCTCCCTGGGTTGGGAGGTTGGGAGGCACGGATCCTCTTACTGTTAAAATCCTATTGGGACTCAGGTCTTCAGTCTACCTGCCTGAGGCACCTTCCTTCATATGCTAACTAAGCAAAATTTCTCACACCTAGAAAATGGTTCAAGTGAAAAATAATGACAATAAAATGATCGAGAAAGAAGCAGTAATTTACAGGTCAAGGAAGATACATTACTCCAACTTTTTAATACTAATGCACACATTATTTTGCCAGTAACTTCTCTTAAATAAAAATAGATCAAAATACATGAAACTATCCATGTATCCCTCATGAAATATTTTCTTATATGTAACATTTAGAGTTTCTTGATCTTCCTAGCAGATTAAAATACATGCCCAATTAAGCCCCACTATAAGTTTCCATTTGAAACTTTTGAGTGTCTTATTACTTAAGACCCAGGAAGTCTCTGATTAGGAAAGCTGCCTTGCCAGGGAAGTGATTATTTTTTCCTGGGGGACATAATTAAAGAGGGTAATACTGCTGAGAGCTGTTTGTGCCAGAGGCCATACGCGGTAGCTTTCAACAAATCCAATGCCTTCACAGAGAGGAGAAAATCTCTCAGTTGTTCCACAGTGGATGTTCCCTGTGTGTATTACATGAAACACTAACAACACACCACCACTAACAAAAATGCAGAAACATAAAACCATACATGGGGATGGAACAGTGTGGCCAGAAACCCAAACACGTGAGAAAACACCAGAGCATAACGTCTCATCACCACACTCTGACTGTAATCACCCAACCAGCTGGGCATTCACATATTATATGGGTAATATAGAACTTCATTCAACAAATTTGATTAAATTTTCCAAAAGTGGTGGGAAGAGTGATTTCACAGATGACTCCCAGGTTTCCAGCTTAAGCAAGAGGGTGTGTGGGTCACGGTGACAGAGATGGGGACAGAAAGCCGCAGAGGAGGGAGGAACAGATGGAAGGGGGCATTTATGGGTTGAGTATTGAAAATAATGAGTTTGACGTGACCATGAAACATCAGTGGGATGTCCTCCTATTTCACACACAGGAACCTAAACATGACCAACACTTCAGGGGTGGGTTATTAACGAGAATGAATTTACAGTAATAATTCAATCTATGTCATTCTTGCGTTGCTTTTGCTATTTAAACATTTAGCAACTATTTAATTCTAATCTACTTTAATTTATGGTAGCGGCTTCCCAGGTCACGCCATTGGTAAAGACTCTGCCTGCCAATGCGGAGATACATGAGACACAGCTTCCATCCCTAGGTGGGGAAGATCCCCTGGAGAAGGAAATGGCAATCCACTCTAGTATTCTTGCCTGGGAAATCCCATGGACAGAAGAGCCTGGCAGCCTACAGTCCATGGGGTCACAAAGAGGTGGGCATGACTGAGCACACACACACCCCCAGGGCATTGTGCCTATGTATTTGTATGTAGGCATGTGTGTGTGTGCAAATAATTTATGGTGTGAATTTTCTCCTAAATCTAGTGTCACTGTCACTCTGATTGGTTTACCTCAAATCGGGCACATCCTTGATTTCAAATGTAATCTAAAAAACTGGGGTAATCCTAGCCCTCTTGGCCTGGTATATAAATTTAAATAACCTCTTAAAGACCAGCTCTCTGCTCTTCGCCTGTAGGACAAAGTGGTGCGGACAGACAATGTAGGAGTCAGGTGGCTCTGGCTGCCATGGGTCTGCATCCTGCTCGGCCACGTACTAGTTCTGTGTTCATCGGCAAGTTCTTTAGTTTCCTCATGCCTCAGTTTCTTCATCTGTGAAATGCAGAGTGCATTTCCATCTTGGTTTGTCGTTGTTATCCAGTCGCTAACTTGGGTCCAACTCTTGCAACCCCGTGGACCGAAACCCATCAGCCTCCTCTGTCTATGGAATGCTCCAGGCAAGAATACTGGAGTGGGCTGCCATTTCCTTCTCCAGACAAGAATACTGGAGTGGGCTGCCATTTCCTTCTCCAGGCAAGAATACTGGAGTGGGCTGCCATTTCCTTCTCCAGACAAGAATACTGGAGTGGGCTGCCATTTCCTTCTCCAGACAAGAATACTGGAGTGGGCTGCCATTTCCTTCTCCAGACAAGAATACTGGAGTGGGCTGCCATTTCCTTCTCCAGACAAGAATACTGGAGTGGGCTGCCATTTCCTTCTCCAGACAAGAATACTGGAGTGGGCTGCCATTTCCTTCTCCAGACAAGAATACTGGAGTGGGCTGCCATTTCCTTCTCCAGGGGATCTTTCCCACCCAGAGACTGAACCCACATCTCCTGCCCTGCAGGTAGATTCTTTACCACTGAACCACCTGGGAAGCCTAAGTCTTGGTTTATGGCTCAGTAATTTTTAAATATTATATGAGAACTGAAGAAGAACTGGTATTCTCTGTTGATTTTAAAAGTCCATTTAAGACCATTAAATGAAGTTTCTTAGTGTGTGTTCATATCTTCTATGTCTTCAGTGAGGTCTTTATGAGTTTCCTCTAACAAGAAGAAAAATAGTTTGAAATCTATTTCTATGATGGTGGATTTGTCAATTTTTCCCTGTATAAAATGTTCTCATAGGTTAGAGTCAGGATTAAGTGAGGTCTCAGATCAAGTGTTCAAGACAATGCCTGGAAGGTAAACATGCCACTTTGGCATAAGGGTTATTGAGTCAAAGGCACTTGAAAAACAGTAGGTACAAGGAGAACATTGTGTTCTGAGGTCTCTTCACTTCCTAAAAGAAGATAAAACTCCCATATGAAAGATTCCCTCCCTGTACAGGGGGAACACATTGTTATTCCCAGAGACAGGGCATGGAGGATGAGAGAATTCTATACAAAGAGACCTCATTAAAATAACTCTTATCTTCCTTTAGGCCACCTGTGTATTTTAGTTACGTTTCCACAATTCTATCTCTTTGTTCAACTTAGTATATAAACACTTAAGATTCTGCTACTTTTCATCTTTATTTTCTTATGAAGACAATCAAGTCACATAAAGCTTATATTGAATTCATTTGTGCAATTTTCTGTTCACTTACATCAACTTAATTCTCAGGCCAAGTCAAAGACTCTAAAAGGGTAGATATGAAATTATGTCCCCTCCCTGTACAGGTAAAAATCTAAGTATCTGACATATGTTTGCTATTATATTTTCAATCATAAATAAATACAAAGACCTCAAATGTTTGACATGCCAGAGAGAAATAAATTGTGTATCACTGCAGCTATTTTGTCAAATTTGTACTTTACATGATTTATAATTCCCAGATCATATCGGAATGGCAAGAAAAATCCCTGCACTCCTGCTGGTTGTTTTAAGTGGGATCATCTTTTCCCTAAATTTAGCTTTAAGTAAATATTTTAGATGAAAATTTCTAGCACATTATGAGAATATAGCAGGAATGAAAAAAAATTAGCCAATATGCATTTTGTTTTTTTTCCCTTATAATTCTCATCTTTTTGTTGTTCAGTCACTCAGTTGTGTCTGACTCTTTGAAACCCCATGGACTATATAGCCTTACAGGCTTCCCTGTCCACCATCTCTTGGAGTTTGCTCAGACTTAGGTCCATTTACTCGGTGATGCCATCCAACCATCTCATCCTCTGTCGCCCCCTTCTCCTCCTGCCTTCAATCTTTCCCAGCATCAGGGTCTTTTCCAATGAGGCAACTCATCACATCAGGTGGTCAAAGTATTGGAGCTTCAGCATCAGTCTTTCCAATGAATATTCAGGGTTGATTTCCTTTAGGAGTGACTGGTTTGATCTCCTTGCTATCCAGGGGACTTTTAAGTCTTTCTCCAGCACCACAATTCAAAAGCATCAATTCTTCTGTGCTCAGCCTTCTTTACAGTCCAACCCTTTTACTATAGAGTAAATGCTATCCTTGGGGATTTTAAAAATGTCAACAAAATACTAAAAAAATTGTGAGCTGTGATAAATTCTATTATACTCTGTTTCACAAAGAAATGATTCTATCATACAATGGAGAACATGTGTCCTTCAGATAGTACTTAATAGATCTTTTAATAGAAAAGGCCAATTTTGGTAATAATTGATTTATGTAGAAATTAAATACACTACTGTGGATGACTGGGTTGCTAACTAGACAACACCACACCATCATCTCCACCACTACCCCACCACACACTGAAGGAGTAGGTGGTATGCTGACACACACATGTATCTATCTCCCAGAGCTTGAAACAGCCTCATCAGTATGATTTTCATCTTCACGGTGATATGTCTCAGAGACATGACAAATAAACACAACAGCCCACAATTAGATTTTAGTTGTCTTACAGGTGTCTAAAATAATCAATGTCCTCAAACAGCGCCAGCAGTTCCTGGCTCTGAATCATTTCTAATTAAAAAGCATAGAGGAATAAAATATAGTAAGCTTTATCTCAAAAGACATTAACTTGCAGAGGATTTATAAAATATTGAAAGAGTAAAGAAGCCCACAGGGTTAAACCCTCTGCTAAGATTGATGAAATCGTCCACCAAAACTTTATTGATCTACTCCTATTAAGGAGGAAGTTCTGAATTTCTGCTGAGAAAGGACTGAGGTTAACCAGTATCAAAGTAACAATTCAACCTCAAAAAATTAATAAATGAAAAGAGCAGAAAAATATTCAATAGTTGCATGGATCCTATAGTAAACAAATCATCTTTGCCCCAAATGTAATTTATCTGGGTACAGATTGGCTATAAACAAATTTTCAGAGGACAAGAAAGAAAAAAGTAAGGCATACTTTTGAACTTACTGGAATCAGATATAAATCAAGAGCACGGCAACATTTATTCAGGGTAAACTGAAGTCTTAAAGAGGCTTTCATTTCTGCCCAAACTGTGGCCACATAACAAAGTCAGAGTCAGAATGCAATTTGCAAACCTCAAGCTTTGACACTGAAGGAGTCAGTCTTGATGAAAAGGGCCTTGCTTGCTCCGTATAAATTACTCACAATATATGGAACCAGATGTCCTGTCAAGCTGAAAACCCACTGCTGAATTTTCCTATTTGTCTTGCCAGGTCTCAGATAACTAAATTACAGGTACATTTTCCAAACTGAGTTCATCGTTTAGAGTCACAGATATACATTTCTTAGCCTTGTAGAATTATAGTGGAGAAGAAGGATGGAATTTCCACTAACCACTAAAACCATGGTGTGGGCTCTGGCTGGCTTAGAGACCTGGAGAGGTCCTTAGAGCTCACTGTGCTCAGCTGGAAAGTGCTGGGTATTCTCCAGATTATCCCATTTTTAAAGCAACCTGGCAGATGATAACAACACTGCCCCCATTTTACAGATGAAGAAACTGAGGCACACCGAAGGGTGCAGTCAATTCTCCAAGCTCATGCTGTTAATATGTGGAAGACCTGAGTTTTGAACACAGATCTTTCTGCACCCTAAACCATGGTCTTTCAATTTTACCTCCAAAAGGTTGCCATATTAGTTGATGAACTGACTCACTCATATTCTCATACCTGATTTTAAGCAGCATTTCATATGACCTGCATCTTGACATTACAAGATAAGGAACCAGAATGAACTCCTTAGTGACATTTATCCTAAATCCTTCTTTTTATAATGGAGGTAGCTGAGGCCTGAGGACTCAGCCAAGGACACACATCAGGTAACAAGGTTGGAACTAGTCCTTTCCTCGAAGCTTAACACCAGGTATGCCCTAGCAGCAGGTGACATTTTCTACCATTAAAGTAAATGATGAAATCAATTGTTAAAATAAATTTTCAAGATTCCTGTTTTCATTCATTGTTATTATTTATGCTGATACATAATTATAAGAGGCGCGTTTCCAAGTTGGTGCCAACACAGAACCTATAACAGAAAGAAACAAGTAGGAACCTGGTTTAAAAACACAGAATAAATTTCATGCTGAGCTCTAAAAGTAGGCCTTGAGCCCAACTTCAGGACTAAATCAAAGAGCAGGCAGAAAGCAGACAGCAGGAACAGTTATTTTAGTAAGTAAAGTAGGATAAATTTATAAACCAATCACGAGGTGATATGCACAGATAAAAGATGTAGAGAAAGAATTTGCAACAGTGATACACGAACACATCTGAACGCAAGAAAGCAAAAAACCAGAAAGCACAATTGTCTGAAATGTGAATAAACATTCAAATGATGCTGCAGCTGCAAAATTTAAACTCAAGGAAGAGACATTTGCAAAGGAATTCATTAAATAGATGTGATTTCCTGCTTGCACATAGCCAGTGGCTCTTTTATAAAGTAAAATGTACAATTTGTCTTGATAGAAATGACATCTCTCCTCTGCTGAACTCAATCAAACGGCAAAAGTCTTTTGTGAAAGACTCTGCTTATTACAGAGTACAATACTATTGATACCCAGATGCTCAGGCTCTGACTCCATTGTTATTCCACCTAATCAAATGTCTGAAATAAGGAGTATGTTCTTATACAATAAGGAGGTTTTCGTGTGATGGTAATTAGTCTTTTCCTAATGGCATTTACCATGGCAATTTCTTTGTAGGCATGAAGTTTCTTGCTGAAATCAATGCTTGCTTGCCAAACCTGTCTGTTCCTCTCTCCTTCTCCCCTTCCTCTCTTTCCATCCATCCATCTATCCAATAAACATTTATAAGTCTATAACACAGCAGGGGATATATACATGTATCAAGAAGCTTACTGTGGGGGATTTTATGACACTAAGAAGGTATTTGACCAGGAGACAGACCTTGTTCTTAATCTAGTACACAGTACAACAATGGTTTTGCTGGCAAGCAAGCCCTTTTATTGCAATCGGTCTTTGATTTAAACTGCAATGTAGAAACCATAGTGTCAGCCTGGATCATTTATTTTTCCGGAGTGATTCTCAAAGTAAGGTTCCTGGACCAGCAATAGTGACATAGCCTGGGAACATTTTAACAAGGCAAATTCTTGGGTCTGGTCCTAGACTCACCTATATTTGAGAACCCAAATGCACCCACACCACTTGGAAGACCAGATACATCACAGAATTTGCAGTACTAATCAATGATCTAGACCACTGGTGGGTGGCATCAAGGAGTAAGAAAGTTAAGCCTGAAAACAGAGTAGCAGGTTCTAAATATCTGATTAAGAAATTTGGACAATGATGACTTGGTAAATAAGGGAATATTTTCTGAGCAAAGAGCAGATGTGATCAGAGCTTTTATTTGGGAGGCCTTGGAATCTAATGAGACCACAGAGAGGAAGACAAAGGAGACAACTGTGCTGTTTAGGTGAGAAGATGCTTTAATTGATGCTTCCTGTGATGACCCAGGAATTTATCAGGCCTCAACTGAACTGAGACCATTTGCTCAGTCTGCATCCTGGGCTCAAGATGAGGTGTGCTCTAAGAGGTATCTCTCCACTGCTGTGGGATTCTCTTATTTCTGCAGTTTCATTCTGTCCACTTTGGGGGTTTCTGTCTTGCCACCTGTCACTGTTTTCTTGGTCCCCCTGCCTTGCCTCTTCTGGCCACCCTTCCCCTTCTTCCACCATTTTCAGTTCCCTCATTAGGAATTTGCATGTTCATTTAATCAGTTGAAATGTTGCTTATTCATGTGATTGCAGAGTTGCTCCTTAGAGTTCCCTGGTAACATCTCTCTTCTGAACAAAGGATCTTCTAGGTCACAACAAACCACAGCCTTTACCTGGCTTTATTTTCATCTGCTGAATGTCCTCATTGCCAAAAACCAACCAACAAGCCAACCCCGATTCACTTTAATGTGTTAAATCTATTTTGTCAGCTGACCATCCTTGTAATTTTATGCTCGGACATGCATAATTACAGTCACGCTTTTCACACCAATAATGACACTGCTATTGGGGCTATTTCCAAATAGGAAAGACAATAATTATATTTTTGTGCATCCACAGACACCTTCCTGTACGAAATCAAAATACAGTGAATAATATGTATAGGCACTATAAAATCTAATTCCATTATCTCTTTTCCAATATTTTGGTCATACTTCAAATCTTACTATATAATGTCCAAAGTATACATGGACCAGGATGCACTTTTCACCTCTGAACATGGACAATTTATTGAATAAGAAGTTAGTTTTGAAAGAGAGTTCCTTTCGGTTCTATGACATTTGGATATCACTCATCAATGTCTTTAAAACACAAGACATTTTCTTCCTGGAAATAGTTCATTTAGGAGGATTATGTGATTTATTTGACTATTGAAAATAAAGTAAAAAGAACTACAATAGACACTTCTGGTCCCTGCTTCATACCTTGTTGGTCCACCTCTGATTTCAGCCATGGCTGCACAGATGGACAGTTCTGAACCAACTCAAATTCTCTTTGCCTTTACAGTGTCCACCACAATGACCAGTGCCAGCACTGCTCAGCACTGTGGGGGGTTTAATGACCCAGGAGCAACCCACAACCAAGGGAAAAAAGCCAATGAGTGAACCTTTGGCTATACGTGCTTCAGGTGGAAATTCCAGGGGGGATCTCACACCCTCCTGGAAGTCCCAGGGGAACCATGTTCCCACGTCCACTTTGGAGAACTCATTCATTTGCTCTTATTTCGGTCTGTGTTTCTTTCCCCATTCACTCTCCCCAGTCCTTGGAACCAACTCCCCAGTAAATAGCCATGCTCAAGTAGTTGTCCCAGGCAAGCAATCAAAACAATCAATTATTAACATATTTGGCAATATCAATTCCCTTTAGATCTGATATCATATATTGTCAAGACCATTCTTTTTTCTTTCCATAAACTACACAATAAAATGAAAGGAGTGGAGACCATACCATTACTTCAAGTGTTTCCATTGTCTTCCTTACCTCACATAAATCAAGTTGATCAGTTTGTGGTGATAAATTCAAATCTGTCCAACACTCCCAAGAAAAAAGAAGCTGATACTGCATCATTTACTTCCATGATTCCATGCCTAACCTAAAGTGCAACATTTCAGCCCAAAGACTTAAAAAAATGCATCGCCCTGCTCTGCCACTCTAGATCAACAGCAAGAATGAAGATTAAACATATAAAACACATCTGGTCCAAATTCTGAAGAGGCAATTAAGGAGTTAAAACAACAGTAGAGTATGTCAGCAGCATATTAATACACCTTGAATTATAAGCCAGAAATATGTTTGTTAAACTTCACCACACAATCATAAAAGAAAAAACTGCTTCACACATGGTGACTGAAGAGGAAGCTGTAGGAATATATGATTTTAAGGAAAAGGAGATAGTTTTACCTTTGATGATCAATTTTCCATTTTTCTTGCTTCTAACGCAGGAAAAGATCCAAACTTTACAGCTTTTGTTTTTTATATGCCTTTTGGCGTGTGATGCTCAGCTGTTCTGAAATATAACAAAATGCAGTAATTAGATGCAGTGTGTGTGTGTCTTAGTCAATCAGTCATGTCCAACTCTTTGCAACCCCATGGTCTACAGCTCGCCAGGCTCCTCTGACTATGGAATTCTCCAGGCAAGAATACTGGAGTGGGTTGCCATTTCCTTCTCCAGGGCATCTTCCCAACCCAGGGATCAAACCTGGGTCTCCCACATTGCAGGCAGATTCTTTACAGTCTCAACCACCAGGGAAGCCCAGATACAGTAACTACCCTGAAACAAAAAGTTACTTAAGAAGATCACAATGACTCTGGAAGCCGTTAAATTCAATGATGTGAGAAGAGCGTTTCATAGAAAATTCGCCTGGCAGAGTTCTCGCATGATGCTACACTTTACTTTCATGCTTTTCAAAGGAAAATCAAGCCTAAAAAATACAGAACAATGTCACCATAATAAATAGGTTTGCTACTCTACCGTCTATTAATACCTTTCTATCATTAATGCTTATATTCTCTTTAAAAAGTAATAAAATGCAAGCATTGGTCATGTCGTTTTGTAAGATATATTACACACAAGATTGTGTTCACTTCCTGTGCAATATTTGTTTTAACAATGCTGCAACTAAATAACTGTAACCAAAAAAAAAGGGGGGGGGGCGTTAAAAAGTATTCTTTCCAGGGTAATTCCTTTGATATCACAAGAGGACACCAATCGTGGCAGACTCTTCCTCAGAGTATTACTAGACCTAGGTGCAGTGCGTGCTCAGTAACATAGGACTCTTTGCAACCCCATGGACCATAACCCGCTAGGCTCCTCTGTCCATGGAATTTTCCAGGCAAGAATACTGGAGGGGGTAGTCCTTTCCTTCTGCAGGGGATCTTCCCGACTCAAGGACAGAACCATACCTCCTGCCTTGGCAGGCAGATTCTTTATCACTGAGTCACCTGAGAAGCCCCTACTAGATACTGGCTGAGGCCTAAACCAAACCATTAGCTCCAACCAGTAACAATATTTTCTCATGAAAGCGATAAAATGGAACTTCTAATTGGGCCCAGACTTAAGGAGGGGGGTACCTCTTATGGTCATATCACATGCTTTACCCCGACCTATGTTTTTCCTTTCTGAAAAATCATGGAGGCAAGGAGTTGTGTTACAGGCACAAATGATTGGTACTGAGAAATGAAGCTACCAACAGAGTTCTGTTCCTGTTTGCTTCTAAGCAATATGATTTTGTGGCCTGTGGTAGCGCATTCAAATAACGTCAGAGGCACTATGACAGTGTCTGAATAAATGGAGAAATCACTTCACAGAAGAGGAACTAGAGGCCACAAGAGGTGACAGGGCTTGACTAATTTTATTAAGAGACAAAGGCAGAATGACATCTCAGAATTTCTGCCTCCAAGTTCAATCCCTTTTGAAACCCGTGAGACTGTATTTGTTGCCACAAATCACACTGGTCATTCAGAAAGTTCAGGGCTAATACAATTCTCTGCAGAAGTTGTCCTAGCAAGACTGTGAGGCTGGCAAAGTTGACAGGTTGCGAATTAGGACGCCATGGGTGGCTGAAAACAAGAACAAGAGGAGCATAAAAATATCACATATTTTCATAGCACATAAAGCACCTTGGGAATAGTATACTTTCACATGCATCTCGTTCATCTATACTATAAAGGATAGAAATGGTTCTCCATTATCAAAAATGTTCAAGTATAATTATCCTTATGAGTCTTGGTTTATATATGGTTATTCTGTTACATATTCTTAATGTTGAAGGATACCAGATGAACTCTGAATTTTTTTCCTACATACGAGAAATAGGTTACCCAAGGAGATACTAAAAACACCAATTTTTTAAACATTTGGAACTGATCACTTATTCATTCATAAATATTGAGAAACTATTTTGTGTTAGACATTGTTCTTAATTTTCTGTAGGGAAAAAATAAAAGATTATGCAATTTTTGACAGAAACACCCAGATACACAATAAAAGTCAATCTTACTACAATTGTGATAATTTCTGATTTGAATAATATTTAGGTAAACAAATATCTTAAACAATGGAACAATGGGAGGGGGGAGGTTGTCTCAAATGTCATCAAATCTTGTGATTCCAGAGTGGCTGATCATCACAACTGTCTGGAAAACTGGTAAAAAATGCAAACTACAGAATTTCATGTAAGCTCGATTAAATCAGTCTATTCATGGGTAGATTCAGGGAAATGTGAATTTTGCAAATGCTCCCTGGCTCATTCCCCTGATCAAGTTGAGAAACTTACTGATTCTTGCCCAATCTCCTTATTCTAAAGCTGAGCAAACTAAAACCAAGGAAATGACTTGCCCAAGGCATTGGACTTTGGTGACAGAATCGAGATTAGAATGCAGAATTCCTGATTCTCTGCTATGTTTTTCCTTTCCAAGAGTCCCTTTTTAATTTTTTTTTTTTTTTGGTATCACTGAGTAGCAATAGTTTCTATATCTGAGAAAGAACAAGAGCAAAGGAAAGGTAAACAAAACTCTGACACACACACACACACACACACACACACAGAGTGAAATTTGACCTTACGTTGCTTGATTCAATAGCAAACTTCAGTACTCCACTGGGTTGTTACAGAGTCAACTACTTGGGCCATCTGCTTGGCCCCTTTCTCTAGGATCTGCCCAGCATCCTACCACTTTCCTCAACTTTCAAAGGCGCCCACTACCCACTGTGTGTCATTGAATCCTCACCTCTGGCCTTTGTTGACTGTGGGGTGGTAAGGGGACCTCAGTAAGAAAGTGCCATGTAACCAAGACCTTGGAGGATGTGAGGGGGTTAGTCATGCGCAAGAGAAGGGTGTTTCAGCACACGGAATGGCCAAGGTTAAGGCCCGAAGGTGGGAGTGTCCCCAGGGCTGTTCCTGGAATTGCTAGAGGGTCAGTGGGAATGGAGTGTCACTGGGAAGGGGGTATCAAAGGCAGAGGAATGAAGGGGTAGCAGGGGGGCTACTGTGTGGGCAGAGGTGGAGGGAGGGCAAATCAAAGGCAGCTCAAGGCTTTTTGGCTTTTACTCTTGAGAGTGAAATGGGAGCCACTGCAGAAGGTTGAGCTCAGAATTGATATTAGTTCTGTTTCTACAACCTTTTTCCAGCTGCTGCATGGGAAGAGACCACGGGGCTGGCCGCCAGGGTGGAGGCAGGTGGAAAGATCATCTTCTTGGACAGAGACGCTGGCTCAGACTCGGGGGGTGCTGCTAAGGCGGGCTCAGGTCCAGGCTGGGCTTCTTCTGAAGGAGAGTCAAGAGGATCTCCTGATGGACTGGGTGGAGGAGATAAGGAGAGAGGGTGGCAAGTTTGTCCTCAAGGTTTTTAGCCCGCACAATCAGAAGAGAGCCATACCATCACTTAGATGAGAAAGGCTGTGGCTAGAGAAGGGACTTTCCATGTGGTGGTAGTGGCGAAGAACCTGCCTGCCAATCCAGGAGATGCAAGAGACACGGGTTCAGTCCCTTAGTCAGGAAGATCCCCTGGAGGAGGACATGGCAACCCACTCCAGCATTCTTGCCTGGAGAATTCCATGGACAGAGGAGCCTGGTGGGCTACAATCCATGGAGTCGCAAAGAGCTGGACACAAACAAAGCAACTAGAGAAGGCTTTGTGGGGAAAAGGTGAGCTTAATTTGGCCACACTGACTTTGAGAAATCAGTACTAAGTGGGCTTCTCAGGTAGGCTGTTGGACATATAATACTGGAATGGAAGCTTCCAGATGGCTTTCTGGCCTCACATGGACAGTATTCTTATTTCCACCTACCACAATGACTATGTGGATATTAAACACAAAAATACATGTAAAGAACAGTAACTGGTACATAACAGAAATCAGCACATTTTAATTCTCTTTTTCCAGCTTCTACTTTCAAATATTTATTTCTCTATTGACTATAAGATTAAGTCTATCTCTGTGTGAAAAAAATCAATTTTCCACAAGATGTAATAAAAACCATGTTCTACATTGTGGCAGTCCTTCCTCAAATATGGAGAAAAAAATCTGACGAAATATTAATAACACTACTCAATAAGTCATAAAGTAGAAGTTTCAGGGAGCAAGGTAAATTATGGTTGGGGCACAAGCTGAAAGCTCTAAAGTAAAAGTAAAAAACAGAACTTAAATAAATCCTATAAAGTCACTCAACTTCTTTCAAATCTTCCTTGATTTTCAGCCAACAATCAATCGTCCTCTGGGATAAGAAGATGCGGAAATGGGAGAGATATGGTCACTGAGCCATAGAAACCAGTGCACAGCTGATGAAGTATAACTGGGAGCTGTGGAAATTCTAGGAACAATTCTTTAAAGTCTACTATTGTATCTTTAACATAGATTTCTTGATTTATAAGTGCCTCTTTAACTGAACACATTAAACTCAAAACCATCCAAGTTCATTTTTTGAAGTCTCATGTTTTACTGTAAAATTTTAATCAAATGCATAGACCAGAAAACATGGTATTTGTTTAAAACCAAGTTAAACTAGCCATCTGCCTCCAGGCCCTCTTACCCTTGCAGATCTCAGAGTAAGAATCAATTTCAGAAGTAGGTCTGCAATTATTCTGTGACTCCCATATGTCTGAGGCAGCCTCTGATTAAATCAAATCAAACAAGGAAGACGAGCGAGTTGCTACTTCCATTGCAAACCCCTTTGCTACTTGTGTCCTCATCTGTGTTTAAGCAACTTCTAAGCAGGGCTGGATGCATGGATGCGCGTCCTGGGCAGCTCCGTGGGGCTCCATGATCAGAACAGCCCTATGCTCCGCTTAATGCTTTTATATTTGAACCATTGTTCTGTGGGTGCAGTCCAATGGGATAATGGAGCATACACAGGAACAGGGGCATCAATACACCTGAACAGTAATATACCTGTCCCCAGACCTTGCTGCCTCATCCACATATAACATGCAAGAAGTTGAATTCTGGTAGACCCATGACTCCTGGGAGGTCAGTGAGATTTGTATGACTATGGCTGAGCAAGTGAGGAAGCTGATCATCCACCAGCCACGTTTTTCATGGGAACGAGAATCTGCATCCGACTTTGAGAAGGCAATGCTACTCAAAGAAACACAGATGACCAAGAAACTCTACCATATCCTTTGTTTATTGCATTTTCTCCCTTGTATTAGCCAGCTGCTTATGCTGAAAATGATACATAAAAAGACAAAGAAAGGGCAAGCCACAGTTCTTTTTCTCTTTCAGTCATCAGTAAGCCTAAAGGAGACTGTGTGTGTATCAAGACATGAAATTAAAATGGTAGAATAAGTTTTGTGCAGTGTTTCCACTGTTCCGCTGAGAAAGACATACGTATGCACGATCTATGACATACAAATTGCATGATTCTACATGAAAGTTAGATAGCCTTATATTTGCATTGCACAGTATCAAGATGAATGGTTAAATTCATGCTAATAATTTAAACTTGTGCTTTTCTTTATACTTGGAACTACATTAGCCAATAAAAACAATGTTATGAAAAGCTGAGAGAGAGATGGTGGAAGAAAGGAAATGGTTTTAGATTTTTGCACATGTAACAACTCTCTGCCTTGCTTTTTTTTTTTTTTTTTTTTTTTGGCTGTGCTGAGTCTTCGCTGCACAGGCTTTTCTCTAGTTGTGCTAAGTGGGTGTGACTCTCCACTTGCAGTGCATGGGTTTCTCATTGCAGTGGCTTCTCCTGTTGTAGAGCACAGGCTCTAGGGCCCGTGAGCTCAGCAGTTGTGGCTTCCAGACTCTAGAGCACAGGCTCAGTAGTTGTGAACCACAGGCTTAGTTGCTCCGAGGCATGTGGGATCTTCCCGGACCAGGGATTGAACCTGTGTCTCCCGCATTGGCCGGCGGATTCTTTACCACTGAGCCACCAGGGATGCCCTGTCCTGCTCTTTGAATCTAAGGGTCCTGCCCTTTCATTTTGCCCTGGGCCCTGCTAATTACTTAGTCATTTACAGTCATCCTGTTGTAATGAGCTGGCACAGACTCTAACAAGAGCTTCAAGCATTATTAAATTATGGTTTAAGCACTGTATAAAGAATTTTGGAAATGGCCCATCTGCTTCTGAAAATCCTGGAATAAATGTGAATTAAATGAATCTAGTCTCTCTTCTCCTCAAATGTCCCAATGTCTTCTTTACCAGTTGACTCCTTGAATATTTGATCAAAGTTCTCTACCGCAAGCCAACTCACCTTAGATGTCCCTCAGTTTTAATTTCTAATTTAATTTAATCTTCCATTTGAAACTCCACTGCCTTCAAGGTCAAATCCTCAGTTGGGGAAGAGAGAAAAGTAAAAAAATGAAAGTGATTTACTTTGAAGTGTAAACAATGAAGACATCTGACACCTTCAAAGCATATTTACATTTTAAAGCTGAACTTATGTATTGTACTGTGTAAGAAACAATGCTTGTAAGGGAGAAAACTTTCTATTACTCTCTGCTAAGAAGGCCCTTCTACCCCAATCTACTTGAATAATAAGTCAACCTATTTCTGAATAAGTACATGTTTTTCTTTTTATTGAAGTATAGTTACTGCACACTATTATGTAAGTTACAGGTGTATGACATAGTGATTCACAACTTTTAAAGGTTATACTACGTTTACAGTTACTGTAATTGGTTATCTTCCATGTGTTGTAAAATATATCCTTGTAGATTATTTTATAGCTAGTTTGTACTTCCTAATCCCTCACCCCTCTCTTGCCCCTCTCCACTTCCCTTTCCCCACTGGTAACCACTAGTTTCTTCTCTTTGTCTGTGAATCTGCTCTTCGTTATATTCACTCTTTTGTTATTTTCAAGATTCCATATATGTGATATCATACAGTATTTGTCTCTCTCTGACCTATTTACTCTAACATAATGCCCTCCAAGTCCATCCAAATAGCTTCAAGTGGCAAGATTTCATTCTTTTTCATGGCTGAATAGTATTCCACTGTGTATATATGAATACACACAAAAACACACATATACTACGTTTTCTTTATCCATTCATCTGTTGATGGACACTCAGGTTGCTTCTACGTCTTGGCTATTGCAAATAATGCTGCTATGAACACGGGAGTGCATGTATCTTTTTGAATTACTGTTTTGAGGGGATATATATCCAGGAATGGAATTGCTGGGTCATACAGTAGTTCCATTTTCAGTTTTTTGAGAAACCTCCACAGTGTTTCCACAGTGCCTATTCCAATTTATATTCTCACCAATAGTGTATGAGAGTTCCCCTTCCTCCACATTCTCACCAACATTTTTTTTTTTTTTTTATGATGGCCATTCTGACGGGTACTATCAGTGAGATGTTATCTTATTGTGGTTTTGGTTTACATTTCCCTAACGATTAGCAATGTTCAGCATCTTTTCATGTGCCTGTTGGTCATCGGCATATCCTCTTTGGAAAAACATCTATTCATTTCTTCTGCCCATTTTTTAATTGGGTTGTTTTTGTACACAATTTTTTTAAAAATGAGGTGTGCTCAGACATAGCCAAAATTTCCCGATCAACTGGAAAAGGATTCAGTCATGAAACACACAGGCTTTCTTCATGTCTCTTTAAAGCTTACCACAAAGAAATACACTTTAAAGTGCTAGCTGCAAACTTAGCCTCTATTTTATTCTTTATTTGACCTGCGTTCTTTCCATCCTGCCTTCACATCTCAACTTACTTTGTGACAGCTTTGCAGCTTCAAGAATTTGGCTAAATGGCCCTCTGTGCTGAGATGTTCGGGTACTCCCCCCCCCCCCAAACTCACTTCTCTACACAGAATAATTTGGGGCTCACCGGTAAACACATGGTAGGTAATGACTCACTGTGGTATCACAGCTACTGCCCGATTACAAAAAGACTGATGATCTATTTACAGCTAACTGTTAGGGCATGAGTGAGCCTTATCTTTTAACCCACACAGCTGAAGACGAAAGGACCTTTTCCCTATGGCAGCTTTCTTAAAACAAGTTTCACCACCCAAGAATAAACTAGGGACTCTGATATTTATTATCAATGATCCAACATCTTGGATGTGCACAGCCTTTCTTTCCTCCAGTATGTTTACAAGTAGTTTTTAAAACACTACAAACAAACAAACCCCCTCTCCCAAGCCCCTAGGCTATGATAATCTCCTTGGTCCTACTGGATCTACATTGCTTTCTCTTCATTCACCAGGCTAGCAGTCTTCTGTGTCCCTTTCAATTTCCCCTCCCTCTGTGTGAACTTAATGGAACAAAGTAAGAATAACTTCATTTATTGAGTGCTGATTATCCAGTAGGCATTGCTCTAAGCACGTTACATGGATTGTTCCACAGAACATTCAGAATAACCCTAAGAGGGAGGTGCTATTATTAGCTCCAGTTTACGGATGAGAAAACTGAGATGCAGAGATGGTTAGAAACTGACCAAATTATTAATGTTAGTGAGTAAAGGTACCAGCTAATTTATATCAGACCTGGACAGTCTGATCTCAGCCATGTACTCAACCACTATTTCACCTCTTGGTGGTTGCCTCAAGCCAAATATACAGATTTATCTTTCATCGATTCGTTTCTATCCACCTGCCTAATTCCTTTATATCAGCCTGGCTGTAAGACTTTAAAAGTTTATCATGTCCCTAAAACTACCAATAAATGATTTCATTTAGATATCATCATTATTCCATTTTATTGATGCCAAAATGGAGGCACAGAAATTAAATTACTTGGCCAAGGTCACAGAAAATATTGGAACAAGGATTTAAATCTAGTTCTTTTAATTTTTTTTTAATCACTGAGCTATATTTTACTCTCCTGTGTCAGATTCAGCTTTCCTTATTCTTAAAAATCACTATTCCATGCCAGACTACACAAAAGCTTTTTCTTTTTTTCCCCCTTTCTTTTAGTAAGCTGATGATTAGTTCAACTGTTAGAGCCAAAATTTTAGTAGCCAGGGACCCAAGTCTTAGTTCCAAACCCCAGACATGCCAGTTGGCAACATGGCCCTGGAGGGCCACAAATTCTAATTTTGTTTCTAAGCAGCCACTTCCCAAAACCATCCTGCCAATCACCAATCAGTGAGTTATGTACTTTTAAACATGGACTGGGCTTTATTATTCATAAAATCTAATTTCTTCATTTCAGAGATAAGAAAGGCACAGTGAGACTGACTATCATACTTGAGATCACATAGCAGATCAGTAGCAGAGCCAAGACAATCATTAAGATTTCCTAACATGAAAACTGGGGTCTTCATCCTATACAAAGGCAGCCTAATTAGCTATTTTTCACAGCATCTTAAAAAACATATTCATACATTCAACAAAGATCTAGGGGTTACTATGGGCCAAGTGCTGTTCCATGTACTGGGGATGGGCTAGTAAATAAAAGAGAAAAATTCCTTTCCGGGTGGAGTTTTATAATCTGGCATCAGGAGGAGGCAATGGCAACCCACTCCAGTTTTCTTGCCTGGAAAATTCCATGGACAGAGGAGCCTGGCAGGCTATAATCCATGGAGTCGCAGAGCTGGACAAGACTGAGTGGGCACACATATCATAATGGCACAATAAACTGTATTAAAAAAAAATTAGAGTTGCTTTACAATGCTGTATTCGTTTCTGCCGTACGGCAAAGTGGATCAGCCACACGAAAACAACAGCCCCTCTGTTGGGACGTCCTTCCCGTGTCAGTCAGCACAGAGCCGTGTCGAGTTCTCTGTGCCCTACAGTGAGCTCTCACTAGGTATCTATTTTGGACACAGCAGTGTACATAGATCAATCCCAGTCTCCCAAGTCATCCCACCTCCATCCCCGCTCCCCTTGGTATCCATATACTTGCTCTCTACATCTGTGTCTCTATTTCTGCCTTGCAAACAAATTCATCGCTATCATTTTCTAGATTCCACACACATGCATTAATATATTATATTTGCAGCACTAATTACAATAGCTTAGGACATGGCAGCAACCTAAATGTCCATCAACAGAGGAATGGATAAAGATGATATCAGTCAGTTAGTTCAGTCATGTTCAACTCCCTGCAACCCCATGGACTGCAGCATGCCAGGCTTCCGTGTCCATCACCAACTCCAAGAGCTTAAAGATGATGTGACATATACATATATATACATACACACACACACACACACACAGGAATGTTACTCAGCCATATAATTATGCAATTTGCAGAGACATGGATGGACCTAAAGACTGTTACACAGAATGAAGTAAGTCTGAAAGAGAAAAACAAGTATTATATATGGGCTGTATTTTAAAACAATATGACATTATACAATTTAGGTTAGTTTGAATTTAAACATTGTTTTTTTTTTTTTCATTTATTTTTATTAGTTGGAGGCTAATTACTTTACAATATTGTAGTGGTTTTTGTCATACATTGACATGAATCAGCCATGGATTTACATGTATTCCCCATCCCGATCCCCCCTCCCACCTCCCTCTCCACCCGATTCCTCTGGGTCTTCCCAGTGCACCAGGCCTAATCATTATTTTTTTTAAAAGTGGTTATTTAAGAAGCACTGGTTTGAAATATGGAAGCCATCGTAGATGGAAGAACCTGTTCTATCTACTACTTAGTATATACATTTGAAGCCCAGTCATTACATATAAACAGGGGTGGTAGTGGGTTTCGTGATACCAACAGAGAGATGGAGAAGATGAGGTGCCTGCCCTCAAGGAGTTTTAAGATGAAGCCTGAGCCACCTAGATTAGAGGAGAGGGTTTCCCCTTAGATTAAACCTCTTTAAGCAAATTCTTTAACATTTAAAAATCATCTTTCACTTTCCAACAGTTAAAACTCATTCTATATAGCTGCTGTTAATTGCTACTACAGTCAGACAAATCACCTGAAATCCTGAAGCCCCAGTTAAAATTTTCTGAAACTGATCTAGTTGAAGTCTTTTAAAACAATGCATACCATATTTTGTGTCAACTTGGACAGTGGCAGAAAAATAACAACAGTAAAATGTAAATTCCCTTAGAAAATCAACATACCACCTCTTTCTCTTGCCAGTAATTATTATAACAAAGTCACAAAATTGAGCTCTTGGTCACAAAGGCTGGCTGTATTTGCTATTAGTCTGAAAAGAAACAGCCATTCTAAAGCTATTTCAATAATGGAAACCAAAAAGCAGTGTGATTTAAGGTACTATACTAAGCCTATTCTTTAATTATAATATTTTGCAATGTCAGTAACACCATTATCTGCAGTAACCAGGGATTAAAAAATATATGATATAGTTATGTTTCGATCACAAACTAGGCTTTGGTTGTCTTCCAAGATACTAAATGCTTCAGTCCCTCTCTCCCACTTAATAAGTATGTCGAGTAGATGGGGCTGATATCATGTTCCCTTGAAGTCTCTGAACAGAGGGTCAATACTAAAACATCCTGATTAAATCCCAGCAACAGAGACACATCAGAAGCCAGTGTGTATGTTGTTATCAGGTCATAACTGCCTTTACTCCTGAACCCGCATACATCCAGAGCTATAGAGGATGTGCTATCCACAATATGTTTTCATCTCTCATGAATTCCTTATTTGCTGCTTCTGAAAGTGAAAGTCGCTTAGTTGTGTCCGACTCTTTGCGACCCCATGGACTATACAGTCCACGGAATTCTCCAGGCCAGAATCCTGGAGTGGGTAGCCTTTCCCTTCTCCAGGGGATCTTCCCAACCCAGGGATCGAATCCAGGTCTCCCACATTGCAGGTGGATTCTTCACTAGCTGAGCCACAAGAGAAGACCATGAATACTGGAGTGGGTAGCCTATCCCTTCTCCAGCAGATCTTTCTGACCCAGGAATTGAACCAGGGTCTCCTGCATTGCAGGCAGATTCTTTACCAACTGGTAAAGGGGAAACCTTCCTGATATAAGAGGGGGTAAATATACAAGAATTCACACTCAGAAAATGTTCTGAATGGCAACTTTTGGAGAAACATCTAAAGGGTTAGCAAATGTGGTTGAATGAACTTTTATTATTCATTCCTACTTTCTTCACTGTGTCTTTAAAAAACCCAGTGAGGGAACCATATTTCAGATGGCAAGGCTAGCTAATCTGTATGAAAGCATGCTGGGAAAAATTGCAGGCAAAAGGCAGGGGAGGCAGAGGATAAGATAGTTAGACAGCATCACCGACTGAATGGACATGAATTTGAGTAAACTCCAGGAGATAGTGGAGGACAGGGAAGCCTGATGAGCTGCAGTCCATGGGGTTGCAAAGAGTCAGACACGGCTTAGTGACTAAACAATAACAATGCTGTAACTGTCAAGTGCCCATCATAAACAAAAGAAAACAAAGCCCCAGAAAATGACAAGTGTTCACAAATGTGAAAAAATTGGAACTGATGTGCATGGTTCATGAGACTCAATAGTGAAAAGCCAAGCAATCTGATTAAAAATGGGCAGAAGAACTGAATATACATTTTCCAAAGAAGACTTACAGATGGTCAACAGGCACATGCAAAAATTGCTAAAAATCATTAATCATCATGGAATGCAAATAAAATCACAATGATATAGCACCTCAAACCTGTAAGAATGGCAATCATGAAAATATAGGAGATAAGTGTTCATGAGGATGTGGAGAAAAAGAACACTTGGGCACTGTTGATGGAAATGTATGGAAACATTTGGAGATTCTTGAAAATATTAAATACAGAACTTCCATATGATCCAGGAATCCCACTTCTGGGTATTTCAAAGAAATGAAAACTAGACTGCAAACAGGTATCTGCACTCCCATGTTCACTGCAGCAGCATCAACAATAGCCAAGATGTATAAACAACTGTCCATCAATGGATGAATGGATACACACACAAATGGAATATTATTCAGTCATCAGAAAGAAGAAAATCTTCCCATTAGTGACAATATGGATGGAACTTGAGGACACTGTGCTAAGTGAAATAAGTCAGACAAGATAAAGAGAATACTACATGATATCACTTAAACGATTCATGGAGTCTAAAATAACTGAACTCATAGAAATAGAGAGTAGATTAGTATTTGCCAAGGGCTGAGAGGTGTAGGAAATGGAGAGATGTTGGTCAAGTACAAACCTTCAGTTATAGGATGAGTAAGTTCTGGGGATCTAATGTATAGTATGATTAGTATAGTCAATAGTACTGTGTTGTACATTCAAAAGTTGTGAAGAGAATAGATCTTAAAAATTCTTAGCACAAAAAAAGGAAAGGCAATCATGTGACATGATAGAAGTGTCAATTAACATTATGGTGGTAACCATTCAGTAATATGTAAGTTTACCAAATCAACCATTTGTATAACTTATATTTACATAATGTTATATGTAATTACGGGCTTCCCTGGTGGCTCAGCAGTAAAGAACTTACCTGAAATGTAGGAGACATAGGTTCAATCCCTAGGTTGGGAAGATCCCCTGGAGTAGTAAATGGCACCCCCCTCTAGTATTCTTGCCTGGGAAATTCCATGGATGGAGGAGCCTGGTGGGTACAGTCCGTGGGGTCACAAAAGAGTCATAAGTGACTAAACAACAATATGTAAGTGTATCTCAATAAAGCTGGAGATAAAATAACAAAACGCTGAAGCCATTGCGAAAAAAACCAATATGGTAGTTCCTCAAAAAGCTAAATATTAAATTAGCATGTGATCCAATAATTCTCCTCTAAGTCTATACCCAAAAGAATCAAAAGTAGGGACTCAAAGAGATATTTATATTCACAGCAGCATTACTCGAAAAAGCCAAAAGGTGAAAATAACTCACACATCCATTAACAAATGAAAAACAAATGTATTCCTAGAATGGAATATTATTCAGCCTTATGAAATGCTGATGCAAGCTACAGCATGGGTACACTTAGAAGATATTATGTTAAGTGAAATAAGCCAGATGCAAAATGACACGTATTGCATGATTCCACTTATATGAGGTTTCTAGAACAAAGAAATTCACACAGAGAGAAAGAATAGTTAGAGAAATGGAGAGTGTAGTGATACAGAATTTCAGTTTGGGATAATGAAAAAGTTCTGGAGAAGAAAGTGATGATCGTGAATGTATTTTTAAGGCCACTGAACTGGATATACTTAAATGTGGTTAAAATGGTGACTGTTACATATATTTTAACACAATAAAAACAATATAAATAGATCAAGAAAAATTCAAAAGTAATTAATCTACATAAAGGCAAGAAAAGACAAATAGGAGAACAAGAATGAGAGGAAGCAAACAGAAAACAAGTAAAGAAATGGCCAATTTATACACTACCATTTCAGCAAGTATCTTAATTACACATGGTCTAAATACACTACCTAAAAGATGGAGATTTATAGAGTGAATGAATACATGACCCAACTAAATGCCATTTATAAGAAGCCCACTTTGATTCCAATAGAAAAAAATATAGCATGTGAACATTAATTTTAAAAAACAGGTGTGGTTATACTGATATCGGATAAAGTAGTCATCAGAACAAGGACAATTATTAGAGAAAAAGAAATAACAAAATGATGCAAACACCAATCTGGTAGGAAGACATACTATCATATTCCTACATGTGTACTCAACAAATAGAGCATGCAAACATGACCCTGAGTATCAGAGAAACTGATGTTACTCTAAAGAAAAATAGAGAAACCCGAATTATGGTTGATGACTTCCAACACTCTCCTCTCTAATTCGATAAAACGGTTTTAAGAAAATCAGAAAAAATATAGAAGATCTAAGCAACACAGTCAACTAATTGAGCCAAGCTGACATGTGAGAACACTACACCCAACAATAGCTGAGTACACAGTTTTTTCTTGAAACACCCACTGGACCTTTACCAAGACTGACCAGCTCTTGGCCATAAAACCAACTTCAACAAAATTTAAAGTAGTGAAATCACACATAGTGTGTTTTCTGATCTATGGAATCAAATCAGAAATTAGCAATAGAAGGCTAACAAAATTTCTAAATGTGCCAATATTAAAATAGATACTTCTAAATAACCCATGTGTCAAAGAGCAAGTCTCAAAGAAGTTTTTAAAAATATCAGGCTGAACGAAAATAAAAACTTAAAATACATGGGATGCAGTTAAAGCCATACTCGGAGTGAAACTTCTATTCCCTCATTAGAAATGAGGAAAGGTCTTAAATCAGTAATCTAAATTCCCATGTGAGAAACTAGAAAAAGATGAGCCAAATAAACCCAAAGCAGAAAAGCAGAAATAGAGATATCAGTGAAACAGAAAGCTTATTATTTGGGCAGCGGTGGGGGGGGGGTGGTGCGTCGGGGCGGAATCAACAAAATTTATAAAGTTTTAACAAGACTGACAAAGATAAAGGATGCATATCACAAAGTTAAAAAATAACACAAATAATAACATAGATTCTGCAACTGTTAAAAAGAAAATAGAAGAATACAATGAAAACTTTTCTAAGAAATTCAACAACTTGGGGGGAAAAAGGACCAATTTCCTCGAAGACTGTAAGCCTACAAAACAGCTAAGAGGTGACAAATAATATGAATAGCCCTAATACCAAAGAAACTCATTTCATAATTTCAAACTACTAAAAAAGAAATCACCAAAACCAGATAGATTCCCTGGAAAATCATACCATACATTTAAAGACACAGCCAATTTTCACAATCTTCTCTAGAAAACAGAAACACAAGGAAGAAGTCCCACCTTATTTTATAATATAAAAACCAAAGAAAACACAAAATAATAAAACTTCAGACCAATATCTCTCATGAATATAAATGCAAAAGTCCTCAACAAGAGTTGTTCTGCCATGTTACACAACTCACACTTCAGGCCATCTAGAAAGCACTTACGGGAGTAAATAAGAATAACACCATGTCCCTCCCTCCCAAATACTGTCCTCCCGAAAGAATCATTCATGTTATTTTGCACATCTTGAAACAGAACACTAGTGTTTGTCCAGATCTTTACATTTCTTTGTCTGCTTTTGTGGGGAGGGTAGATGGAAGGGGGAGATGAGGACACAGCTTGAGCCCGACATATGTTTCTGTTCTTATTCCTTCACTGAGCTCTGCTTCTAAATATACCATAATTTTAAGGCTTAAATATGCAGAGGAATAAATATATTATACCATCATGAATTGGATATGGAAACTATTCATGTTTTGAAGTTCTTTTCAGTTATCATTTTCTATCTAGAAGGCAAAAATCTTACCTTTTATTCAAGAATACAATATTTTTATTGTAAAATTTTTATGTGTATTTACATATATGTATATACCTCACTCAGATGTTAAAGAAAATGCCTATAGTGCAGGAGACCTGGGTTTGAGCCCTGGGTTGGGAAGATCCCCTGGAGAAGGGCATGGCAACCCACTTCAGCATTCTTCCCTGGAGAATTCCGTGGATAGAGGAGCCTGATGGGCTATAGTCCATGGGGTCACAAACAGTCAGACATTACTGAGCGACTAACACTTTCACTGTGTATCTCACTAGTCTGAAAAGACCTATATGTATAAAAAAATTTCTTGAAATTAATTTCAATTGTGTTTTCAGCAACCCAAATGCATTCAGCCTCTTTAACTGCTAAAGGCAGAAAGCAATTTGGGGGTAGGGATTATTGAGATAAAAAAAAAAAATCTACTCAGCAGATGAGAAGCAATGTTTTCAGGAAGTGATTCAATGTATTTGCTAAAATAAATTTTACTTTGGAAATGTCAAAATCACTCAGAAATGTATTTTCCAGCACAGTAATGACAAGGCATGGTCCTCATATGCTTCTAAGAAGTAATATCTATATTCCTCAATATTAAGCCAATTTACTTATGGCCCATTTATAAGCCTACTTGTGAATGTATATTTAGAAAAATTACGCATTCAGGTCCTGTCCTGTTTAAATAAACAGACTAGTGACTAAGTCACCAGGGCACAGAAGCTCCCAGATCTTGTTTTCCAAAGGTTGTTTCTCCTGGCATTTGGGGAAAAAAGAAAGATCAAGAAAGGACATGATCATCATCATAATGAATTTCTTTTTTTTTTTTTTTCTCTCTCTCTTGAAAGAGTCTCAGATTTTGACAATTTGAAAGTTTGGCATTTGTCTGAAATATTCAATTAATGTCACCATATCATAGAGACAAGAAAAGCTCATTAGAAAATGGGTTTGATAGTAGAGAAGATTTACCAGAGATACATGTTATCTTAAAGGCAGAGAGGAGAGCAGAGAATTGCTTTTATGGCAAATAAATCCCAAGCAGCAGTCATTATATTCATTTTCACAGCTGCCAATGAAGTTGATAGAATGTGGACCCCTCCAACTTGAAATAACTTTTCTGTTCATGAGAACTGTGTAAATATCAACATTCATCCCTTTTCTCTGAGTCTCATGACTGAAGAGTCCCATGTCCTGCATACAGGCACATTTCTAAATATACCTCCATCTAGTGTTGCATGCGTGTCTATGTGCATGTGTCCTGCACAGACCACTTGAATTCTTAATAAGTTTTCTAAAGAGAGAAATAGGTGGATTCCTTTGTGTCTAATTTCAGTTCTTTCAAAGCTGATCAACATTATTGAGCTTATCCATCGAATTAAGATAAAACAGCATGATTCAACACAGAAAAATGTCAACTGCTGAACATAAGGGTGCTGAAATAACCAATCCTAGTCTGGCAAACAGCCAAGGCAACCCCCATAGCAACGGAGCTGATGGCATAGCAACGGCAGCTGCCTCACCACACAAAAAGTAGAAGAAATATTCTTGGAAAAAAGCGTAATCCACGTTAAAGTCAAATATGACATTTTTCTTCAACAATTAAAAAAAAAAACAAAAAACCTCTAGTGAGAGTGCATATGTTCAACGATACTATTCCTTAGCAACTGTAAACGCTCCAGTACGGGGTGAAAGCCACTTTGATGGCAGCACTCAAGACCAAGTGCTTTGAAGCAAAAACTTCCTAGGCTGTTCTCAGCCAAACTGTTATGTGCCTTGAGAAGTTAGAGAACAATTTTTTTAACTATTTTGCTAAGATAAAAAGTTTTCCATAATTTTTTAAGGAACCATTTCAAAGAAAAAAAATTACTGTAGTTATAAATCCACTTCATCACACCTGAGTAATATTAAGATCTAAAATGAAATATATCGATTAAAAATCAACATTCTATAATTTTCATTAACATGAAAATAAGGAGAATTTGATTTGACAGGCCTATGAGCTGAGGATCTGCACCTATTATAGCCACATTTCACATCTGATCCCTGGACATTTCCAGAGCGCAGGCAACTCTGATTCTTTCCCTTGTGACTCAAAGGCCAATGCACCATCCATAACACAGTCTCAATCTTGAAAGGAACAATGCCTGTGAACACCAGCTCTTTTCTGAATTTGGATGAAAATGTCATCCTGAGGGATCCAGGGCATCCAAAGGTGAGAGAACAGCTAGAAGAGCCAAGAGCAGAACCAGTCTAACCTTCTTGGATGGACCATCACGTCAGCTAGGCGGTGTGGGACTCAAGGTCTTGTGCAGAGCCCCAGTCTCAGGACGTTCTGTAGGTATTCCATGCTGATTTTATCTAGAAGCCCCTATGACTATAGGGAGTCAAGGCAGACTTTCAAACTTGTCTCCGAAATGGATCAGGTCCTTTCTCACTAGGAGAGGTGAGGTGGCCATGGAATGTCTCTCTTCCAGTGTATGGGTAGACTGGGAAGATGTCCAACCACTTCAAGCATTCATTATTTTAATCAATTAATTTTCCTTTTCTTCTATCTGAAAATTAGTAAACCTAAGTTCTACTTCCTAAAGTCTGAAGAGTACCTCAAATACTCTTCCTATGAAACATGACCCCACAGCCCACTCCAACCACAAAGTCTCAGCCAAGAGGAGGAAGAGAATGCACACGTGAAGCCTGTGAGACTGCGACCTGGGAAACCTTCTCTTGAGCTGATGAGAGATAAGATAATGAAGTGAACAGAAGCTGGTGGGAACATGAGATCTGTAATGGCTACTCAGAGTTGTCTCCCAGACAAAAAGGCAATTTCAAATGTATGGTCCTTTCCCTCCCGTCTCCCATGACTGCACCCAGCTGGATCCACTCAGGGCTTCTCTTGGCTTCCAGGATATCTCTAGTTTCTTTATCCATAGAGGAAAAACCTGTGTCAATATTTGTACAAATTCCACTTCACTTTCTGCACCCCTACCTCTGACTTCCATTTCTCCCACTTTCCACTTTGTAAGAGAGAAATAAATTATTCCTTTAGAAGTAGGAATTACCCAGTCTCTACCCTCTGCCCCTAACCTCTTCAGATGAACCAGATATCTGATTCTTTGTCTGCAGGCTTCCCTTGTGGCTCAGTGGTAAAGAATCTGCCTGCCAATGCAGAACATTTGGGTTCAATCCCTGGTCGGAAAGATCACCCGGAGGAGGAAATGGCAAAGCTGTTCCAGTATTTTTGCATGGAAAATTCCATGGACAGAGGAGCCTGGTCGATGGATAAAGGGCTAGAGTCGTTAGGGTTGCAAAGAGTCGGACATGACTTGGCAACTGAGTACACATGCATGCCGCAGGGTGCAAGTCCTAGGTGCCCTGAACTACCCACAATACTCCTAACCATCTTAACCCCAATTATATCCTAGCCCATACCGGAGCCCATCTTTTTCCCAGAAAGAGGTTTTCCATCTGTGTCGTGAACTCCACTCGTTATGTCAAGGACTGAAGGGTGCCCTGAGTTGCCTGGACTCACTCTTTAATTTTATCCATCCCTCAGTTCTCCAGGTAAGCCTAGAACCTGTTTCTCCAGGTAAACCTAGAACCTGTTTCTCCAGGTAAACCTGGGTCAGAAGCTCGTACTACCTGACTTTCCTTCTGGCCACATGTTCAAGTTGACACTGACATAAAAGACACTATGTCTCATATGAAAATCACAGTATGTTAGAAACTCGGTTCCTATCACTAAAACTATAAAAAGTTTGCATCTGAGGTGTGATCTGTATAAAGGTAGCTCCTTTGATCTTATCTTTGTTAACAGTCAATCAGCAGTCAACAGAGCAGGGACTAAAAGGGAATCCCACCTTCAAACTTAAAAAAAGTAAAATTTTAATTTATCAGCTTTGGTACATCTGTTATTTTTCTTTTTAGCCTTCCAACTGATAGGGATTATGGAACATGAAAATGTCATCACGAGTTAAGTGAGATTGTCATTGTTCCCGGGAATTATCTGTGAGTGCTCTGTATTCTGCTAAATGACATCAGCAGCTGGAACAGTTGTCTGAAGCAATAGGCCTGAGGATGCTCCATAGGCAGTAATGCTCACTGTTCATCAAATGCATACAGCTAGCTTCTGCATCAGTGAAAATTCCTACATCATCTCCTCTTAACATTAAAATAGTTCTGACTACTTGCTATTATTGTGTTCAGTGAGTTAGGGCTACTGCCCACTACATACTATGCAATGTTTTACACTCACTGCAGGAAGGATTACTATGATTCCATGAAAGTCATGGAAAATGAAATAGGAGGTAACTTCTTCAAGGTCACACAGCCAGTGGAGCTGGCACTTTGACCCAGATTGACACACTCACCCAAGCTCTGGCCTCTAGAAGCCTCACTCTAGCCTCTGTGGCTTCAGAAGCTTGATAATTTTATCTTCAATAAAATCAAAATTAATGACAGCCCTGTCCCACCTCCATTTAGAACCTGAATCTTTGACTCAAAACTTCATGCATTTTGAATCTTTTTCCCCAGGGCCTCACCAAACACGTAGCTAGCCATTTATTAAATCACACTTATTCCTGAAATCTCTTCCTTCACTTCTATTCCAGTGAATGACTGCATATAATAAATCTTTATTTTATTTATTAAACAAACACTTACATGTTCAAAACAGGGCTTGGACTTAAAAGTGGGGGAAAATGCAAGACAAATTTTTGCTCTTCATAGCATTATCATTTCATTGGTGGCATTGGTCAAATACCATGTTAAATCATCTTTTATACACTTATCTTGTTATTTTTTATAGTAATTCTATAAATAATGTAATCCTACAAATAATTTAAATTTGTATCAATTTTATGTATGATAAAAGAAACTGGAAGCTCTAATAGCACAGGTTCTCAGACCAAGGCCACAGGCTACCTCTCCTGTGATCAAGGAGCTCTTGAATTAACCTAGATGAAACACACTCCATATTCTCTAACCCATTATACTGTTTTTCAATTAACTATCCAAAAGGGAAGGACTATGTGAATGTTACAAATAAAATATACCAGGTGTTCAGAAGGCAGAAAAATCAGTTCTAGCTGCATTAGTATCAGAATTTGCATGGAGGGAGCATGATTTCAGGCTGGGTAGGTTTTGGTGGGTGGAGTCTGAGGACGACACACCCCCAGGGACTGGCTGCACCCCAACTAGCAAGTGGTGAGAGGTATGGTGAACACAGGGCTTCCTATGGGAAAGTTATAACCCATAAACCTGCAACAGAAAAGCCAGAATCTGGAGGCAGAGAGTGGCGTGATTTCTAATTCTGCAAGAGCAGCTGGATTTCCTTGGGAGTGGGCACTTCATCTCTCTGACCTTTCAATTTCCATGTTTGCAAACTGGGCATATTAATACTAGCCTTACAAAGTTAAGTTTGGGGCTTGGTGGTGAGGAAGAGTCAATTAGATAGCCCTGGACACGTGACAGTTCTTATGAACAAGTCTTTCCTTCTACGTCAAGGAGCCTGGATTCATTGAGTAGGCAGTGGGAATCTATGAACAACAGAGCAACACAGATCTTTGACCTGGTCTCCTTCTCTAAACAATCATGTGAATCGATGATTACTTTTCCATTAACACAACTTACACTTCCTACAACACAACTCTCCCCTGCTGTAGTTCAGGTCTGCTGGTTTTCCCACTCTGCAGGGAATGAAGCTGAAATGCTTCTGCTGGGAATGTATGGTTCTGCTCAAGCCCTGTCTCCCGGCTCTCCTGACACTGGCTTTTGGCATCAGCTATATCCATTTGTTCAGAGTCCCCTTAAAGTAAGGTGACCAACTCATCCATTCCCATTTGTCTGGGATTTCTTACATCTAGCACTGAAACTCTTGTCTGTGAAACCCCTCTGTCCCATGGGAACTGGGCAAGTTGGTCACCCTCTCTCAGAAGCATTCCACTTTCCAAAATTTCCCCATGTTTGACTTTTCCCCTGTGCTGCTTCATGAGACAGGGCACACCTTGCAAGGCTTTATCTGAACACAACACGATAACCATGTGGATCGCCTGGGGTAACTGGAGCAGGTGGCTCTTACAAATCCATCTTACTTGGTCTGATGGATTGGGATCAGATACTGAATGTATTTTTCTTTTAACATTTGCTTGGAAATAAAATTTAAATACAAAAAAGTTGCCAGAATAAGTATAGTACAGTAACCTTTTGGTATCCAATGGGAATTGATTCTAGGGTCACCACAGATACCAAAATTCATGGATGCTGAAGTCCCTAATATAAACATACATGGCACAGTATTTGCCTATAATCTATGTTACATGTACTTCAAATCATCTCTAGATTACTTAAAGTATGTGATAAAATGTAAATGATACGCAAATTCAGTTGACCCTTTTAATAACCACTTCAAGGGCCTGCTTACATAAAGTTTCTTTTCACTAACCACTGTACTATAGAACCACACGCGCCTAGGCTGATTAAAGGTGAAGATGTAGAATGGTGGATACAGGGCTGACTGTAAAGTTATACTTAGATTTACAACTTCAAGGAAGGTCAGTGCCCCTAACCTTGGCATCGTGTAAGAGTCCACTGTAGTTGTTAAAACAATGTAAATGCTACCTAAACGGCTGTAAATAAAATGTAAATGGTTGCCAGTGCAGCAAATTCAAGTCTTCCTTTTTGAAACTTCCTGGAATTCTTCCCCCCTCCAATATTTTCCATCCCCAGTTGGTTGAATCTGTGGATACAGAAACCATACAGATACAGATATGGAAGGCAGACTGTACAAAGAATATTCCTAGACTTTTTACCCAGATTCCCCAGACAAATGTTAATACGTTTTACCCTCTATCATATGTGTTCTCTCTGTCACACAAAATAGTCTTGTAGTAATTTTTTAGACCAGTTCAGGTCTGAAAAATGTGTACCGCAGTGTGGTCGTCTAGTGGCTCATGGTAAAGAATCCACCTGCCAACGCAGGATACCTGAGCTCAATCCCTGCATCGCAAAGACTCCCTGGAGAAGGAAATGGCAACCCACTCCAGTATTCTTGCCTGGAGAGTCCCGAGGACAAAGGAGCCTGGTGGGGTACAGTCCATGGGGTCACAGAGAGACAGACATGACTTAGAGACTAAACCACAACAACAACATAATGTAGGCAGATTCCGAGGTGGGAGACATCACTTCTAACCAGAAGGAACTGGCCACAAGCAAAGACTTATTGGGAGGTTAAAAGTTCCAAGTTCTGCTTTAGAAAGATAACAGCGCAAGGGTGTCTAGTATGAGGTCTAGCAAGAAGAAAAATCTGGAAACAGAGAGCCTAATCAGCAGGGAGCCCAGCAGTTTCAGCCCCCAAAACCTTTGCTGATGGACAGGAGCTACTGCTGGGTTGGAGTGAAAATGAAATCGTGTTCTCTTTCTGCCCAACTTAGATAATAATGCCTCACATCTCCTCGACTGTTTGACCTGATTTACGAAGATGACTTTCATCTAAGCTTTTTCCCATTTCTTTTAAGAAACAGACCCATTTCCCACAGCCATTTTCTCACCTTGGCTGTTGAGAAATGGAGTGACAAAGTTAGGGACCATGGAAAGAATTAGGTCCCTGTTACTTTGTGCGACGGACTGGCTTCTTGGCAGAGTGACGTGGGGTGAGTTAAGTGTAACAACCGCAAATATTCATCACTCCTGAAACACTGGAATTCTGCTTTTAATTATCATTGAAATGCCATGGAGGTGCACTGAGCAGTTTTTGATCAGATACAAACTAACACAGTGTATCCAAGTGCTTCAGGGAGAATTTTTTAATTTCACAGTTGATTGAAAAATATACAGTCACAGTATAAAGGAGTAAATTCAACAAGGGCTACCTGGTGCTACGAGAATATACATCAGCAAATGGGAAGAAACACTAGCATCCTTATTGAGAAATTTTAGTCCAAAACAAAACCTGAAGTTCCTCTATCTGATCTGCTAATACAACTTTAAGGATTCACTGTGTGTTTTTTTACTGCTCTCTCTGGACCAAAAAATCAACCTTTCATTTACTTTATTGCTCCCTTGTTAAAAATCTCTTTGGATTTCTTCTCAAATGTATTTCTAACAAATACATCTACAGCTGGTACTTTGGGCTGATAATGTTCTGTTTGCTCCAAGGAAAGAAATTACAGGAGATCTTACTGAGAAAGCGGCAGCGGTGGTTCTAATAAATCCAGGGGCTGTTTCGCTCCAAAAGAAGACATATCAATAGCAGCATGTGTACCCCAATTCTGAGCACTACAAACCAAAAATTCTCTTTAGAAATAAAAAGTACATTAAATAAAATTCTTGGCACCCTGATTATGCCAGAAAGTTGAATACACAAGGCATGCTGAAAGCTATCAGTTCTTTTTGTGCGTAACTTAGTATCTATGGAGCAAATTCTACATCAGGTTTAATTCTAGCACAAAACAGAATGACTTGATTGATTTAATGTGAAAGACAAATTGAGGAAATAAATATTTAGAAAGAGGGATATGTCAGGATTTCTTAGATGATGTGAGACTAGACAGATCAAGGAGAATATTTGTGTGTTGTGTATACTGTGTGTATATATTTACACACACATATATATAAATTATAATGTTTACCAAAAGTAGGCAGTGTTGAAAAATAAAAGATTATTTCATGATAAAGTCACATCAACAAAACTCTCATCTCATTATTCTTTAAAAATTGTGCTCTGACTGCTTCATTGTGGCCCTTATCTTCTTTCCTTCAGAAAGGTAAGATTCATGGATTTCAATCTTCCTTCTAAAAGCCAAGAACTAAGCTCCATGTAAATTCCCATGAAGACCATCGAATAATTCCCATGAGTTGCACACAGAATCATTTCTTTAACAATGCAAAGCATTCTGCCTCCTAATTTCCTACTAAGATCTGCAAAACACTTGTTCTTCACATCAAATATGGTCTTAGTAGTTTTCCATTTTATTTTTCCAGAAAACTTTCAGTCAAAAAGAGAGACCTGAGGGTATTTTCTCATCTTGTTACAGACGGTGACAGAACAAAATGTGCATAAATGCCCACACAGCAAAGTTAATAATACTCTATGCAGAGTCTATTTTTAGACTAATAGAACTAGTTTAGGCAAAGCAGATCTGTACTGAGAAAAGATCTTCAAATATTTGACATAATTCTGAATAAACATTTAGAGAAAAGTAACCTTTTCTTTTCTGACATTGGATCTAAAATAATTAAATGAATTAGAAGGCTGAGCCACTTTACAAAAACTTTCTAAATTTGCTTCTGCAGTTAAGTTTATAGAGCTGCATTAAGCACCAGAGCCAAAGCCTTGAAGAAAGAAAATCCACAGCCATCCTAGTAGTACCAAATGGCAGAACAATTGTTTACACTTGTTAATACGGAGACAAAGATCATTTGGGAGGAGATGAGATAACTAGGCCTCTACTGGTTAAAGCTGTATTAAAATGTACTGTTTCCAAAGCCAAGAATTCTCTCACCAGGCTTTTGGCCACTCATAATTTCACCTTACCCAGAAAAGACAAATCTCTCAGTGTGGAGGCAAGGTCATTATTCTGAGTTGATTCAATAAACTGGAATTATACAAGGCCCTTACAAATGTGTAATCTGAAATTACACATGACGCACTGATTTTGTTCACTGGTCGCATTTCTAGCTATCCACAGCCCCCTACCTTTTCTTTTTTTAATATAAAAGGGAAATTTCATGTGCTTTTTTTATTGCTTTTTTCCCCTAAACTTACTTTATATTGGGGTATAGCTGATTAACAATGTTGTTTCATGTGAATGGTGAAGGGATTTAGCCATGCATATACATGTATCCATTCTCCCCCCCAAACTCCCCTCCCATCTAGGCTGCCACATAACATTGAGCAGAGTTCCCCGTGCTATACAGTAAATCCTTGTTAGTTATCCATTTTAAATATAGCAGTGTGTACATGCCCATCCCAAATTCCCTAACTATCCCTTTCACCCACCGCCCCCCCCACCCCCCCGGCAAGCATTGCTTTTCTTACTTGTAATACAGAACTATAATTATAAATCCCATTGTGCTTCTATGCAAACTACCATGTGTTTCCAGCTTTAATAGAGGAACGCTTTCTTCCAAGAACCTTCCAAAAGCCATCTATATTTTGAGGACTGAATATACGTGACACAGTATCCAGCACCCAGACTCAAGAGATTCTTCCCTTCCCCCAGCAACCACCTGGGTCCTTTGATGTTCTGGGAAGGAACGTACATCAGATCACTTAATACAGTTTATTTGAATGATCTGCACAGATTCCTGCCTTCCTATTAGACTATGTACTTCCTTAGTCATCCTTACGCTTTTCATCTTTTCATTCCCAGGCTCTGGACAGTGCCCCTTAGATACTGTGATCTCAATGTTTAACGCATATATAAGACACAAGCTCTAACTGCACTTCCAAGATATGTACCAAACAAGTATTTGTTTTTAAAGTTTTAATTTTCTCTTTAAAATATTTTACTTGATATATTAGATGGAAATTTTAGATGATGAAGTATTAAAAACTAAAGCCAGTTTTGAGAAAACCACTTTTGAATTCTTAGCACATTAATACTGCACATATATTATACCACATATAATATATACTCATACCATACATATAATTTATTATACATATACACAGAATGCACAGAGACATATGACTCATTTAGTGTGAATATTATCATCCATTTTCTGTATTATTGGTGTGAGATTTGGCCTATTCCTATACAAAATCATTTTACTAAAAGCATGACTGCAAAAGACTAATCTTTTGAAATAAATACATTATTTTAAAAATTCAATCAGCAATTCAACTGAGTCTGTTTTAAAATAAATTGTATAACTAGAATTTATACCTAAAGAGCAGTGGTATCTGATTATCTTTCCCTCTTTGTTTTGACTGATCAGATAATTCTAGTAACTTTTCAAAAATTTAAGTTATGGGGACTTTCCTGGTGGTCCAGTGGCCCAGACTACACATTCCCAAAGCAGGGCACCCAGTTCGATCCCTGATCCGGGAACTAGACCCTGCATGATGCAACTAAGATCCTGCATGTTGCAACTAAAGATCTCATGTGCAGCCAAATAAATAAACAAACATCTTTTTTTTCTAATCGTGTAATGCATTTTTCTGTTGCTTGCTTATATTGTTTTCATCTGAAAAACTGGTCAGTACTTTCTTTCTGTCCCTATTATTATTCACTTTAAAATGCAGTCACTTATTCAGTATCAAAACGTGTACTGAAAACCAACTATTCTCTAAGTATTAGTTTCCAAGTAGATTCGTTCACTTAAGTTACCTCAGATTCTCTCTGCAACAGAGCAAAATGGCATTTAAAGTCCCTGACAGATTAAATCAAATAAACAGACCTTTTAATCACTGAGATTCTTTTGCAGAAATAATATCTTTGCAGGTACTATTTTTGAATGATGTTGTCAGTGGTTTATTATTTCACATTTAGTCATATTAAGTTCATCTGTCTCAGGGCAAAGACTCAATAATTATGAACTATGACTTTTTTTCAGGTTCTTTTCTAATTTGTAGAGGAACAAATATTATAAATATCCAAGAATCACAACACCAGAAGTAAAAACTATCATCTCTGTGCAATGAATGCTCTGAAACTAGGGCCTTGTCATCAATGACTATGTTATTATAAAAATTATGAAAGAAATTGTTTCTTGCTAATACATAATTATTGGTGACTTCCTTGGTGGCTCAGACAGTAACGAAATCTGCCTGCAGTGCAGGAGACCTGGGTTTAATCCCTGGGTTGGGAAGATCCCCAGGAGAAGGGAATGGCAACCCACTCCATATTCTTGCCTGGAGAATTCCATGGATAGGCCATAGGGTTGCAAAGAGTCAGACATTCCTGAGCAACTATCACTTTCAATTCATAATTGTTACTGATATAGGTCTTATTTTTATTTTATTAAGACCTTCCCAGATGCTGCAACTTATGTTTTTGTTTTGATGACCAGAGAATACTATTGGCATTTTAAAATATGGCAGTTTATAAATGAGGTACCAATAAATAAATAAATGAGGTACCACCTCACGCTGGTCAGAATGGCCCTCATTAAAGAGTTGACAATTAGCAAATGTTTCAGAGGCTGTTGAGAAAAGAAAACCTTCCTGCTATTAGTGGGAATGTAAATTGGTGCAGTCACTATGGAAAACAATATGAAGTTTCAAAAAAAAATAAAATAAAATAAAACGGTTCCCATATGATCCAACAATACCACTCTTAGGCATATATACAGACAAAACTATAACTCAAAAAGATATATGCACCCCTAGGTTCACAGAAGCATTATTTATAGTAGCCAAGACGTGGAAACAACCTACATATCCATTGACAAATAAATGGATAAAGAAGATGTGGTGTACACACACACATACACACACACACTGTAGAATGTTAGTCACAAAAAAGGAATGAAATGATGGCATTTGCTGCAACAGGGATGAAAATAGAGGTTATCATACTAAGTGAAGTCATACAGAGAAAGAAAAATATCATATGATATTACTTATACGTGGAATCTAAACTATGACACAAATGAACGTATCACAAAACAGAAATAGACTCACAGATATGGAGAATGGACTTGTGATTGCCAAGGAAGAGGCAGGTGGGGAGAGGGATGGACTGGGAGACTGGGATTAGCAGATGCAAACTATTACATATAGAATAGATAAACAACAAGGTCCTATTGTAGAGCATATATTCAACATCTTGTGATAAACCATAACAGAAAGAACATGAAAAATAATATATATATGTAAGCATAACTGAACCACTTTTCTGTACAGCAGAAAATAATAAAACATTATAAATCAACTATACGTCAATAAACAAAAAAAATCGTGGTAGTTTACTAGCTTTAACAAAATGATATCATATTTAGGTTGAAAAATTTTAACTTCCATATCAGGTCACCTACAAGATAGACATTGAAAACTATAAAACTTTAACACAAGATATCAAAGAAGATCTAAATAAAGCACAAAAAACATAGTATTATCAAGGTGTCAGTTTTCACCTAACTTGGTCTATAGGTTCAACAGAATCTTAACCAAAACTTTATTTTATGGATACTGACAAACTGGTTCTAAAGTGTATACGCAAAAGCTAAGACCCAGAAGAGCCAACATAATGTTCGATGAGAAAAACAAAACTGAAAGAGTGAGTCTACCTGACTCTAGGATTTACAAAGGAACCATAGTGATTAAAACAGTGCAAGATATGTGAAAGATTAGACAGAAAGATTAGATCAACAGAACAGATTAGAGAACCCAGAAACAGACCAACACAAAAACAGTCAACTGATCTTTGACAAAGAGCAAAGGCAATTCAATGAAAAAATGACAGACTTTGCAACAAATGGTACTGGGACAACGAGACATCAACATGCAAAAAAAAAAAAAAAACAACAACAAGGAAACTAGACCTTATAATGTAACAGGAACTCTCATCACTGCTCACAGGAATGCAAAAATGCCGCAGCCGCTATGCAACACCAGCTAGAAATTTCTTACAAAGCTTAACATAAGCTTAGAATACAAGCCAGCAAGGGCACTCCCGGGTATTTATTCAAAGTAGTTGAAAACTTATGTCCTCATAAAAACTTGCACACAAATATTTATAGCAGCTTTATTCACAACTGCCTAAACTGGAAGCAACCAAGATGTTTTTAATAGATGAATGGGTAAACAAATTATGGTGCATTTATGTAATGGAATATCACTCAGCAATATAAGAAATGAGCTATCAAGCTATAGAAAAAGACATTGAGGACCTTACCTATTGCTGAGTGAAAGAAGCCAGTCTTCAAAACCAACTATGGTTCTAATTATTTGCCATTCTGGAAAAGGGAAAACTATGGAAATAATCGAACGAGTCCCGGTTGCCAGGGACTCAAAGGGTCAGGAGGTGGAGGTAAAGAGCAGAAACACAAATAGATTTTTAGGGCAATGAAACTACAGTGTATGATACTGTAATGGTGGATGTATGATATTTTATACTTGTTACAACTCATAAGATGTACAATACAAAGAGTGAGCCCTAACATGAACTATGGAATTTAGTTAATATGTAAATATTGGCTTGTCAATTGTGAAAAAATGTAACACACTAACACAAGATGCTAATAATTATATCAACTATATGAAGAAGGAAGCAGGGTATGTGGGAACTTTCTGAATAATTTTTTTTGTAAATGTGAAAGTGCTTCCAGAAAATAAAATCTATAAAAAAGTAAATACTGTTTCCTGCTTCATATGTAATGAATTTTCAGTGAAACCTTGCCTCCAGATTTGGAGGGAAGAAGAAAGTAAGTTCATATAAGTTCAAAGGGCTGAGATTTTCTTCTCATCCAGTAAAGCAAAGTGTTAGTCACTCAGTCATATCTGACTCTTTGTGATTCTATGAACTGTAGCCCTCCAGGATCCTCTGTCCGTGGGATTCTCCAGGTAAGAATACTGGAGTGGAAAAAAAAAAAAAAAGAATACTGGAGTGGTAGCCATTTCCTACTCCAGGGGATCTTCCCCACCCAGGGACTGAACTCAAGTCTCCTGCATTGGCAGGTGGGTTCTTTGCCATCTGAGCCCTCAGAGCCGCCAGGTAAGTGGAGTTAATCTGTTTTCTGAAATAATATGCAGTAATTCTTGGAACAGAGAAATTTTATTTGTGAACACTTTCACTTAAAATATTTCAAAGTATAGTAACCTCATATGTGTGATATATATCAAATAAGAAACTAATGACATGAATCTTTTTTTATTAATCTCTAATTTAGAAAGAAAAATTATCTAGAAAGTATGTATTTTATATATATCCTCATCAAGTTATCACAAGTTACAAATTTTCCTTCATGAAGGTGTATTTAAAATTGATGTTTTTTTCCTTTAAAAAACCATTTTGTTATATTTAGCACATCAAAATACATTTCCATAATGACAGATCAGATGACATTTTCCTACAGTCTTACATTTATTTCTATCTTTTAGGACTGCATCATGAATTTTTGATTACTCTATGAGATGGGATAAACCAAGCATATTTCTCCATGTTTTTTTTTTTTTCAACTCAACAATCCATACTAAAGAAACCTTTGTATGAATTTTACTCTAAATAAAGCCTGACTGCTACATGATGAAAACCACAGTGCCTGCGTGTGGTAAGTCGCTTCAGTTGTATCCGACTCTTGGCAACCCTATGGATCGTAGCCCACCAGGCTCTTTTGTCCATGGGACTCTCCAGGCAAGAATACTGGAGTGGGTTGCCATGCTCTTCTCCAGGGGATCTTCCCAATCCAGGGATTGAACCCTAATGTCCTGTGGCTCCTGTTTTGCAGACATATTCTTTATTGTTGGGCCACCAGGGAAGTCCTATTCCAGAGGAGGTTAGGATACCGTTTTATAGTCTCTGCTTCCTCTGGAGCACTTGTCCAAAAGTAAGGATGCAGTGATATGTAGAATTTATCTTTTCCAATGGAAAGTAAGTTCCATGGGTGCACAAGATGTGCATTTATCCTTCAAATCCAGCCCAGGGCCCAGTACCTATATGTCCAAACATATTTCTTGAATGACTCACTCATCAAGAGCAACAAAAAGTAACACAAGAATTCACTGTAAAGATATGATAGAAAGACAGGGATAATCAAATTTAGATAACATAATTAACTAAATGGGGAAAGAATCAATAATACATTTACTTCGGGACACCATGTTTTCCCTGACCACCAAAAAACTCTTTTATATAAAATTTCCTAAGGGTAAGGGAACATGATTCAATTTGTCACAATCAAACATGATCCTCAGAAAAACATTAAAAATACCCCCCAAAATTCTGGGGTGAATGTGTATTCTATTCCAAAGTGCACGATGAGTCCAGTGACTGAGTAAAAGAAAGCTGAGTGAATAAAACAATCATGGATTGTGTAAGTCTATCTTTCAAAGGATGGGGATATTCGAAGCATGTGATTTGATAATGTCTGTAACTTAGTCTTCTCCCCAGAAGAACCAGTCCTTAGAAGTGGTATTGGAATAAAAGGAAGTAATCTAATTCTTAAAAGCAGAAGCTATCACGGGAACATACTGTGATTTTTTTTAAAAATTATATTTATATAGTTTATTTTTATTTATATATATATAATATATAATATATATTATTATATATTACATATATAAATTATTTATATTTATATATATAATTTTTAAATTTAAATATTTTAAATTTAAAATATATTATTTATATTTATATAATTATATATATATATAAATAATTTTTTAAATTATACCGTGATAATTTACCCTGAAACCTCAACTAGTCTGAACTCTGCTGTCTGCACTGCTCTTTCAGGCATCCTATTAGAAGGATGAAACAGGAATAGACTTGGTGAAGGTAGAATCTGTTGATCCGTTTCTATTTCTCTGATGTGTAACAATATTATGTTCCTCTGAGAAGAAGAAACATTGAAGCCAAGAGGAGGGGGCCAAGAAAAAACACAGAGAAAGCAAAATCCAGGCAAAGGGAAGAGTGACTGTTTCCGTAATGGAAATTACATAGTGGGAATCAAAGTTAACCAGGGTGGCTGCTGCAGATGGAGGGATAACGTGGAAGCTGTGGGCAGATCAAGTCACAGGTTTTAGAGGCTTAAGAGGAATTCAGGTTATAGTTTGGGTAAAGAGTTGACACGAATTGCTGTCAAATTGCAGGTGAGAAAGGAGGTGAAGAGAGGAAACAACTGCTGATTGAAGAAAGGCAGGCACTGATGGCCCAGATCCCAGGACCAGACATCTTACTCCACTCACACTGGAAGCGTGATGGAAAACTACACAGGATGGTAAATTTTCGTGTCTCTCCTTGTGGATGTTCCCTTTCCATTTCTGATGCGATGTATCCTGTTTGCAGGCTGCTCAGGCAGCCATGGAACAGAACCGGAAACCAGGGCCATCACAGACCCCCTCAGAGGAGAGGTATGAGGAGCTGACTATCCCCACGCCCCCTGAGATGACAACGTGGCTCTTCTGAAACAGGCTGCAGCGAAAAGGCTGAGCTGGACACAGGCCTGGCTTGGGTTTCACAACTGGGAAACAGCCAGTGCTGTGGCAAGAATCCATTTTTTATCTCATTTTTTAATGTGCTTTCTTTATATTTTCCAAATTATGCATACATTAGTGAAACTAGGTCAAACGAAATCATCAGCTAAATAGAGTTTATCAATTCACCTTTGCAATTTGTCTTACGCCAATCTAAATGCTCAGGGAAGGCCTGTAGTTGTACTAAAGTGGAGCCAATATCACGACTTTGTGAAATGGCCTCAAACCCACAGCTTTATGGAAAAAAAAGTCAGGCCTTGGACTGACACCAATTTAATCCTGGAATCTATGAAAAATTAATTTAACAACAAATCAAATGAAGCAGCTTTGTGGTTTTTCATTTAAAAAAAGACATGATTTTAGCAATGACTATATATTGTAGGATTTTATAAATGGATGTTTTGATGATGCTTAGAGAAAAAACATGTGTCTTGTTATGTGTTTTATAAATATTGGTTAAATCAAATAATGAATGAGTGTGAGACAGAAAATTAAGAGAAATAAAGCCAAAAGCCAGAGCTTTGAATATTCTTCTCTACATTGGCTTCTTGATTTAAAAAAAAAAAAAAAGAAATTAAGATTTTTTTTCGGATTTGGACCATTTAAAAAAAAATCTTTATTGAATTTGTTACAATGTTACTTCTGTTTTATGGTGGGTTGTTTTGTTTGTTTGTTTTTTGGCTTTTTGGCCACAAAACATGTGGAATCTTAGCTCCCCAGCCAGGGATCGAACATGCACCCTCTGCACTAAAAGGTGAAGTCTGAACCCCTGAACCACCAGGGAAGTCCCTCCTTGACTTTTCTGTTTTTGAGTATATTTTTGAAATCAAGATGAATTAAAAAACACCCCCAGAAATAGAGGATTGTCAATGGCTCAGATTCTAAAGCTCAAGGGAAAAACTGGAAGTTTAACTGAATAGCTTAGGTACAGAAAAGATTAACTTCCAGAAGTTGTTATTTTAAAGATTTTTCTTGGTTTCTCTTTTTCTAATGTTGAAACTAAAGTTGAAATTTTGAAATGGTTTGTAAGGTTGTTGAAAGATACAGCAATAAAAGGATTAACATGCATATATATCCTTCAAGCTTTAAATCACTAGCTTAGCTACTGGTGAAAAATCTCATCAAGTTTTAATAATAAATTCAAGGCTAAAGATACACTGAAATTGTTTAGAACACCAAGAAAGACTTTATGTTAATAATTATATGTATGCGTTTAAGACAGGTCCTAATGTTTCACTTAATATTTTATAGATTTATAAATTATTTTTGAGTCAAAACCTAGTAAGAACTCTACCTATATAGTTATTAATTCTGCCTTTATATTTTAAAAAATGTTAGTATATTATGTCAGTTTTGAAATGTAGGGATACTTTCTATTATTTAATAGAGTTTATAAGGATTTGTCACTTACAGTAACAAAGCTCATTTGAAGGAAAAAAATAATTGAAATTGTTGTCACTAATGGCTACATTTTCAGAAAAGCAGGAATACAGAATACAGTAAAGTAGAAAATTTTATCATAGACAGTCCAAAGGCACTTGAAGACTACTACATTAAGCCATTTCCATTCAAGATTCACGAGACATACATTATAAGAGATTATAAAAATCCCTATCAGCTTGATAGGACTTGCAATTAATTAAACACAGAGAATAAGAGGGAGCATGAAGTTACAGAAGATCCCAATGTTTCCAGCCTGGATTACTGATATGACAGTAATGTTTCACATGAGATACAAAACAGAGGAGGGGCAGGGAGAAGAGGGATGATGACTCCACTCATACAGAGTTCAAGAGGTCAGCAGAATATATATAGGACCACTCCAGTGTTCTTGCCTGGAGAATCCCAAGGATGGAGGAGCCTGGTGGGCTGCCGTCTATGGGGTTGCACAGGGTCAGACACGACTGAAGCGACTTAGCAGCAGCAGCAGGATTTCTAGAGGAGAAGGCAATGGCACCCCACTCCAGTACTCTTACCTGGAAAATCCCATGGTCGGAGAAGCCTGGTGGGCTGCAGTCCATGGGGTCGCTAGGAGTTGGACATGACTGAGCGACTTCACTTTCACTTTTCACTTTTCACTTTCATGTATTGGAGAAGGAAATGGAAACCCACTCCAGTGTTCTTGCCTGGAGGATCCCAGGGACAGGGGAGCCTGGTGGTCTGCCGTCTATGGGGTCGCACAGAGTCAGACACGACTGAAGCGACTTAGCAGCAGCAGGATTTCTAGAAGTTAGGATGCAAAGACTTGAAAACTATTTACATTCAGGAGTCAGCTGAAACTCTCGAGTACCGGAGATGAAGTAGGGAGAATACACTGACTGAGATGGGTAGGAAGATAGCGCTGCTTGCCCAGAGCCCCACAGCTGCTTCACTATGTGGGAAACTGAAGTTTTGTGGAGAAAGACACTGACGCAGATTCTTGGACTCCTAAGAGAGGGTTGTGATCTATCTGAGATACACCCTACATCTGGAGACAAGACCAGAACCCAAGGGCATCTCAAATCTGGCTTTTATCAATAAAAGCAATCAACCTCTGTCTCCATAAATGCCCTGACGTTTGCTTCTTTTCCAATACTAAAACAATTAGTGTGCCCCACTAGACTACAGTAGAGATCAAAGAACGTATATGAATAATGCATATTTAAATAACACATCAGACAGATGTCACTCTTTCCAATCTTTTAAAAACATACTTGGATTGTCACTGATGGTACTATAAAAACTCTAACCTCAAAAGTGAAGTGCCTCAAATTTCATAGGATAAAAGAGTTTTACTCATTGCTAGGGATGTCAGCAAACTGCTCGACTCTGAAGTGACGATGTTTTTGTAAAAGGCTCCAAATTTGTAATTAAAAAAAAAAATTACCTCTTTAACAGAACCACCTGACTTAGGGCAGGATATTTACCGTGTTTGGCCTCAAGCTACAATTCACCTTTCTCCCTGAACTCTTTATACATATCAAATGCTTTGTTACATACTGAAGTTTCTCAAGGATATACTTAAAACCAATTAAGAGACAGTTAGTGTTATCCCCAGAACAAAGGCATCCTCACTTACCGCACTGGAGTGATGGAGTAACAGGCAAACAACACAGTATCTTGGATGGGGCTCAAGAAAAGCAAGCATCGTGGTCAGAGGAGGAACTGGAAACTAAAAGGGAGGGGGTTGCCAAGAGGCAGTCTCCACCCCCACTTGCTCCTCATTTCCAACACATGTGGGCAGAGCTCTGAACAAGGGGCCCCACTTTGCACCTGCCCTGTTCTTATTGGCAGTAAATGGTGATGGGGGTATTTATTAGTGGAAACCAATGCAAAAGCAATTCAAGCCCATGGACAAAGTGCTCAGGGAACAGCATAGAAGCTCTGATTTCCCCTTAAGGAGATCTGGCCTCCTGCCTGCCCTAGAGGCTCACATTTCTGGCTTCTTTTGCTAGCATTCAGACATCTATTCCAGAGTAGGGTAAAGAACGAGTGACTGTCAGCAAGTTAGAATCATGTTTTCATCCATGTTAATGCATTTTAGAAACACTTTAATGTCTATGAAATAGGATGCTTCTTAAAACCAGTGGCATGTCCCAGTTTAAACTTTTTCTTCCCCCCTGAGTCACAGGGTATCTATGGTGTGATTTACACCTGGAATAAGATGTGGCAAATTAAGATAATTAGATAACATATTATAAACTTTCTAATAAGATTAGAAAATAAGATAATTCCTGGGTGGTGCTAGTCAAGAACCCGCTCGCCAATGCAGGAGATATAAGAGATGTGGGCTCGATCCCTGGGTCAGGAAGATACCCTGGAGAAGAGAATGACAACCAACTATTGTGTTCTTGCCTGGGAAATAACCTGGACAGAGGAGCCTGGCAGGCTATAGTCCATGGGGTTGAAAAAAGCAGGACACGACTGAGTTTCACTTTTTTTTTTTTTTTTTCATTGTATGTATAGACAGTTTTCTACCTTGTGTCTTTACAAGTATTTACTTGTATTTACAAGTATTTTACTTAGTTTTTTTTTTAGTATTTAACTATTTACTAAGTAAATACTTATAAGTTTTTACTTAGTGGTATGCAGACTGTTATATGTCACCTTTAAGGGCTGCTCAATAGTTTCTTAAATGAATACTGTACCTTACATGTAATTTTCCCTATCGTTTTCTAGAAGCTATTGGATTGGTCAGAAAGTTCATTTGGGTTTTTCCGTAAGATCAGAAAACCCAAACGAACTTTTGGGAAACCCAATGTAACATTCATGTATTTTGAAATATTTAGACAGAATTTAAGAAACAAGATTTAGGATGTCAATGGGTGCTCATTTTATTATAACTTTTGTATAACAAATATACTTGTATCTGTGTACTATTTATAATAGTGCAGATATTATATGGACTCTAGTTAGCAAAGTTGATTGGTTTCACTTTAATTGTGAGCTTTTTTTAATGGATGAGAAATTAAGCCTAACTTCATTTCTTAATTAAACGTTGAGAACTTTCACAGGTTTTCTGTTTATCAGTTGTCTCTGTTTTGAGTTACTTAGTTTTCTCATTCAAATTGTTATAGTATTTTTGCATAAATATTAAACATTTCAAAGGGGTCAGATTTGTCTTAGGGGAATTCTTTAGGAATAGGTAGAATCTAGTTCCTTTTTTAAGATCTTTAATGTAGAAGTGATTATCAATTAATCAGCTAAAATATACATTGGTTTTGCCACGGATTTTAAAGGCTTCTACTTTGATGCACGTTAAAACTCTCAGGTCTCATGTAATTTTTTTTTTTTTTTTTTAAAGCATATTTATTAGTAATTTATTATTTTTTTTTTTTAATTTTTTTATTAGTTGGAGGCTAATTACTTCACAACATTTCAGTGGGTTTTGTCATACATTGATATGAATCAGCCATAGATTTACACTTATTCCCCATCCCGATCCCCCCTCCCACCTCCCTCTTCACCCGACTCCTCTGGGTCTTCCCAGTGCACCAGGCCCGAGCACTTGTCTCATGCATCCCACCTGGGCTGGTGATCTGTTTCACCATAGATAGTATACATGCTGTTCTTTTGAAACATCCCACCCTCACATTCTCCCACAGAGTTCAAAAGTCTGTTCTGTATTTCTGTGTCTCTTTTTCTGTTTTGCATATAGGGTTATCATTACCATCTTTCTAAATTCCATATATATGTGTTAGTATGCTGTAATGTTCTTTATCTTTCTGGCTTACTTCACTCTGTATAATGGGCTCCAATTTCATCCATCTCATTAGGACTGATTCAAATGAATTCTTTTTGACAGCTGAGTAATATTCCATGGTGTATATGTACCACAGCTTCCTTATCCATTCATCTGCTGATGGGCATCTAGGTTGCTTCCATGTCCTGGCTATTATAAACAGTGCTGCGATGAACATTGAGGTGCACGTGTCTCTTTCAGATCTGGTTTCCTCAGTGTGTATGCCCAAAAGTGGGATTGCTGGGTCATATGGCAGTTCTATTTCCAGTTTTTTAAGGAATCTCCACACTGTTTTCCATAGTGGCTGTACTAGTTTGCATTCCCACCAACAGTGTAAGAGGGTTCCCTTTTCTCCACACCCTCTCCAGCATTTATTGCTTGTAGTCTTTTGGATAGCAGCCATCCTGACTGGCGTGTAATGGTACCTCATTGTGGTTTTGATTTGCATTTCTCTAATAATGAGTGATGTTGAGCACCTTTTCATGTGTTTGTTAGCCATCTGTATGTCTTCTTTGGAGAAATGTCTGTTTAGTTCTTTGGCCCATTTTTTGATTGGGTCATTTATTTTTCTGGAATTGAGCTTCAGGAGTTGCTTGTATATTTTTGAGATTAATCCTTTGTCTGTTTCTTCATTTGCTATTATTTTCTCCCAATCTGAGGGCTGTCTTTTCACCTTGCTTACCGTGTTCATGGATTGGAAGAATCAATATTGTCAAAATGGCTATTCTACCCAAAGCAGTCTATAGATTCAATGCAATCCCTATCAAGCTACCAACGGTATTTTTCACAGAACTAGACCAAAGAATTTCACAATTTGTATGGAGATACAAAAAACCTCGAATAGCCAAAATAATCTTGAGAAAGAAGAATGGAACTGGAGGAATCAACCTGCCTGACTTCAGACTCTACTACAAAGCCACAGTCATCAAGACAGTATGGTACTGGCACAAAGACAGAAATATAGATCAATGGAACAGAATAGAAAGCCCAGAGATAAATCCACGAACCTATGGACACCTTATCTTTGACAAAGGAGGCAAGGATATACAATGGAAAAAAGACAACCTCTTTAACAAGTGGTGCTGGGAAAACTGGTCAACCACTTGTAAAAGAATGAAACTAGAACACTTTCTAACACCATACACAAAAATAAACTCAAAATGGATTAAAGATCTAAATGTAAGACCAGAAACTATAAAACTCCTAGAGGAGAACATAGGCAAAACACTCTCTGACATAAATCACAGCAAGATCCTCTATGACCCACCTCCCAGAATATTGGAAATAAAAGCAAAACTAAACAAATGGGATCTAATGAAACTTAAAAGCTTTTGCACTACAAAGGAAACTATAAGTAAGGTCTCATGTAATTTAATGAGAATATTTTCATCATTCACGGTGCCCAGAAAATAACCCTATCGTTCCTCTCTTCTTCCTGTTCTGCCTCCCCAACACAAAAGATGAGTCTCTGTCTAAATTAAGGCTGTGTGTAAGGCTCTTGAGAATGCACTGGTGACTAATTGTACATGATACTCTTCTTAAAGAAGTTCACAGGCCAGTGAGGATGCAGAAATATACGCATCTAATTACCACATATCCTGGTACCAGTGAAACACACATGTCTACACAGGGTGCTTTGGAGCAGAAAACAAGGTGCTTTCACAGAATCGGAGGAGGTCAGAAAGGAGTAAAAGAGGAGGAAGCTGGGTTAACATTTAAATTCTTCCTCAGCATTCATTCTTGATAACATTCCCACAAAATCAAGAGACTTAAGATTACTACCATTTCCAGACTTAAGTCAGTCCAGAAATGGTTCCTAATTTCAAATCTGGTTGACTATAGAACTCTTCACAATAAAAATAGGAAGTAACAGAAATCCAGTCATTATGTATTCATTTTCTATAATATTCAACTCTGCTTAATAGCCATAATTCTTTCAACTGTCTGTACAAAATAGTGTCAATGAAACTAGAATAGCCTAAATAGGTACAAAGGAATGAACAGAGTCTTTTAAATCATCATTTATTTTAAATGGTAATAACAGCATCCTCAGAAACATAGCAGATTGCTTTGCTTTCCATAAAATCAGGACAAGAAGAATGCTATTCTCTTCACCCTCCAGTGAGCTCAAAAGGTGGTAATGTTGCCAAGATAATTCAATGAGCAAGAAGTCATTCTCCCAGGAAATTTTGAAAATATCATTAATTCACTTTGAGTTTTTACAATGATTATAAAACATTTATAAGACTGGCTGTATCTAGCAGTTTTAATTGACAGGATTTTTTTTTCCTCTACTGCAGTGCATCACTTTAAAAATATCCTCCCCTCCACTACCCACCTCCCCCACCCCCCATCAATTTCACAATGGAAAATCCAGGCAAAGTGTTTTATTCTTGCTTAACCTTGAAAGATATATGGTGTACTCAATGAAAAAAATCTATCATTTAATTAGCTTTTAGAGATTTGACATCAAGCAGGAACACTTCTGAAATACAGACAAAGGAAGAAGCAAAATAATTCAGTTTGGAACTGTAAAGGAAAATGTTAGATGTTCTATGAAGGTCAAAGTCAACTCATTCCCTTAAATTCCTCCAAAAGACTTCTATGCACAGAGTAGGCAGTGGTGATCACTGGGGTGCTGCTCTTCCCACTTTATTTTCATTGTTCCTTTTCATAATTCATTTCAAATTTAGCTTGAATCTTTTTTCCCTTGCAATATACTTAGTTATCTATCATAGGTAATAATTTTGAAACCGACTGTCTAATTGACTACTTAAGCAGAAAATTAAATTTGGATAACAGCTAAGGAAATAAATAACTGCCGTTCAGTAGTTGAATGCTTTATTAAGGGATATACATATTTTAATGGGAGCCCTGAAAAAAGAAGTCAATGGATGCCTGAGGAGATGGAAGAAGGTTTTCCAGGAGTCACATTTAAGCATTCTTTCAGGATTTATAGGTGCTCACAGAAGGTTAAGAGAAAGAATGTACCAGATAAAAACACACACAAATCAAGGCACACACAGAACGAGTCAGAACGTGAGGTCCTTTTGGAACTTTGAGGAGAAAAGAAACTGTGCAAGTCTACAGCATATGTACCAAATGGGTGAGATAGAGGAAAGCTGTGGGTAGTCCAGGAAGGATCTTACACACCATGCCAATAATTCTGGAGTCTATCCCTTCAACTTTCATTCTCCAATATGACAGCCACTGTCTACCTATGGTTCTTTAAATTTAAATTAAAATAAACCCAAGCAACATTTCAATTCCTCAGTTGCCCTAGCCACATTTCAAATGCTCAATCACAATGTGTAACTAGCGGCTACCATATTAGACAGAAGGATATAGAAGGTTTACCACTGAAAGTTCTATTGGACAGTGATGTCTTCAGTTCAGTTGCTCAGTCTTGTCCGACTCTTTGTGACCCCATGAACCGCAGCATGCCAGGCCTCCCTGTCCATCACCAACTCCCGAAGTTTACCCAGACTCACGGCCATTTACTCAGTGATGCCATCCAACCATCTCATCCTCTGCCATCCTCTTCTCCTCCTGCCCTCAATCCTTCCCAGCATCAGGGTCTTTTCAAATCAGTCAGTTCTTCGCATTAGGTGGCCAAAGTATTGGAGTTTCAGCTTCAACATCAGTCCCTCTAATGAACACCCAGGATGGATCTCCTTTAGGATGGACTGGTTGGATCTCCTTGCTGTACACAGGACTCTCAAGAGTCTTTTTCCAACACCACAGTTCAAAAGCATCAATTCCTCAGTGCTCAGCTTTCTTTATAGTCCAACTCTCACATCCAGACATGACTACTGGAAAAACCATAGCCTTGAGTAGACGGACCTTTGTTGACAAAGTAGTCTCTGCCTTTTAATATGCTGTCTATGTTGGTCATAATTTTCCTTCCAAGGAGTAAGTGTCTTAATTTCATGGCTGCAATCACCACCTGCAGTGATTTTGGAGACCCCAAAAATAAAGTCAGCCACTGTTTCCCCATCTATTTGCCATGAAGTGATGGAACTGGATGCCATGATCTTAGTTTTCTGAATGTTGAGCTTTAAGCCAACTCTCCTCTTTCACTTTCATCAAGAGGCCCTTTAGTTCTTCTTCAGTTTCTGCCATAAGGGTGGTGTCATCTGCATATCTGAGGTTATTGATATTCCTCCCCGCAATCTTGATTCCAGCCTGTGCTTCTTCCAGCCCAGCATTTCTCATGATGCATTCTGTACATAAGTTAAAAAAGCAGGGTGACAATATACAGCCTTGATGTACTCATTTTCCTATTTGGAGCAACAGTCTGTTGCTCCATGTCCAGTTCTAACTGTTGCTACCTGACCTGCATACAGGTTTCTCAAGAGGCAGGTCAGGTTGTCTGGTATTCCCATCTCTTTCATGTTCAAGCTGGTTTTAGAAAAGGCAGAGGCATGAGAGATCAAATTGCCAACATCCACTGGATCATAGAAAAAGCAAAAGAGTTCCAGAAAAACATCTATTTCTGCTTTATTGACTATGCCAAAGCCTTTGACTGTGTGGATCACAATAAACTGGAATATTCTGAAAGAGATGAGTGATTTCTTAGAAGAGGATAAAAGTGAAAGTGTTAGTCGCTTAGCAGTGTCTGATTCTTTGCAACCCCCATGGACTGTAGCTGCTGTCAATGGAATTCTCCAGGCCAGAATACTGGAGTGGGCAGCCATCCCCTTCTCCAAGGGATTTCCTCAACCTAGGGATCAAAAATCTCTACTGCACGGAGATTCTTTACAGTCAGAGCCACCAAGGAAGCCCAGAATAGGAGAAATCACATCCAACTGCTAATTTCAAAGCAAGAAATTGACCTGATTAAAACTTTGCTTGATTAAAAAAGGTAACTCATAGAGTGTGAATGATCAGCATAGAGGGTCAAGAGAAGGAAGTTGTGTATGACTGAAATCCAACTGTAGTTGTGGGAAAGTGGAGGGAAGTCACCTATTTCAGAAGATTTGGAGGGGCAGAACCAAGAGGACCATGCAGAGTTTTTAGTGAAGATGACTGGGAGGAAGGTGATGCCTCAACAGGAAGATGTCAGAGGAATGTAGTATGCTAGAGAGTAATGAGAGTTAATTTTTCGACCTATTGAGATGTAGATGCCTGGACCTTAGGGGGTTTGGGCCAATAGGTCTCAAAAGTACTATGGTACCCTTTAGCCTTTACAGTGGAATTGCTTTCCCAACGACCTATAACAAGCAATATCTGCCACTAAGATTTCCTGTACAGGCTGTCTCCACCTGCACTGCTGTGATAGGAAGTTCACATATAAATTGTGTGTTTGGAACAGAGAACCTAATTTTCATGGAAAAATATTACAAATTATAATTAAGTCTCCAAGCCAACGCAGACAAGCAAAGTTGAGACACAGTGTACCTGAAATACCATATATTTGCATGAAATCATAGAAAAGAGCATATGGAATCATAGCTTGTTTTCCTTTATGTTCATGGAAATACATTTTGCACCAATGCAAAAACAGTTTCCTCAGCTTGACTAATTGAATGCTGGGGTCTTAGTCACAGGTGGAGCTGGAAGCACATTTGGGCCTGTTTCCATTACACCAGTAACATAATACAGTACTGGCATTTAGGAGGAATGGGACAATAAGAGAAAACATGTTGATTGCCACAAACCTTAAACTCCAAATAACAAAGGTGGTCCCCTTGGGACCCAAGGACCAACTGGGTGGGGGTGTGAGACAGAGAAAGAGAGAGGGAGAAACAAGTAGGAAAGACAGAGAGAGAGAGAAGAAGGGAGGGAGGGATGATGAGAGTTGTGAGAACAGGCGTCCCCTCGGGTGGCAGGTAAAATGGTGGTTACCATAGGCAGAGAGGAGAAAGATCCCACAGACCACACAGCAGCTGTGGGTTGTGATTAAGATGCCCAGTAGTGGGAAGAGAAGAACAGCAATTCTCCTCAGGTGACAAAAATCTGAGGAAAGGAAAAAAAAAAAAAGCTGCCCCCCCCCCCCCCCATAAAACTACCATATGACCCAGCAAGCCCGCCACTGGGCATATACCCTAACCAGCCCAGGTGGGATGCATGAGACAAGTGCTCGGGCCTGGTGCACTGGGAAGACCCAGAGGAGTCGGGTGAAGAGGGAGGTGGGAGGGGGGATCGGGATGGGGAATAAGTGTAAATCTATGGCTGATTCATATCAAGGTATGACAAAACCCACTGAAATGTTGTGAAGTAATTAGCCTCCAACTAATAAAAAAATTAAAAAAAAAAAAAAAAAAAAGAAAATCATAACTCAAAAAAGATACATGTACCCCCGAGTTGACAGCAGCACAGCTTACAATAGCCGGGACATAGAAGCAACCTAAACGTCCATCTACAGATGAACGGGTAAAGAAGATGTGGTATGTATACACAATGGAATATTATTCAACCATAAATAGGAATGAAATTGGGTCAATTGCAGTGATATGGATGACCCTAGAGCCTGTTATACAGAGTCAAGTAAGTCAGAAAGAGAAAAACAAATATTGCATATCTAAGCATATATATGGAATTTGGGAAAATGGTATAGATGAACCAATTTTCAGGACAGGGATAGAGGGAGATGTAGAGAATGGACTCGTGGACACAGTGGAGGAGGAGAGGGTAGGATGATTTGAGAGAGCAGTACTGCCATATATACACTTGCGGCGGTGGTTTAGTCACTCAGTCATGTCCAAACTCTTTGCAACTCCATGGCATGTAGCCTGCCAGGTTTCTCTGTCCATGGGATTTCCCAAGAAAGAATACTGGTGAGGGTTGCCATTTCTTTCTCCAGGGGATCTTCCCAACCCAGGAATTGAACCCAGTCTTCTGCATTGCAGGCAGATTCTTTACGGACTGAGCCTCCAGCGAAGTCCCATATATACACTACAGTGTGTAAAATAGATAGCTAGTGGGAAGCTGCTATATAGCACAGAGGCTCAGCGCAGTGTGCTGTGATGACCTAGAGGGGTAGGAGGGAGGCTCCCAAGGGGGCAGACATATGTATATGCAGAGCTGATTCATGCTGTTGTATACCAGAGATGAACACAGCATTCTAAGGCTATTACATTCCAATTAAAAAATAAAAAACTCAAAAAAAACGATTAATGACTAGGAAATGTGAAGATGTAGAAACAAAGAACAGCTGTTGGCTAGGAAGCTGGTAACAATTTAGTCTATAAACAGCAGAATCACCAAGCTCCCAGTTCCCTGAAAGCCATGAAGAACTGACACACATTCCTAAGTCTTTTTTACAGGAAGCAGACTGCCACCAGAGGAAAACTGCTGACCACAGAACACAGACCCTAGACTGGTTGAAACTAGAGGCTGATGATCTTGAAACTTCATCTTGATGCCAATCAATCCAGATTGTCCACGAGCTGATCACACACTCAGCAGCCCCCTCCCTAACATTGCTTTCAAAACCTCTCCCCAGAAAGTCATCTAAGAATCTGGGTCTTTTCAACCTGAACTGCCCCTTCTCCTTGCTTGGTGCCCTGCAATCGACACTGCATTTTCCTTCACCACAGCCAGATGTCAGCAGACGGGCTTTACTGCACATGAAAGCGCAGACCTGACTTTGGTTCAGTAACAGGTGGAAGCAGAGTGTGCAAACACACATTTCTAATTTCAATGCCATCTGTGATAAATTCAGCATTGATTTATAGCATGCAATGAGTAGAGGAAAGCCCTATATACCTTCATACCCCTGAATCCACCTACTCTAATACAAATGCAAATCACGATCTCATAAATGTTGACCACTGGATGGCTAAGCTAGTTATTAATTTAGCCAGGAGACTGGAATTAATTAACCTTAGCAGTGAACTGCATTTTGACCTTGGTCTAATCAGGCCAATTTTCCACTCTGGAGAATATGATTAATTATCTGGTTCATTCAGGGAAGGAACCCCAACAGAACAAAACATACAAACACACACCAGAATTTTTACTTTGTTAGGATTATAATGCAATTATTGATAGTGTCTTTCCTTTGATAAGAAAATGCACAATAAAATAAACACTTTAGACTTATAAACAGTTAAGGAAAGGAAAGTTCAGGCTACTTTATAAGGAAAGCTGTGATTTATTTCACTCTAATATCAGATGCATTCTTTCCATTATCTTTATTTCATTGTATTTTGCACCAGCCACATTTTATGTAGACTTCTCAGGTGGTGCAGTAGTAAAGAAACCATCTGCCAATGCAGAAGATGGGGCTTCAGTCCCTAGGTTGGGAAGATTCTCTAGAGAAGGAAATGGCAACCCACTCCAGTGTTCTTGCCTGGAAGATTCCATGGAGAGAGGAACCTGGCAGGCTACAGTTCATAGGTCACAAAGACTGAGGTAACATGAGTGAGTGACTCAACACACACATACCATTTATGTAAGGTGCAAGATAATTCTGTGCTATTCATATCCTATTATATCTAATAGAGAATATGATAAACTCTTCTAAAATACTTAAAAATTATGCCATATATAAAAATTATTTTTGTTGTAGACTTTAACACCCATGATTTTTAAAAAACTTAAATGTTATGAAACACAAGGATATTATTTAGATGTACATCAACAGAGAGATCATGATGAAATATCTTAAAATAAAGCCTAGGTAGGACAAAACACTATTTTATGTAGCATTTATGCTGCTAACAATGACCTATGTCAATATTGAAAGAAAAATTCACACAACTTCTAGGACTGTCAAGAGAAAGTGTGAACATATGAACAGATGCTGAAAGGGATACACAGAGTCTCATTCTTCGTACATTCATAAGATCCAGGTTTCCAACAGCTACACTGTGTGCTTTTATTAAATTGACTGACCAAATAAGCCTGCAAAGTAAATACTCTTGGAAGTAAAGCCACCATTCTGCTACTTTGGTTAGTATTTCTGGTTCTACGTGGCAAGTAAAAGGCACATTTTCCTGCCCCGCCCCATCATTAAAACAGATTGGCTCACTTACTAGCCAAAAGTGACCAGGCTCAGCTTTAATCTAGAGCATCCTTTCTCTGCCAAGGACGTTGGCAGGTATTAAACACACAAATAATGGCTTGATATGTTTTTAAAAAAAGCTCTAATGCAGTTTCCACAGCAAAGGTAAAACATCACGTTGCTGGCAGGGCAGCCTCTCTGCAGGTCAGTGTAGCTTTTCTTCGCCAAGCATGTGAGTAGGAATTGGTTTTGGAAGGAGGAAGGACATTGGGAATTCACTGGACCGAGTCAGGTTTATACCAAAGAAGGAGAGCCAAAAAGGAATATGCCTGGAGCAACTTTAGAACATGCTGCTTCCTGCAAATTCACTGCCTCTTACCAACTGATGGTAAGTTAGCTGTGCTCTCTTTCTCTTTTCTTCCTTATTATCTTTTATCCATATTCACGAACTGTTTAAAGAGTATTTCAGATGCTTAGGAGAGACATGTGCATGTCATACACAAACATCTCTAGACACATTCACATTTATTTTGCTAAACATTAAAAAATGTATCATAGCTTAAAATACACTGAATAAAATTAATGAGTGTGCTGGTGTACCTTGCCTCTGTCATTGGAAGATTTGGTTTTTGAGACAAGTACAAAACACTTAAGAGGAGGTAACAGCTATCTGATTCTTCCAAATAGTGGGTTAAGGAATTGGATGAGTATTGATTTTCAATATTGATAGACTATAGCTGGAGCAGTTCAAGGTTTATAGAAAAATTCAACAGAAAGTATAGAAAGTCCCCTTCTCATCCTCCGTGGTTTCCCCTATAATTAACATCTCCCATTAGTATGGTCCATTTGTTACAACTGATGAACCAACACTGACGCGTTATTAATCGCCAACGTCTATAGCTTGCATTAAGGTTCATTCTTTATGTTGTACAGTCTATGGGTTTTCACAAATGTCTAACGACATGCATCCCCCATCACAGTATCACGCAGAATAGTTTCAGTGCCCTGTCTTACTCATTCCCTCTTCGCTCTCCAGGAATTTCTGGGAACCAGTGATCTTTTTACTATCCCCTTAGTTTTACCTTCTCCAGAGCATCATTTACAGTTGGCCTTTGAACCACATGGGTTTGAACTGCATTAGTTCAGTCGCTCAGTCATGTCCAACTCTTCACGATCCTATGAACTGCAGCACACCAGGCTTTCCTGTCCATCACTAACTCCTGGAGCTTGCTCAAACTCATGTCTATCTGAGTCGGGGATGCCATCCAACCATCTCAGCCTCTGTCATCCCCTTCTCTTCCTGCCCTCAATCTTTCCCAGCATCATGGGCTTTTCCAATGAGTCAGTTCTTCGCATCAAGTGGCCAAAGTATTGGAGCTTCAGCATCACTCCTTTCAGTGAATATTCAGGACTGATTTCCTTTAGGATTGACTAGTTGGATTTCCTGGCAGTTCAAGGGGCTCTCAAACACCACAGTTCAAAAGCATCAATTCTTCTCAGTGCTCAGCTTTCTTTATAGTCCAAATATCACATCCATACATGACTACTGGAAAAACCGTAGCCTTGACTAGATGGACCTTTGTTGGCAAAGTAATGTCTCTGCTTTTTAATATGCTGTCTAGGCTGGTCATAACTTTTCTTCCAAGGAGCAAGCGTCTTTTAATTTCACGGCTGCAATCACCATCTGCAGTGATTTTGGAGCCCAAGAAAATAAAGTCTGTCACTGTTTCCATTGTTTCCCCATCTATTTGCCACGAAGTGATGGGACCGGATGGCATGATCTTCATTTTCTGAATGTTGAATTTTAAGCCAGCTGTTTTACTCTCCTCTTTCACTTTCATCAAGAGGCTCTCTAGTTTCTCTTCGCTTTCTGCCACAAGGGTGGTGTCATCTGCATATCTGAGATTATTGATATTTCTCCCAGCAATCTTGATTCTAGCTTGTGTTTCATCCAGCCTGGCATTTCTCATGATGTACTCTTGATATAAGTTAAATAAGCAGGGTGACAATATAGAACCTTGATGTACTCCCTTCCCAATTTGGAACCAGTCCATTGTTCCATGTCTGATTCTAACTGTTGTTTCTTGACCTGCATATGGACTTCTCAGGAGGCAGGGAAGGTGGTCTGGTATTCCCATCTCTTTAAGAATTTTCCACAGTTTGTTGTAATCCATAGTCAAAGGCTTTAGCGTAGTCAATAAAGCAGATATTTTCTAGAACTCTCTTGCTTTTTTCAACAGCAGATCTTGAACTGCAAAGGTTGTCTAATAACCATGTTTTTTTCAAAAGTAAATACTACACCACTATACAACCTGCTATTGGGTGGATCCATGGATGTGGAACTGCAGATTCAGGGGGAAGAATCATATATATGAAGGACTAACTATAAGTTATACTCAGATTTTTGACTGTAAAGAAGGTCAGCAACCTTAACCCCTGCTTCATTCAAGGGCCAACTATAATTGAAATTATATAATATGTAACCTTTTCAAACTGGCTTCTTTTACTTAATAATATGCAATTAATGTTCCTCTATGTCTTCTCATGGCTTAATAGCTATTTTCAGTAGTGAATATTATTTTATTGCCTGGATATTCTATCATTTATTTATGCATTCACTACTCAAGGATATTTTGGTTGCTTCCAAGTTTTGGCAATTGTGAACAAAGCTGCTATAAACATCTGTGGGCACGTTTTTGTGTGGATGTTGGTTTTCTACTCATTTGGGTATATACTAAGGAGCCCAATTACTGGATCATATGCTAAAATATATATATTTTTTATTCAAAACTGCCCAATCACCTTTCAAGGTGGCTATACCATTTTGCATTCCTACTAGCAATAAATGTTGTTCATATTATTCCTCACCAGCAGTTGGTGTTGCCTGTGTTCTGAATTTTGGCCATTCTAAGATATAGTGGTAACTGTTGTTTTAATTTGCATTTCCCTAAGGGATGATGATGGGTTTCCATGGTGGCTCAGTGGAAGAACCCACCTGTAAATGCAGGAGATATGGATTCAATACCTGAGTCTGGGAAGATCCCATGGAGAAGGAAATGGCAACTCACTTCAATATTCTTGCCTGGAGAATTCCACGGACAGAGGAGCCTGGTGGGCTACAGTCTATGGGTCACAAAGAATCGGACACAACTTAGTGACTAAACAACAACAAAGCATGATACAAGACATGGAGCATCTTTTTATATGATTATTTGCCATTTGTATATATTCTTTCCTGCAGTATCTGTTCTAGTCGTTTGCTCATTTTTTAATTCAGATTGTGTGGGTTTTAAGAGTTCTTTGTATATTTTGTATATAACAGTCCTTTATTAGATATGTCTTTTGCAAATATTTTCCCTCAGTCTGTGGCTTTTCCTCTCTTGATAGTGTCTTCAACAGAGCAGATGTTTTTCATTTTAGTAAATCCCAACTTAATATTTTCTTTCATAGACGGTGCCTTTGGTACTGCATCTAAAAAATCATCATCAAACCCAAGGTCATCTAGCTTACTCTCTTGTTAATTTCTAGAAGTGTTAGAGTTTTGTGATTTACATTTTTCTCTACGATCCATTTTTTTGTGTGTGAAAAGTGTAAGGTCTGTATAGATTATTATTTTTGTATATGCATGTCCAATTGTTAAGATAGCACTTGTTGAAAAGTCAGTTCTGCCTCCACTGAATTGCCTTTTCTCGCTTGTAAAATGTCAGCTGATTATAAATGGATAAATCTATTTCTGGACTCTCTATTTTATTCCATTGATGTATTATTTCTATCCTTTTACCACCACTATACCATCTCACTTACTATAGCTTTATATTAAGTTTTGAGGTCAAGCAGTATTAATTTGTTAGTTCTCTGGCTTTGTTCTTTTTCTTTAGTATCATATTGGCTATTCTTGACCTTTTGCCTTTCCATGCATACTTTATAATCAGTTGGTAGATGGCCCCCAAAAAACTTGCTGGGAAAATTTATTTGGATTCTGTTAAATCATCTGACCAAATTAGGAAGGAATGAAATCTTAACCACAGAGACTCTGCCTATCCATGGACATGGGATACCCATCTATTTAGACCTTTGATTTCTTTCATCAGGGTTTATAGTTTTCCTCATACAGATTCTGAACATGCTTTTTGGATTTATATCTAAGTATTTTAAGTTTTCTGGTGCTAATTTAAATGCTACCGTATTTTAAGTTTCAAATTCCAACTGTTCATTGCTGGTATATTAAAAAGATGACCTTTGTATACTACTATTATATCTTGTAACCTTGATATAATTGCTTATTAGTTCCACTAGTGCTTTTGTCAATTCTTTGTGTGGTTTTCTGCATAGACAATCATGCCATCTGTGAAGAGACAGCTTTATTTCATCTTTCTCAATTTGTATGAGTTTTATTTCCTTTTCAGTCTTATTTCATTAGCAGGGACTTCCAGCACAGTGTTGAACAGGAGTGGTGGAGATTACTGGTTTGGTCTCAGTCTTAAGGATAAAAGCTTCTGGTTTCTCACCATTAAGTATAATGTTAGCTGTGGGGAGTCTGCAGAGGTTCTTTACCAAGTTGAAGAATTTCTCTATATTCCTAGCTTGCTGATAGTTTTCTTTATCATGAATGGGTGTTGGGTTTTGTCAGGTGCTTTTTCTGAAGATTAGATTTTTTTGTTCTCTATCTACAATTACTCCTCCTAGTTTCTTGGGGGAAAAGAACTATTCATTGAAAAGCATGATATTTTGGAAGGCCAGTATGTCTCTCTTCTTGTCACCAGAAGCTAAAGATAACCAGATCACTCTTTATTCATCAAAGCTGCTGTCACCAGCACACAGGCTCTCTCCTATGACAATGGATGTCTTCAGAACACAGTGGGTAAACCATCCAACATCATAGTCTCTTAATCCACCTACTTCCTCACATTCCAAAACTTGCCACCACCCTTAACTCCTCAAACCCCAAATGAATGACTGTAAGCCACTCACTTCCTACACCTCCTCTCTGAGTTTATATGTTGGATAACATCTACTGCTCCCTCATCATCATTCTCCAGTTTGATCTGCCTTCATCTCAGTGCATCAGATCTTTTGTATCTTGGCTGCACTCTTTTCAGCTAAGATTTCATGGGTCATAATTTCAATTACACTCTTGCCAAGAACTTAATATCCTTTGCCCTTCTTATTTCTTCACTTCCATCTGGCAAGACCCCAACTGGATGAATACAATTCAACTGCTTTATTCTGCCTGCACCTGAGCAAATACAGCAAGAGAAAAAAACAAGAGGGTAGATGATGACACTATAAATTTATAATCAGAAAAATCAAATTTATTCTCAGGACCGTTTAACAATTTGAGTATATCTTTTGTTCCATTCTCTCTACTCTTCTCCACAGTGAGTATTTCAAAACTTCTCCACTTTCCTCGATGTAGGACACCTTCCTTAATTCCCTCCATTGTCCTGTTATATTTCTTGTATTCTACTTCACAAAGCAAAGAGAAAATCTCATATATATTGGAATTCTATCTAGCACCCTCTAAAAAACCTACAAATCTATTTAGAGGAGTTCTTATCCCTTTTTAAAATTTTATTTCATTAGTGAGGGAGAAACTTCTACCTAGGGCCAGGGCCACCCTTCATAAATTGGATCCTATTTCTTAGAAACCTCAAAATACCAACCAGGCCCTGTTTTCCCAATACAGTCAATAATTCTCTTAGAGCTAGATTCATTCCCATGGCAATTAAGCACTATTAATTATCTCTGATAAAAAATCTCTCAATCATATGGTCTCTCATTTCCCACTGTCCTCACTTACAATAAAAATAGTGAAAAAACTTTCTATACATGTGAGATCTTAACCATATTAGATTACATATTTACTTAAATATTCTCTCCCCATTCACATTAAGTCTGGCCATGTGACTTTCTTTAGTTAATGAAACTATATGTGAACATGGGGCTTCCCTGGTGGCTCAGATGGTAAAGAGTCTGCCTGCCTGTGATGCCAGAGACCTGGGTTCGATCCATGGATTGGGAAGATCCCCTGTAGAAGGCAATGGCAATCCACTCCCAGTATTCTTGCCTGGAAAATCCTATGGATGGAGGAGTCTGGCAGGCTATATATAGTCCATGGGTCGCAAAGAGTTGGACACAACTGAGCGACTAACACTTTCACTTTTCCTTTCACTTTTATGTGAATGTGATAGGTGACACTTTCAAGAAGCAGCTTCTACAACAATTTCATGGTCCTGTCACTTTCTTTATTTTCCCCACTATGAGACCAACAGTGTCCCTGATAATAGCTGCCACTTCCTACTAGTTCTAAATGATTCAAGACATCAGCAGAGTTGATGTGAACCCACAGTGGATTAACAGTTGAGCAGCAAATCAACCTTTGCCATCTCGTGCACATTGAAATTTCAAGATTGCTTTTTATTGCCTCAAACATTAGCCCACACTGCTTTGCATAAGACATCATGCCTCCATTTTCTCGCTCTCCCTTACTCTTCAATCCACTGTAGTCTGATTTCAGGGCCATCTTATTTAAACAGTGTACTATAATCTGCGAACACAGACATTGCTGTTTTCTCCCTAATTCCCTGTTACTTCCTCTCAGTCTTCATTTCCCATTTCCTTGGCCAGTGAACAGTGTAATTTCTCAAGATCTATCCTAAGACTTCATCTCTTCTCGCTCTACATAATGATTTTATACTATTTTCTTCCTTTACCTATATGATGTCCAAACTTAGCATGTTCAATCCAAATTTCTCTGAGTTTATATATATACACACACACATACATACATACATATATATATTATCCACTTTGTACCTCCACTTAAAAACTTTCAAGATGCATCATATTCAATATACCCAAAACCAGCTTTGTTTCTAGTATTTATTTCATTTTCTCTCATTTCTTCACAAGCTTCATGACACAGAGCCCATGTCTGTTTTTGACTGTTACAGTGAGTACCTTTGAGAAGGTACAAAAATTCCTAGCATGATAAAACAACAACAACAATTACTCACAGGGTGAAACTGCAGAGTAAGATACAATTTGAAAAGTGAAGAGGGGGTCTCTTTCAGCCATCTTGGACCCTGTGAAGGCCTGCTGGGAACGGGACTTCTAAAACGACAAATATGTCTGGAAGGCTGTGGTCCAAGGCCATTTTTGCTGGCTATAAACGGGGTCTACGGAACCAAAGGGAACACACTGCTCTCCTGAAGATTGAAGGTGTATATGCTCGAGATGAAACTGAATTCTATCTAGGCAAGAGATGTGCTTATGTGTACAAAGCAAAGAACAACACAGTAACTCCTGGTGGAAAACCTAACAAAACCAGAGTAATCTGGGGAAAGATAACTCGAGCTCATGGAAACAGTGGCATGGTTCGTACCAAATTCCGAAGTAACCTTCCTGCTAAGGCCATTGGACACAGAATCCGTGTGATGCTGTACCCTTCGAGGATTTAAACTTCTTGAAAATAAATAAAAGTGTGGATTTGTAAAAAAAAAAAAAAAAAAAGAAAAGTGAAGAGGGAAGGTGTCTGTCATTAGAGGATTGACTATAAACAGCTGATTTCTGAGAAATAACAGTGAGAGCCAAAAGTTAGCTGAATTATAAATTTAAAGGGCTACAAGAACACACTCTCAACCTAGTGTTGTATAACCAGTGAAAATATCTTTCAAGAACAAAACAGAATTAGGTACTTATTCATATGAAATAAAAATTAAAGAGGATGTAGTGCCAGTGGCTACTCTCTAAAGGTAATTTAAAAAGATAGATTTTATGCAGAAGAAAAATGATGCCAGATGGAATCTGAGATGTAAAAATAATGTGGGATAGGAAAGTGGCAAATATGTGGGTAAATCTACACAAACATTTACTGAAAAAAACCATAATGTCTACTATGGAGAAGTTAAAATATAGGAGGCAAAATAAAAGGACATAATTCAAAGTCAAAGGCTTTGGTATAGTCAATAAAGCAGAAGTAGATGTTTTTCTGGAACTCTTGCTTTTTTGATGATCCAAAGGATGTTGGCAATTTGATCTCTGGTTCCTCTGCCTTTTCTTTTTTATTTATTTATTTATTTATTTGTTTATTTTTCCCAGTGGGTTTTGTCATACATTGATATGAATCAGCCATGGATTTACATGTATTCCCAATCCCGATCCCCCCTCCCACCTCCCTCTCCACCCGATTCCTCTGGGTCTTCCCAGTGCACCAGGCCCGAGCACTTGTCTCATGCATCCCACCTGGGCTGGTGATCTGTTTCACCATAGATAGTATACATGCTGTTCTTTTGAAATATCCCACCCTCACATTCTCCCACAAAGTTCAAAAGTCTGTTCTGTATGTCTGTCTCTTTTTCTGTTTTGCATATAGGGTTATCGTTATCACCTTTCTAAATTCCATATATATGTGTTAGTATGCTGTAATGTTCTTTATCTTTCTGGCTTACTTCACTCTGTATAATGGGCTCCAGCTTCATCCATCTCATTAGGACTGGTTCAAATGAATTCTTTTTAATGGCTGAGTAATATTCCATGGTGTATATGTACCACAGCTTCCTTATCCATTCATCTGCTGATGGGCATCTAGGTTGCTTCCATGTCCTGACTATTATAAACAGTGCTGCGATGAACATTGAGGTGCACGTGTCTCTTTCAGATCTGGTTTCCTCAGTGTGTATGCCCAGAAGTGGGATTGCTGGGTCATATGGCAGTTCTGTTTCCAGTTTTTTAAGAAATCTCCACACTGTTTTCCATAGCAGCTGTACTAGTTTGCATTCCCACCAACAGTGTAAGAGGGTTCCCTTTTCTCCACACCCTCTCCAGCATTTATTGCTTGTAGACTTTTGGATAGCAGCCATCCTGACTGGCGAGTAATGGTACCTCATTGTGGTTTTGATTTGCATTTCTCTAATAATGAGTGATGTTGAGCATCTTTTCATGTGTTTGTTAGCCATCTGTATGTCTTCTTTGGAGAAATGTCTGTTTAGTTCTTTGGCCCATTTTTTGATTGGGTCATTTATTTTTCTGGAATTGAGCTGCAGGAGTTGCTTGTATATTTTTGAGATTAATCCTTTGTCTGTTTCTTCATTTGCTATTATTTTCTCCCAATCTGAGGGCTGTCTTTTCACCTTGCTTACCGTGTTCATGGATTGGAAGAATCAATATTGTCAAAATGGCTATTCTACCCAAAGCAGTCTATAGATTCAATGCAATCCCTATCAAGCTACCAACGGTATTTTTCACAGAACTAGACCAAAGAATTTCACAATTTGTATGGAGATACAAAAAACCTCGAATAGCCAAAATAATCTTGAGAAAGAAGAATGGAACTGGAGGAATCAACCTGCCTGACTTCAGACTCTACTACAAAGCCACAGTCATCAAGACAGTATGGTACTGGCACAAAGACAGAAATATAGATCAATGGAACAGAATAGAAAGCCCAGAGATAAATCCACGAACCTATGGACACCTTATCTTTGACAAAGGAGGCAAGGATATACAACGGAAAAAAGACAACCTCTTTAACAAGTGGTGCTGGGAAAACTGGTCAACCACTTGTAAAAGAATGAAACTAGAACACTTTCTAACACCATACACAAAAATAAACTCAAAATGGATTAAAGATCTAAATGTAAGACCAGAAACTATAAAACTCCTAGAGGAGAACATAGGCAAAACACTCTCCGACATAAATCACAGCAAGATCCTCTATGACCCACCTCCCAGAATATTGGAAATAAAAGCAAAACTAAACAAATGGGACCTAATGAAACTTAAAAGCTTTTGCACTACAAAGGAAACTATAAGCAAGGTGAAAAGACAGTCCTCGCCTTTTCTAAATCCAGTTTGAACATCTGGAAGTTAACAGTTCACATACTGTTGAAACCTGGCTTGGGGAATTTTGAGCATTATTTTGCTAGCATGTGAGATTAGTGCAATTGTGCTGTAGTCTGAGCATTCCTTGGCATTGCCTTTCTTTGGTATTGGAAGGAAAACTGACCTTTTCCAGTCCTGTGGCCACTGCTGAGTTTTCCAAACTTGCTGGCATATTGAGTGCAGCACTTTCACAGCATCATCTTTTAGGATCTGAAATAACTCAACTGGCAATCCATCACCTCCACTAGCTTTGTTCGTAGTGATGCTTCCTAAGGCTCACTTGACTTCGCATTCCAGGATGTCTGGCTCTAGGTGAGTGATCACACCATCGTGATTATCTGGGTCATGAAGATCTTTTTGGACAGTTCGTCTGTGTATTCTTGCCACCTCTTCTTAATGTCTTCTGCTTCTTTTAGGTCCCTACCATTTCTGTCCTTTATTTTGCCCATCCTTGCATGAAATGTTCCCATGGTATCTCTAATTTTCTTGAAGAGATCTTTCCCATTCTATTGTTTTCCTCTATTTCTTTGCATTGATCACTGAGGAAGATTTTCTTATCTCTCCTTGCTATTCTTTGGAACTCTGCATTTAAATGGGTATATCACTCCTTTTCTCCTTTGCCTTTCACTTCTCTTCTTTTCACAGCTATTTGTAAGGCCTCCTCAGACAACCATTTTGCCTTTTTACATTTCTTTTTCTTGGGAATGGTTTTGATCACTGCCTCCTGTACAATGTCATGAACCTCTGTCCATAGTTCTTCAGGCAGTCTGTTTATCAGATCTCATCTCTTGAATCCATTTGTCACTTCCACTGTATAATCGTAAGGGATTTGATTTAGATTATACCTGAATAGTCTAGTGGTTTTCCCCACCTTCTTCAATTTCAGTCTGAATTTTGCAATAAGGAGTTCATGATCTGAGCCACAGTCAGCTTCTGGTCTTGTTTTTGCTGACTGTATAGAGCTTCTCCATGTTTGGCTGCAAAGAATATAATCAATCTGATTTCAGTGTTATTACCTGGTGATGTCCGTGTGTAGAGTCTTCTTATGTGTTGTTGGAGGAGGGGGTTTGACCATACGCACTGTATGACCAGTGTGTTCTCTCGGCAAAACCCTGCTAGCCTTTGCCCTGCTTCATTGTGTACTTCAAGGCCAAATTTGCCTCTTAGTCCAAGTATGTCTTGACCTCCTACTTTTGCACTTCAGTCCCCTGTAATGAAAAGGACATCTTTTTTGGGGTTAGTTCTAGAAGGTCTTGTAGGTATTCATAGAAACATTCAACTTCAACTTCCTCAGCGTTACTGGTAGGGGCATAGACTTGGATTACTGTGATACTGAATGGTTTGCCTTGGAAACAAACAAAGATCATTCTGTTGCTCTTGAGACTGCACTCAAGTATTGCATTTCAGACTCTTGTTTACTATGATGGGTACTCCATTTCTTCTAAGGGATTCTTGCCCACAGTAGTAGACATAATGGTCATCTGAGTTAAATTCACCCAATCCAGTCCATTTTAGTTTGCTGATTCCTAAAATATTGATGTTCACTCTTGCCATCTCCTGTTTGACCACTTCCAATTTGCCTTGATTCATGGACCTAACATTCCAGGTTCCTATGCAATAGTGCTCTTTACAGCATCAGACTTTACTTCCATCACCAGTCACATCCAGAACTTGGTGTTCATTTTGCTTTGGCTCCATCTCTTCATTCTTTCTGGAGTTATTTTTCCACTCATCTCCAGTAGCATACTGGGCACCTACCAACCTGGGGAGTTCATCTTTCTGTGTCCTATCTTTTTGCCTTTTCATACTGTTCATGGGGTTCTCAAGGCAAGAATACTGAAGTGGTTTGCCATTCCCTTCTCCAGTGCACCACGTTTTGTCAGAACTCTCCACCATGTGAGTCTTGCTTGGCCCTACACGGCATGGCTCATAGTTTCATTGAGTTAGACAAGGCTGTGGTCCATGTGATCAGATTGGTTAGTTTTCTGTGATTGTCATTTCCATTCTGTCTGCCCTCTGATGGAGAAGGACAAGAGGCTTATGGAAGCTTCCTGATGGGAGACACTGACTGAGGGGGAAACTGGGTCTTGTTCTGATGGGCAGGGCCATGCTCAGTAAATCTTTAACCCAATTTTCTGTTGATTGGCGGGACTATGTTCCCTCCCTGTTATTTGACCTGAGGCCAAACTATGGTGGAGGTAATGAAGAGAATGGCGACCTCCTTCAAAAGGTCCCATGCACGCACTGCTACACTCAGTGCCCCCAGCCCTGCAGCAGGCCACCGCCGACCCACGCCTCCAGCAGGGACTCCTGGACACTCATGGGCAAGTCTGGGGCAGTCTCGTGTGGGGTCACTGCTCCTTTCTTCTGGGTCCTGGTGCACAAGGTTCTGTTTGTGGCCTCCAAGAGTCTGTTTCCCAGTCTTTTCCATCAGTCTTTCTGATGGCTCTATGGTGGGGTTAACGGAGACCTCCTCCAAGAGGGCTTATGCCATACCCACGTCTACTGCACCCAGAGCCCCTGTCCCTGCGGCAGGCCACTGCTGACCTGTACGTCTGCAGGAGACACCCAAACACAGTTCTGTCTCAGTCTCTGTGGGGTCTCTAGGTCCTGGTGCACACAAGGTTTGTTTGAGCCCTCTGAGCATCTCTGGCAGGTGTGGGGTTTGATTCTAAACGTGATTTTGTCCCTCCTACTGTCTTGCTGGTATGTGGACAAGATGGGCTAAATGCAAAACACCCCAGTATTATATTATTTTGTTTTAAAGGAAATGATCTAGTCAATACAGTTGGGAAAATGTGCTTAGTGAGGTCATCTGGAATTGCATTATCTATAATGATCCTAATAAATCTCAAGATTATGTAACAACAGTTGAAGGTCACTTGCTATTTAAAGCCATTACCATAGTTCTAAAAGCTACTCCAAATTATTACAATATTGTGCCAGAAATGCAAATTTTCTTGAAGCTGTAGTGGTGAAAAACTTTTCCAGCACCCAGTTCTGCAACACAAAATATCATCTTCCACAATTTATATACAGAAGAGATTTAGTCTTAAGAGGATCATCATGGCAGATGCTCACAGGTCCTGCCATAAGAGAGAAAACATACAGAACAAAGAGCCTGATCATTTTAACTAAGTTTTTAGCTGTAATCTCATAACATGTTTATAAAACCAGTCAGACAATAGCTTCAATCATTTCAATATAACTTGAGAAATAAAGCTAGAGAAATAGGAAATGCACAATATACTGTTGAAAACCACAGAGCAACCATGTGAGCTCTGTCCACGGTCCTGAAGAGGCCACCCACTGGGGTTTGTTTTTTGTATGGTCAATACTTACATCCAGATTATTTATCACTAACTTTATGTTACGTATTTATTTTCTGAAATGTATATGCCATATTCAGGGATACTGTAATTATTTCAATTTATATTAATATTTGAAAAAAAAAATCTCAAACAACTACAATTTTTCTTCTACTTACGTACATTTTCAGTATGACCTAAGAAGATCAGAATGCTTGCTACCAATAAAGCAATTTCATATGAAGGTACGCTAGCTGTCCTCCATTGTTCCCTTTCCAAGATTCCTTCTTCATACTTCTCTGCTCTGCTTTGAAGACCTGGGTGGCTGATCTCTAGTACATACTGTTATGTTAGCATCTGACTGGATATTGTATATAAGAAGCATCTGCAGGACAGCAGATCAGCAAATAGGGTGAGAGAGACTGAGATATTCCTTCTTTGCATATTCACTGCTCAGGCAAAATTTTTAGAAACAATTATAACTTTTGAAGACTACCACTTCAGCAGAATGATCTCTTCTAAGGCTCTAGCCCTCTCTGGGCTCATCCCCCTGTTTCTTAGTTTTTAACAGATGTAACTTCTTCCTACCATTGCTATTCTCTGGGTACTGCAACATCTTTTCTTTCCTTAGTCCAGCCAACCATTCCACAAGTAGACTTTTACTTTGAAAAGTTTCTTCATTTAAACCACCTGAGTGCAACTTACTTCCTGCCAGGACCATGAGTAATACAGAAAGTGTTTAAATCATAACTAATATCAATATACCCAGCTGAGAAGGCAGAATATCAGTAGGCAAGAAGTCAACATTAAATGTCCATAAAATATACAAGTTAGTGGGGAACAGGCCGTAAGCACTGTGAATGTAAACATATGTCTACTTTTGCATGTAAGTCAAGATTGATTCATGTGTCCATTATAAATAGTAGATATCAGTAAATACTTTAAAAAATATTTGGAGTGTATCAAAATAGCTCAAAATTTTAGCATAAGGTGTTACTAAAATCAATGTTTTGTTTAGTTATACTTAGGCTAAATTTACTCATTAATTTACTTAATATTATGTATTAGTTTCACAAAGAGAAAACAATTGGGTATAGAACTGCCCCCAGAATTCCTGCCACCTAACACATAAATAGATGCCATTGGTAAAGAATGCAATATTAGTTACAGGAAAATTTTATCTGATGTCTTACTCTACTGATAGATTGCTCACATTCAAAAACATTTTTCACACTTGAAAGAAGCTCAACTTAAGGTTAATGTGGCTTAAAGTGCAACCCTGTGGACTATAACCCACCAGGCTCCTCTGGTGGTCCATGGAATTCTCCAGGAAGAATACTGGAGTGGGTAACAATTCCCTTCTCCAGGGGATCTTCCCAACCCAGTGATCTAACCTGACTCTCCAGTATTGCAGGCAGATTTTTTTTTTTTTTAATTGTCTGAGCCACAGGGAAGCCCTTAAGTAACTGTATTTATCATCAATTAGTGCTCAGCTTCTAAGTCATGTCCGACTCTTTATGATACCATGGACTGTAGACTTCCAGGCTTCTCTGTCCATGGAATTTTCCAGGTTAGAATACTGATCTGTCTGCCATTTCCTCCTCCAGGGCATCTTCCAATGCCCAGGGATCGAACATGCATCTCCTGCAATTGCCTGAATTGAAGGCAGATTTTTTTTTTTTTTTACCATCTGAGCCACCCAGGAAGCCTTAAGTAATTGTATTCATCATCCATTAATGCATAACCAAATAGTGCAAAGATTAAAAGCTTAAAACAATAAAGTGAAAGTGAAAGTCGCTCAGTCGTGTCTGACTCTTTGCGACCCCATGAACTGTCCATGGAATTCTCCAGGCCAGAATACTGGAGTGGGTAGCCTTTCCCTTCTCCAGGGGATCTTCCTAACCCAGGGATCGAACCCAGGTCTCCCGCATTGCAGGCAGATTCTTTACCAGCTGAGCCACAAGGGAAGCCCAAAAATACTGAAGTGGGTAGCCTATCCCCTCTCCAGGGGATATTCTTGACCCAGGAATCAAACTGGGGTTCCTGCATTGCAGGTGGATTCTTTACCAACTGAGCTATCAGTGAAGCCCTGCTTAAAAACAGTGGTCATTATCAATTTGTATTTTTGATGCAAAGTTACTCATGAGATTAAAGATAGATGTTGGCTGGGCTCTGGATATATGAAAGCCTAACTGAAGCTAGAAAATCATTTATTAGGTGGTTCACACACAGGCTTAATTACTAGGTTGGTGCTGCCTATTAGACAGAGGTCTTACTCCTTTCTACACAGGATTTCCCACAGGTTTGCAGAGAGTCTTCACACACCTGGAGGCCAACTTCCTCCTACAGCAAGTAACCTGGGAGATCAAGATAAAAGCCACAACATCTTTTGAGGATCTAACCTTGGAAAGCACAAATCATCCTTTTTGTAGTATACTGGTACACAGCTCAGTCCTGATTCAACAAGAAAGGAATGTGCACAAGTGTGGGAATACAGAAGGCAAAGATTATATAGACAGTCATCTTGGAACTTGTTTACCAGGGTAACTAATTATGATAATCATGACGTCTCCTGAATTGCATATATCTCATGAATTGCAAATATCTTTAAAAATAAAGATGTTTTAAAAATTTTTTTATCTTGAAATAATTTTAGATTTATAAGACTTATTACAAAAAGTTTCTAATAATCTTCACCTAGTCTGTCTGACGTTATCCTACATAACCCGAGAACAAACAAGAGCTAAGAAATGTTGGTACAATACTATGACCTAAACTAAGGACCTTACTTGGATTTGCACAGTTTTCCCACTACTGTTCATTTCTGGCCTTGATCTCTGCCAGAAAAAAAAAAAAAAAAAAACACTTTGAATTTTGTCGTCTCGTCACCTTTGTCTGCTATACTTCATGTGATTTCCTTAGTCTTTCCTTCTCCTTCCAAACCTTAAAAATTTTGGAAAGTAATGATCCGATATATTGTAGCATGTCCCTTCATTTGGAATTTTCTGGTATTTTTCACACAAATAGACTGGAGATATGGGTTTGGGGAAAGGTGAAATTGCATATCGTGTTGGGGCGCCTGAGGACAACATGACATCATTGGTGGGATAAGTCATTGATCTAAACTTGGTTAAGATGATGTATACCAATTCTCTGCACTCTAATTACAGTTTTTCCCTTTTCATACTCTACATGTCATTAAGCCCCACCCCACTCAAGGAGATAGAAGTTAAGCATCCCTGCCCGGAGGGAGTATTCCCAAGGAATTTGTGCACATATGTTAAACTTACAATAGTGATGAATTAGTTTTTGACTGGAGAGAGAATATAGTTTTTGGTGGGGATAGAGAATTGCATAGGAAAGAGATAACACCAAAGGACATCTGGGAAAAATATTTCTACTTCTTTATGATTACTCATAGCCTGTCACCATTTCTTTATTCCTATTCTTATTTTAATACAAGTAAACACAGTACACGTAAGTTATATCTTCTCCTGTCATGACTCCACTATACCAAAAAAAAAAAAAATTGTCATGTTTTGATGAGCATGGTTTTGAAGCCTATGTATCTCAGTTTTCACCTCAAATTCAATGTGAGAAGTATTTAACATGTTTATAAACAATCACACCAACAAAACAAACAAACAAAAAAACCCAAAACAAAACTGTTCTCCAAACTCAAGATAGGTAAAGTTTCTTCTTTTGTTTTTTGTTTCTTGGATGGAAGGTCAACTAGACAGAACTAGAATGGTCCCAAATGAATACAAATAACAGGACATCTCGACCAAGTACTGGAGAGGTTCCCAGACAGCAGATTCTTAAGAGAGCAAATTATATTAGCAGCTAATTAAAATTCAATTTTAATTAGCCATGACACTTATATATACTTTAGGACTGATGAAGCGCTCTTCAGACTAACAATTCTTAATAAGCTCTGCTTAAATTTAATTTCTATTTCCATTCGACAGTAACCAAGGAAAACTTATGATTCAACCCAACGCTCAATACCACCTAGTTCAAGGCCTCTAAGTCTTCAGTCGACTCTTACTTATTCACCCAGTCAATTTAATTTCCAAACCACAAACTCTTCCATTCTCCCTTCTGGGAACAAGAATTTCCTTTGGAACATTTCTATAAGTTTTCAACCTTGATTACAAAGACTATATCAAATAGAAAACATTTTAGATCATCCGGTCCTTCTGTTTTACAAGTTATCAAAATATACGCACTTCTTCGAAGTATATTTTAGCAGAAATATAGTCCTTTAGAAGAACTATGATAAGTAAATGAATGCAGTGCTCCTCTGATAACCAGCAATTATATAAGAGGGAGAAATAGTTTCAGCCTTACCTTCAAGAAATGACACACCCCTCTCTCCTCATTGAGATCTAATACATCTTGACATTCTCTGTCTCTTTTCTTACTGAATCATAAAAACGAATCTAAAAAGAAGAGTTTTGGTGTTTACTGCAGAAGGAACAGAAAAACTGGCTGATCCTAGAACTTATTGTTTAAACTCTTTTTTTGGTACAGGACGAAAAAGGAAATTTCAGAGTCTATACCTCATCTGCCAACGGTATTCTGACTTCTGCCCAGGTCAGTGCTGTTCCCTTTGCTGAGCTCATCCAGGGCATTTTCATTCTTCTCTTCTAAGACACGTCCTCCTCAGGCCTATTTTCCAGCTCACTGGAAGCACATCTTCTTCTGCCACTTGATGAAGTGTTTCTTGGAACCAAAGGGCACAGTGCATTCATCTTGTATCCTCACAGTGTCCAAAACACAGTGGACACCCATTAAATACGTGTTAAATGGAACTCCAAAGCATGTGTTTTTTTTTAATTCAAAATCACACATATTTAATGAAGAAAAATAAGTGCCATAAGAAAAAAAAAATGACCCATAAAGTGAGTACTATCATTATCCCCTTTCACAGATGTAGAAATTAAGGCTAAGAAATGTTACATGGCCCAAGGAACTGCCTCCTATGTCAGTTTCCCAACCATTGTGTGATACTGAAAAGGGTTATAGGTGTTGCTAGTCAATGGGTATTAATAAACCATCTGACATTGGAAATCATAAATGTGTGACAGTCAGTTAGGAGAGATGTTGTATCTTTTTCATGCACTTACTGACTCATAAATCATATATTTAATATCTCCCTGCCAAATATTAGAAATTGGGTATAGTAGATACTCTCTAGCTGTTTAAAAGAGAAGCAGAAGGGAAACTGAGGTTGGATTTAAGATTAGGATCAGGACATGTCAAGCCCAGTGCCTATGGGGCAAAGGAACTGAGGGAGCTGTTGCAAATCCTAATGGAATGACTAGTCGGGGAGGAAATAAAATTATCCAGGAGAGACTGAGAGTCCAGAAAAATAAGAAGTGCAGTGATGGCGGGGCAACGTCAGTTACATTTTAAAAAGAAAAGGAGTAATAAGAATAAAAGAGGAATAATATCGGAACAGTTTGCTGTCAATTAAAAATTTCACATATGGAGTTGTTGGGTAATGGCAAGGTTCAAGATGTACTAATATGGGGAAATTAGTAAAATAAGGTACAGGTGAAATAAGGCTGGAATCAGGGAAAGGAAATGTGATCTTGTCACCTGTACTCATCACCTACTGCAGAGGAAATGAGCCTGGTGCCTTTCCTTTCACCCTCACATGTGAGGAAGTGAGCTGAAGCCCAGGGGTGACATCAGGACGGAACAGGGTATTAAAGGAGCATGACCCACATGAAAACTGTTAATGTTTGACAGATTGACATATGCACACGATTGATACTATGTACAGAATAGATAACTAATGACCTACTGTATAGCACAGGGAAGTATATTATAATAACCTCTAAAGGAAAAGAATCTACAAAGAGTATACATATATGTATAAACAAATAAAAATGCAAACACTTTGCTGTACTCTTGAAAGAACACTGTGGATTAACTATACTTTAATTTTTAAAAATGGCTACAAAAGTAAGTCACAAAGTCTGCCCACAAACAAGAGGGGATTACACAGAAGTGTGGCTACTAGGGCAGTAGGAATTACTAGTGCCATTTTAGAATTATGCCTGCGACAGATGCAGACATGGAGAGCAATACAAATTCTCTATGGATATTCCTTTGATCCATTTTGCTTTTTGAAGTATGTGAATTTATCACTCAAAAATAAAATAAAATTTTAAATCTTTGGGGAAAGAAGACTATGATAACTCCACTATTTCCCAGAGGATGAAAGAAGACTGAATGCCAAAGAGCTGATGCTTTCAAATTGTGGCTGGATAAGACTCCTGAGAGTCCCCTGGACTGTAAGGAGATCAAACCAGTCAATCCTAAAGGAAATCAACTCTGAATACTCATTGGAAGGACTGATGCTGAAGCTCTAATACTTTGGTCACCTGCTGCGAAGAGCCAACTCATTGGAAAAGAACTTGATGCTGGGAAAGATTGAGGGCAGGAGGAGCAGGGGGCGACAGAGCACAAGAGGACTAGATAGCATCATAGACTGAATGGACATCAATGTGAGCAAACACTGGGAGACAGTGGAGGACAGAGGAGCCGGGCATGCTACAGCCAGTGGGGTCGCAAAGAGTTGGACACGACTCAGCAACTGAACAAGAAAGTGGTCAATGGCTACTGAGTGGCTCAGGCTTAGGATGGAGGAAGCCCCCCGGAGGGGGATGCTCAGGGTGACTTGGTTATTAGTCCCGAACTCACCAATTATCAAATTAAGCCAAGGTCCTCCCCATTTGTAATCCAGTGTAGTTCCTTCACTGGAAACCTTTTCAATTCATATTGTAACAATTTACTCCCACCTCTCCCTTGAATCATGGCTTCACTAGTGTAGACATGTGGTGAAGTGGGCAGGCTCCAGTATACTTGCATTCTCCTGTATGTCTCTAAGAAATTGCTTAAGCTTTTTGCTCCCAATTATACTTTCTACATGGTTAATTTGTAATAGAGAGAAATAATACCATATAGTTAAAACATAGTAATGGCCACCATTTTTTTGACTTACGAGCAGTTTGGTAGCCCTTCCTCATACAAGTGAAGAATCAAGGTTCTTCTGCTTTATTCTCTTGTATTCAGAGATGTATACTATGGTCAGAGTTCCAATTTAACATAATGTTTTTAAAAAGTTTGGAACCAGACTGGAGGAACTCTGACCCTCACAATCATCATCTAAGGAATGAACATAGTAATTGTGGTTGCAAAAATTGTTGCAGGATTCAGTTATATAATATAGGTGGACCATCTAGCATATCATACAAACTATTAAATCATCATTCTCCTATAATGTTTGTGTTGTAATCATTCTTAGAAACCCTGTTGTCTTCTTTTAGAGACCTGGTCCTCCCACAATCCTCAACAAATGGTAAAATGTTATTAAAAGTTGTTCCAAAAATCCACGCACAAAGTATAGTTAAGACATAATTCTTATGTGTGTGTATGATGTGTTAAGACGTGTGTTAAAATATAAGTTAAGACAGATAGGCATGCATATGTACCTAAAAGTCTAAAATGAAAAGAGCATGACCATCAAAATGTTAACAATGTCTTTAGGGAGTGGTAGTATTATAAGGAAGTTTCATTTTGTTATTTGTACTTTTCTTTATTGACTTGCAGTTTACACTGTGCAAGAATCATCTTTATGATACAAAAAAATTAAACTTATAATGGACATTGTTCAGTCAGTGGCCTTGAACAATGGTTCACTGGTTTTTTCCCCACACGCCTCCCCACAGCAAAAGGGATGAATTTTAGTGGGTAATGTGAGAGAAGGAAGGAAGCAGGCTCACACAGCCTCTGCCTTTCTTTTGGTTCATCTGCCAGGGAGAAGGCCACAGCTGGTCTGCATGCCGCCTTGCAATTGGGGCCTCTGCTGGGGGTGCCTGAACTCACAGCTTCATGAGTTTCCATGTGGGTTAAGAGGAGAGTTTGGTAAGGTCTACTGGCTGCAATCCTCACTGAGTGGATTCCACTCACTGAGGCTAGTGGACCTCATTCTCCAGTCCATTTTATTGTGATTTAAAGAAGTGACACTGTTGCTTCTGATCTGTGCGTGTGTATATGCAAGTGTATATATGTGAGTGTGTGCATGTGGATGCATGCATACACGTTTATATGCAAATGTGCATAATGTGTGTGCACATAAGTGTGTACATGTTGTGTGCATGTGCATACATACATTTATGTGTCTGTGTACGCATGTATGCACGTGTGTGTACACAAGTGCACGAAACTCAGGAGAGTAACAAACAGTTTATTTATTACTGTTTTCCCTCTGTTGGGAGAGATCTGCTTTCTTCTTCTTCACCAGTTAACATTCATTACCCTTCTTAACAGTACTTCTAGTTCCTTTTGGGGGATTGCCCCACCTCCAAAGGGTCTAGTCTTAGGGAGACGGTAAGTCCTGGAAGCTAGAAGGGCCCCTGGAAGTCTGTCAGGAATCAGAACGGAGCAGAGAAACCTAAGATGGAGGCATGATGAGCATTAATGCCTCGACTCTGGAGAGTCGGGTACTTGGTGCTTCAGTCACGATGGCCCTGCCACCAAGAGCTCTGGAGCATCCGGGTCCTGCCTCTCTGACACTGACTCTGTGTCTTCCCTTCAAAGGTATTACTTTCCCCAAGACCCTTCTAATGAATTCCTGACGTGCTTACATTCGAATGAGTTTCTCTTTGTAGCAAGAAATCCTAAACAATGCCCTTTGGGGACCAAAAAAAGGAAAGCAATTGTTGCCTGAGTTTTGAGTAGACGAAATTCAATATGTGCAAATGGCTCCACTGACAGCATAAATGATGAAACTTAAACTAAGTTATGTTAACATGAATCACTTTGTAATTACTTCCTATCGCTGATCATGACTAGCGTGAAATGAGTTACGAGTTGTAAAGCTATAATGAAAATATTATGGAGCAATATTATTATATATGCCAAATGAAAAATGCATTAGGATTCCTTACCTGCAAAAACAATCTGTAGATGACATGTACCATTTAGAGTATTTCAGGTATATCATCCCTCTATTTGCAGAAGGCAGACTGCCTCTCAGTCTGTTTCATCATTTGTAGGAGAATGCCACCTTCCTCAGAGTACCATGAATTAAATGAGATTATATCCATAGAAGTTCTTAGCAGACCCTCCATAAATTGTGACCCAAATCTAAACAGCAATTCCAAACTATTTTCTATTGATAACCTAACATGTATACCTTTGTCAAGTGGAAAAAAAGAAGCTGACATCTGAAGTTAGATTCTAAAAAAGAAAAAAGTTAGCCTTCTAAGTCAACTTGACAATTCCAGAAAAACATTTTGATGGATTGTGTTCTCTTTTAATTAAGTAGAATCTTTAGTCTTTAAGCAAAATCTTTTTGGTGTTGAAAAAAATTTTTTTCATCTGTTCAAACATACAGTGGAAGTTTGAGAAATCATCTCATCTCACTCTTCATTTTTGGTCTGCTTCCTTCAAAAATTAAATCCAGTAACTACTGAGAAGATTTATTTAGTAAAAAAGAACATGATGATACAATATAATGGATTATACAATTATAGTAGCATCATTAATTCTAATTGAAATATGTAGCTGCCCCTATTGGCCACTGACAGCAAATGCGCTGGCAACTGAAGCTGCTCCCTTTCAGATGATTCGAAATGAATCATCGTAAAGATCTTCGAGAATAATCCACAGACCCCCTGTGTCTAAATTACTTGGAGTAACTTTCTGGCAGATTGGATGTGTGAAATGTCCCCCAAGCCTCTGACTTATGAAATTACAATTTCTTGAGAAGTAGAAACAAGAATGAACACTGATAACAAATGATCCGTGTTTTTTCCCCCAACATCTAAATCTGATCTTCCTGGATGACTTGCTGAGTAAAGAATCTGCCTGCAATGCAAGAAACGTAAGGAGACTCGAGTTCGATTGCTGGGTAGGGAAGATCACCTGGAGAAGGAAATGGCAACCCACTTCAGTAACCTTGCCTGGAAAATCCCATGGACTGACTAGCCTAGTGGGTTACAGCCCATGGGGCTGCAAAAGAGCCAAACACGACTGAGTGACTAAACAATAAGAAAGCCTCAGTGATGAACGCCATTAAGCATGGGCTGTATGAAGGGTTGCACTGTGATCTACCCTCTATATGTTAAATAAAATATTGACAGTGTCTGGAAGATTCATTTGATGGAACCTAGGTTTTACAACACGGAGCTAGAGAAATAAAAATACTTTGTTATAAAGTTTAGACTGTTTAAGTATTGGTTAAGCAATTTTAGCTAATGGGCATGGTTGGTTTCGAGTCTATAGTTACTTAGTATACACTTAGAAGATCTCTGAAGATTAAAAGAAAAAGAAAACTATTTTAAAAATACATATCTTCTTTTGGAAATACTACAAAAACCTGATGTGCTTGTTTAAACAACAGTTCTCACATTATAAAAACTAGCCAGCAGTGACGTGATAATCAGGGTCAGTAGCTCTGAGAGCTACAATCAAAATTGCAGCATCTCACACCTGTTTTTCTCAAATTGCATGCTAAGCAAAGTGTCTTCAATTTAAAATCAAACTACACAAGCCTTCTTGGTCATCTGCATGTTCATGGATATTTTCAACAATAGAGTCTAAAATAATATTGCTTCAGAAAGGAAAAAGTGAGATCCTTCCTCTTGGAAGGTCATCCAACTTGGTCCAATTCAAGTGTGTTGTTCAGTCTGGATGTAGTTCAACAAATCAACACTGAGTCCACCCGGACCTTTCATAGCATTTCCTTACCCATATCTTTTATCCTCTTTTTCCATGCTCTGTTTATCTAAATATCTTCTTTCATCTTCTTAGCTCTTCAAGCATGTCAAGTTTGCCTTCTAAAGCGGTACTTCGTCATGTCATTTACTTCTGTGAGAAATTCTCAGGTAGGCAAAAAATGTAGTACTAGTTATCAGATTCAAGTTGTTGTTTTTAATACTAAGGAAATCCCAGTGAATGACTGTTTCTTTGGTTTTCACAGTATTTATATATATGCATGTGTGTGTGTGCTAGTCATGTCTGACTTTTTGCAGCCCCATGGACTGCAGCCTGCCAGGCTCCTCTGTACTCTGGTGTATAGGTATATATATATTACAATGCTTATTTTTTCTTATACCCCTGGCAATGTACTTTTATCACATAGGTATTTATGCATCAAAATGAAGTTGGTCTATTTTATCAGAATAAGCTAACTGATAAAAGTTAGCCATGACTTTATTATATACTATTGCAGATATGCTACTGGATTTAAATATTACTAGATTTAAATATTATTATTTAAAAAAAACATATTGATGTTTAGTCACTGAGTCATATCTGACTCTTTTGTGACCCCACAGACTGTAGACTGCCTGGCTCCTCTGGTGGAATTCCCCAAGCAAGAATACTGAAGTGGGTTGCCATTTCCTTCTCCAAGGGATCTTCCCAACTCTGGGATTGAACCCACGTCTCCTGTATCAGCAGGTGGGTTCTACACCACTGAAACACCAGAGAAGTCCAACTTAAATAATATCAGATTTAAATACACTATTACAGAACAAAAGTTACTACAAAATATATCTTAGGAAAGAATTGTGAATTGAGAGGAAAAGGATTTAGGATCCTCAGAAAGCAGGCTATTAATTTAAAAGTTTCTAGAAAATGAGTATTAGACTAATAACAATAATATCAGGTCATAACATCAGACTAATAATAAATAATTTTTGTTGTTGTTCAGTCATTCAGTCATGTCCAATTCTTTGTGACCCCATGAATTGCAGCACGCCAGGATTACCTATCCTTTACAATCTTCGGAGTTTGCTCAAACTCATATCCACTGACTCGGTGATGCTATCTAACCATCTCATCCTCTGCCAACCCCTTCCTCTTCTTGCCCTCAATCTTTCCCAGCATCAGAGTCTTTTCCAAAGAGTCAGCTCTTGACACCAGGCGGCCAAAGTATTGGAGCTACAGCATCAGCCCTTCCAGTCAATATTCAGGACTGATTTCCTTTAGGATTGACTGGTTTGATCTCCTTGCAGTCGAAGAGACTCTCAAGAGTCTTCTCCAGCACCACATTTCAAAAGCACCAATTCTTCAGCACTCTGCCTTTTTTATGGTCTAGACATACATGACTACTGGAAAAACTATAGCTTTGACTATAGGACCTTTGTTGGCAATAACACCAGACTAATAATCTTGTAATCAGATTTTCTGATAAAAGTAAAATTTACATAAAATGATAGTAAACCTAGAGAAAAAAGATTAAGCCATGCAATAATTTTCTCTTCCTAAATATGGATAAATGTGAAAACAAAACAATTACATTAAAATCATAAGTGTTCTAGCATGACACACATAATCCGATCCTTCTGGATAAATTTAGCTATGATCCATAGAAATTACTTTATCTTTTATGATGTAAATCGAGTTGCTCAGAGTACTGAGATGTAAAAAAGTATTTTATTGGCAATTGGCAAAATTTTGGCATCTATTTCAAGGTATGCTGAAAGATCCACAATTTATGGGATTCTTATATGAACCATGTGGTTTCCAGGCCACCATTCTGGCTCAGTGATGATGGAGAGCAAATATTCTACAAGATGCACATGGCCTCTGAGCTCGCTGTTCACAGGGTCATCACTATCACTTACTTCCCATTTTACGGAGACACTGACAGCTAGAGCAGAAAAAAGCAGCCTTTTCACCTCTTCTTGGTTAACTTGAGAAATGCACTCTTGTTCTACTCATAGTCTAAGCAATAAATTACCAGGCTCTGGGCCATGTCTCCCACCACTGTTCAAAATCTGCCATGCTGCTGGCTGCTTCTACTACGCTCTCTGGGGATGGGGCTCAGTCTGTGTGACTGAGCAAACCTCCAAGGGACTCTAGTACTTGGTGGTCTTCAAATATTGTATTTCTGATGCCTGATCAGTGGGTCTGAGGTTAGGCCCCCAAATTTGCATTTCTAACAAGTTTCTAGACCTCCGTGGTGGCTCAGTGGTAAAGAATCTGCTTGCCAATGTAGGAGGAGGAAATGGCAACCCACGTCAGTATTCTTGCCTGGAGAACCCCATGGACAGACTTGCCTGGAGGGCTACAGTCCATGGGGTCTCAAAGAGTTGGACACGACTGAGCTACTGAACAACAACAAATTTCCAGGTGACACTGATGTTTCTGCCTGGGAAGCACATGCTGGTTGTAGCACTGAGTGAAACCAATCTGTGAATTTTCCTAGAGTGCCTTGCATTTGCATTAAGTTATTATGATGAAATCTCACCATGAGTCTGTAGATACAACAAGACAAGAATACACCACATCAGCTTAAAATACAATCCTTAGAAAAAATGGTTTTATTTAAACCCTACTACACTGTTGGTGGAAATATGAATTGGTTCAGCCACTAAGGAAAACAGGATGAAGGTTCCTCAAAAAACTGAAACTAGAACTACCATATGATCCAGCAATTCTACTCTTGAGCAGAATCTATCTGAAGAAAATAAAAACACCAATCCCAAAAGATACATGCATCATCTCAGTGTTTATCACGGCACTATTTACAATAGCCAAGATCTGGAAACAACTGAAGTGTCCATCATCAGATGAATGGATAAAGAAGGTGTGCATACACATACATGCACACACACACACACACAGATATTACTAAGCCATAGAAGAATGAAATTTTGCCACATGGATGGACCTGGAGGATATTATGCTTAGTGAAATAAGTCAGACAGAGAAAGACAAATACTGTTATCAGTTTTATGTGGATATATATCACTTCTATATATACTGTTATCATTTATGCTTCCCTGGTGGATCAGACAGACGGTAAAGATTTTGCCTGCAATGTAAGAGACCTGGGTTCAATCCCTGGGTCAGGAAGATCCCCTGCAGAAGGAAATGACAACCCACTCCATTATTCTTGCCTGAACAATCCCATGGATAGAGAAGTCTGGCGTGCTACAGTCCACAGGATCACAAAGAGTCGGACACGACTGAGTGACTAACGCTTTATACGTGGAATCTAAAAAATAAAACAAATGAATGAATATAATGAAATAGAAACATTCACAGATATAGAGAACAAACTAGTGCTCACCAGTGAGGAGAGGGATGGGGGAAGGACAAGACAGGGGTAGGAATTAAGAAGTATAAACTACTGTGAGTGTGCGTGTGCTCAGTTGTGCCCGATTCTTTGTGACCCCATGGACTGTATCCCACCAGGCTCCTCTGTCCATAGGACTCTGCAGGCAAGAATACTGGGGTGGGCTGCCATTTCCTCCTGCAGGGGGATCTTCCCAACTCGGGGGTCGAACCCACACCCCCTGTGTCTCCTGCAATGCAGGTGGATTCCTTACTCTGAGGCATATACCTGTCCTCTGGCTAAGCTATCAGGGAAGGTCATAAACTACTCCATATAAAATAAATAAGATGCAGGACATATTGTACAGCACAGGAAATATAGCCAATATTTTATAACTTTAAAGAGGGAAAGAATATATGTGTACATACAGCTGATTCACTTTGTTGTACAGTGTAAACACAACACTGTAAAGAAATTATACACTAATAAAAATAAGTGAAAAAAATGAAGCATAATTTATAAAAATATTGAATCACTACATTGTTTACCCAAACTATTATAAATCAACTTTGCATTAATAAACATTTTTAATGGTCTCATATAAAATGTAAACATACAATAGAAGTTACACAGCACCTACAAACAGGTAAATTTTTATTGAATGGATGAATGAGGAAAAGGAAATAATTTACTGCCAATCTGAAACTAACAGAAATGCAAAATCCCAAAGCCCCGGCTGTAAGAGAGGGGGTGACACCAGCAATAAAAAGGATATCAACTCATTCCTCCCTTTATTCAACCTTTTTAAAACATGGCTTTTGTGCACAGCCATTATACTGCTACACATCAGTATGTGCCTGAATAGTTTGGATTCTGTAAGCATACTCAGAGTCCAGAGATGTTCTCTGGGATGGTCACCTGCCCTTATGTAGAAAAAAGGCCTTCCTTCACGGAAACTATGAGGTACCGATATATCCGCTACTCAAAAATAGTTCCCCTTTATCATTCTAGCGTTTGATTGATCCTTGCATAATTTTGATTTTTTTTTTAACAGACTGTGGCTTTCCATAACAACAAAATTCATTCCATTTTATAGTTTCTTCCCCAGTCTTTTTAGAGGCCAAAGGAATACTGTCCATATGATCACTTTACCAAGACTCATCTTGAACTATTTTATGCATTCTACTTTTTTTTTAACATCCAGGGAATTAACTTGGTCTGTGTGGATCACCTTTTCAAGGACACTAGCTGTTCACTTAGCTGACTGCTCCAGTGTATGTGAGCATGCATGCCCAGCACTCCAGGAGACAAATCTGAAATGATGGAGAACACGAGTGGCCAGATGTGAAGGACAGCTGGGGACAGAGCTGGCCTTGAAAGTAAACACAAGCTTAGAAAAAAAAATCTGTTATCTTAGAAAGAGTCACAATTTTGTTTACAATGTGGCAGGGAACAAAGAGATTTTGCTAATTTGCTCATTGAAAAGTTCTTTTCAGAAACAGGACACGAAGAGACTTCCCTGTCAGTCCAGTGGTTACGACTTGGCTTTCCAATGTAGGGATATGGGTTCAGTCCTGGTCAGGGAGCTAGCATCCCACATGCCTCATGGCCAAAAAACCAAAACATAAGAGAGAAGCAATACTGTAACAAATTCAATAAAGATTTTTAAAATGGTCCACATCAAAAGAGAATTAAAAAATAAAAATTAAAAAACAGGATACCAGGGTGGTGACCAGGGGAGAGGGGTAGGCAGGACTAGGAATTAGGCAATCTGGGCTGCCTGCCTGGGGCTGGAGATGTGGTCGTGCAACGCGCCCTGAGCTGCTCAGCTGTTGCAGGTCACACGAGTGTGGTGACAGCATACCACACAGAGGGGGAGAGTGCACACACATCTGTTAACCTCTCCTCCCCCGCCCCACACCCTAGGCTGATCTTGTGGATGAAGCTGCCCTTAAGAGCAACACTTCGTGAGGCTTGTGTACAGAAGGGCGGGGTGGGGGGTGTATTTTAGAGAGATCATTCTGAGATTATTTTAGATTTTCAACATCTCCATATTAAATTTACCTTTTGAAAAAATTATCTAATTCAGATGATTTATTTACGCAAAATCATGTAGTACCTACTCTGCAGTAAATACTGCTTTAAATGCGACAGTAATCATATTTATATAGGTTACCAAGTTAGTGATAGGAGAAATGGCAATGACAAGACAATATCATTGGTCACTCTCCACTGGTTTTGTTTCAAAGGCTGTCCCTCTCCCAAGCCTTATCTTGTGGCTACAGATAAGTCCCTGGGTTTGTGCATCGTTGTCTACAACTACCTAACAGGAAGGATTATATCACTAGCTTCAGCACAAAGATACTAAGAGGCTATAGAATATAGGATGAAACTGCTTTTAGTTCATACGTGATTGGGCATAACATACATTCCAGCTATGTGCGGTTCAATAATGTCTGCTGTAGCCCAGTGTCACGGTGAGGGTCTCAGTCAAGTACACTGTGACAAGTATACCAAGTTTTTGGAACTTTTCTTATAGACATGAAGCAAATGTCTGGTAGTACATTTTCTGAACAGTTCATAAAATTCCATAAACCTTCAGCGCATCTTTATTCTTATTATAATCGTAGTAATGTTAAGTCCTGTGAAATTACCGCTTTATAGATTAATGATCCAGCATTAGCAATTTTGTATTGTTCAACCTGGCAGTTGTGATAGCTACGTTCTGCTACTACGCTTCTAACAACTACTGCTATTACTCAGAACATTACTCTGATATTCAAACGGTGGTGCTGGTGGCAAAGAACCCATCTGCCAATGCAGGAGATGTAAGAGATGTGGGTTCAACCCCTGGGCCGGGAAGATCCCCTGGAGGAGGAAATGGCAACCCACTCCCGTATTCTTGCCTGGAGAATCCTATTGACAGAGGAACCTGGCGGGCTACAGTCCATGAGGTCACAAAGAGTCGGACAGAACTGAAGTGACTTAGTACACACATACTGTACGTGCTTAGAACAGGCCCAGTCATGAGCACTGTGGCTCAGTCTAGTAATTCTGCAGAGTCCAAATACTCCCGTATTAACCTACCATTGAAGCTCTAACATTTTATGCATATGGTTTCCTCCATCAGTATTACAAATATATATATTTTGATGGGAGTTTCCCTGGTAGCTCCATGGTAAAGAACCTGCTTGCCAATGCAGGAGATGCAGGTTCAATTCCTGGGGCAGCAAGATCCCCTGGAGAAGGAAGTGGCAACCCACTCCAGTATTCTTGCCTGTGAAATCCCAAGGACAGAGGAGACTGGCGGGCTATAGTCCATGCACTCACAAGGAGGTCAGAAATGACTTAGCAAATACATAACAACAAATATTGTGATGCGTTACAAATGTGGCCTGGCATCCACAAAAGACATATGCTCACATTCGAAAGCTTATGTTACAAAGAGATTTTTCAGCACATTTCTTTAATAAAGTAAGCCATTTCAGGGGGAAAAAAGCAAAGCTTGCTGTTTTAGCAGGTTTACTGCTCTGCTTAACAAAAAAAAAAAAAAAAGAAGCAATAAAACAAACATTCAATCTCTTAAAAGTCCTAATCCAAGCAAAGCTATCTTTCTTTATAAGCAATAGGCCCACAATGTAAAAGGAGCAGTAAGTTCCAGATAACAGCGGCACAGAGATAATACACAGACTCCCAGACCAATTCATTGCCCTTACAGCTGGAAATAATGATGTATCGTCAGAACCCACTTGGGCAGTATCACTTTGCAAAGAAGCATTAGGCTCCCTTTTCAAGTCAGATTTGATTTTGCTGCTATTTCTAGAGAGCTTGAGAGCATTTATATCAATGAAATGTACACATGTTATTTATCCACCCAACATAATCATACCTACATGCTGAAGAAAAAGCAAAGAGGTTGGGGGCAGGGTTCAGATCCATCATTTTTTTTTTCCTGTATCCAAGGTTCCACTTTAAGTCATCTTTATGGAATGGGGAACCTTTGGTAAAAACCCAATGCCTTAAGCGCATGTTAAAACATAAACACTGAAAACCTGTCATTTTTAGCTCCATTTGCTGATGAGAAGGGGTTTCCCACGTGGTTCAGTGGTAAAGAATCCGCCTGCCCATGCAGGAGATACAGGTTCGATTCCACAACATCCTTTTCCCAGGGCCAGGGTGTGCCTCAATGGTCCACAGTATATATCCCCACAGCCCCCCCCTCCGCCCCCACCATTACCTACACCACACCTCTTTGGTTACCAAGGCTTCAGTCTTGAGGGTAATCCTTCAGAGTAGCAAACCAGATGCTTCTAGTTTATCACGGGATGAGAAAGAGTAACAAAAATGAGAGAGGTTGTCTAAGAATCCTGGTCTACACCACAGACGGACATCACCGCACATGATTTCACAGATAAGGAGTGAGAAGGCGTCAAGTTTAGTTACGGAAAGTGAAGTGAAGTCGCTCAGTCATGTCTGACTCCTTGCGACCCCGTGGACTGTAGCCTACCAGGCTCCTCCGTCCATGGAATTTTCCAGGCAAAAGTACTGGAGCGGGTTGCCATTTCCATCTCCAGGGGATCTTCCTGACCCAGGGATTGAGCCCGGGTCTCCCGAATTGCAGGCAGATGCTGCTAATTCTTTGTAATACTTGTTCACTCGTTTTCCCTTTATTTCTCCATTCAGGAAAAAAAAAAAAAAAGAGGGAGAGAGATAGTAACTCTTTCATCACAATATCTTATTTCAGAACTGTGAAGCCCCACCAGGTAAGGTCTCTTATTTCAAACTGAAGTCTTAGGATGTTTGTAGTGAAGCAGCTTGGGCAGGTTTAGAATTTCATGGACAGCAGCAGCTGGGGTGGGGGCAGGGGAGGCAGAGGAAGGGACCAGGAGCACCAGGACTGATCCTCACACTCCCGGGAGGGATGCCTCCTATAACTCACGGCTGCAGGAATTCGTGAGTTTGGCACTGTTATTTTTTAGGATTAGGCGTATCATCTTCAGAACCGTCTGGGATAGTAGACAGAATACTCCCAGTCCTCATTTTTCAGATGAGGAAACTGGAAACAGAGGTTAAAAAACTTGGCCGAGTTCACCTGGCTAGTAAGGAACATAATTTGAACCATAATTTGAACGGACATGGCTCAGCCTCAGCTTTCACAGTTTCACCGACTATAGTGTGCTGCTTCATTTCTACACCATATTGCTGCAAAAAAAGGAAAAAATCCACGACATTCTTAGAAATGTTAACCTAGATGTCCATTGACAGATGAATGGATAAAGAAGTTGTTGTACATACATACAATGGAATATATACAGTGGCACATATACACAAAGGTATATCACTCAGCCATAAAAAGGAATGAAGCTGAGTCAGTTCTAGTGAGGTAGATGAACCTAGAACCTGTGATACAGAGTGGAGTAAGTCAGAGAGAGAAAAACAAATACCACATATTAACCCATACATATGGAATCAAGAAAAATGGTACTGATGAATCTATCTGTAGGGCAAGAATAGAGACGCAGATGTCAAGAACAGAGTTGTAGACACAGCAAGGGAAGGAGAAGGTGGGATGAACTGAGAGAGCAACCCTGACATATATATTAGTACACCACCCTATGTAAAATAGACAGCTGGCAGGAAGATGCCGTGTAGCGCAGGGAGCTCAGCTTGGTGGTCTGTGACAACCCAGGGTCTGGGATAGGGGCGTGGGAGAGAGGTTTAAGAGGGAGGGGATCTATGTATACATATACATACATGATTCGTGCTGTTGTACAGAAGAAACTAACGTACCATTGTAAAGCAATTATCCTCCAATTAAAAAAAAATTTTTAAAGCAATGAATGTTATCCTGTATGTGTTTCACAGCAAAGGTTTGACAGATAAAGATACTGCAGTCAAGACGACTGAATGTCATCTCCAAAGTCACTGAAGGAGAGAGATGGGAATGGAACCCAAGTTTTCATTCTGTTTCTGCTATATAATTACATCCCTATCTTCTAAGAACTTGATATATACTTGAGATCTCAAATTCAATATGCCAGTGACAGACATAGCAAAATTATTTTAATTCCGCTGATGTAAGAGATGTAAGAGATTCAGGTTTGATCCTCGGGTCGGGAAAAGCCCCTGCAGGAGGGCATGGCAACCCACTCCAGTATTCTTGCCTAGGAGAATCCCACGGACCAAGGAGTGTGGTGGGCTACAGTCCATGGGGTCTCAAAGAGTCGGACACCACTGAAGTGACTTATCATACACGCACTCATGGGTATTAACATGGCACTGAGGGATGCAGAGATGAACAAAACTGTGGTGATTTTGCTCAGAGTCACCCTCAAATGGCAGAGTAAGACATGGCCTCCTGGGTCCCTGGCCCTTCCCACAGGAGCTCTGGCTGCAGGCCCTGTGCTGACTTCCGCAGGCCGGTCCTGGGGTTCCTATATTATGGCATTAATTAGCTTAGTAGGAAGAAAAAAAAAAAAACTTTAAGAAGCAAGAACGGATGTTGACTTTAAAACTCAAAGGAAACAATTAACAATGACCTTCACGGTGAAATAAAGAACACAAGACGGGAACTCTAACCATATCTTCAGTTCCTTAAGGCTATTTATGCCTTCAAGTCCACAACACTTGTGAACATTTCACTGCATAAGGATTTATTTTCTCCTGAAGTCAAACTTTCTCATTATTTTCCAGCAAATCAGCCTCACAAATGGCTCTCTACTTTAATTAACTGCCTTTTATATCATTATCTTACCGAAGCTGCTGAATCTGGTTAATTATTCAAGGGGGCAGAGAGAAGACGTGTTAGACACACCACCATGATTACATATAAAAAAAAAAAAGAGAGCTGGGAACATCAGGAGGAAGCACCCCTGGACCCCAGGCTCATCCATCAAGCTGCCCCTTGCCATCTTCACCCAGATGTCTGTTCTAACAGTACTTCTCAAGCTGACAAAAGACCTCATTTCTCCCTTTCAATCTATTTTCAGCCCAGTAGCCAGACTGAGCCTCTTAAAAAGTCAATCATTTCTAAAATGAATATCTTATATGTCAATTATATCTCAAAAAAAAAAAAAAGTCAAATCACATTTCTCAAAACCTAGGAAGTGGCTTCCTGTCTCTCTGAGCATAAAGCTAAAGTCATCGCAGTGCAATCCAGGTCCAGGTCCTATCTGATGTCTGGGCCCTACTGGACTCAGCCCCCTCCATCACGCCTGCTGCATCAGTATACTGGTTTGCACTGGTCTTATCTGTTATCTGACAGGGGAACTATTTAGGTAGGAGAAGTTATCGTCCCATTCACCTTGGCAATAATAACTGGTAGTGAGCTCATGTCTGCTACTGGGGCTTCTCCGATGGCTCAGACAGTAAAGAATTGGCCTGCAATGTGGGAGACCCAGGTTCGATCTCTGGGTTGGGAAGACCCCCTGGAGAAGGGAATAGCACCACTCCAGTATTCTCGTCTGGAGAATTCCATGGACAGAGAAGTCCATGGGATAGCAGAGAGTCAGACACGACTGAGCAACTAACACTTTCACTTTTGTGTTTGCTATTAGGCCCAACATTCACACTTGTCACCTCCCTGAGTAGTTAACAGGGACAAAAAAATTAACTCAGCAGCTCTGGTGTCACATTTTCTGTACCTGAGAAAGTCCTCATCCAACAGCTTTGAAGATGACCGTGAACATGTATTTTGCTACTGCTATATAGTTTATGTTTAATTAGATTGTGTGTATGCCCAGTTATGTCTGACTCTTTTGCAACCCAGTGGACTATAGCACACCAGGCTCCTCTGTTCATGGAATTCTCCAGGCAAGAACACTGGAGTGGGCTGCCATTTCCTCCTCCTCCAGGGGATCTTCCTGACTCAGATCAAAACCCATGTCTCATGTCTCCTGCATTGGCAAGTGGATTCTTTACGACAATTAGATTACTGAGGGGCTAATTTGTCAGCTCAGGAACACTTGTTCTTACAACTTTGTGTTTAGAATTAGTGATCTTGCCTCTTCTCATGCCTGTCACCATCATTCTTAAGAAGGATTTTCACTGGGAAATATCACTTCAAGGAGAAAAGCTGAATCTTCAGACCTGTTCCATGTGACTTCCTACTATGAATGGAGTGACAGTATGTCACCTACAGACTCTCCATGTAGAGCTGACTATAAAGGAAGAATTTTTTTAAAAAGTCTAATTGCCTAAGTCATTTATTTAAAAGCAGGTAATATTGAAAAGAGAAAAAAAAATCCTAAGGTATGAATTTAGGAAGACTATACCCACATAAATTGACTCAGGTGTCATATCTGATTCATTCAATACCCCAAAACAAAAAGTCTACCACGGCCCAGGAAACCGAGTCAAACTGGAATGTTAGAGCACCAAACACTCCGAGAAACACAGAAGTAAAGGGGATTCTAAGAGAATCCAGCCTCCAGCAAAACGTACTTAGATGCATTCACAGAGAAAGAAAGAGAGACACGGGTTGGCTGTTTATCTTTCTCTCTAAAATCCTCATAGACATCAATCCTACAAATTGTTTATCTTTTTAGGAAAGTTTTCCAGGCAAGGGATCATATAACTTCTAGAGCTGGAAAGTCTGTCAAGTTCATTTAGTCTAAGAACTTTACCTTACAGATGGGAGCATAGGGCTCTGGAGAAGAATTAGTCATGGTCAAGCAGATGGAATCAGAGGGGGCCCCCAACTCTACCCTCTGTGTTCTCAGTAAGGAAAGTTGCAGAAAACCTGCCTTACCATGCTTTCTTTGCAGAATTTGCTTAGTGTTTAAAAAGATTAAGAATTCACTGTCTCATTCTGAAACTGTGAATGTGCAAATCATATCTATGCATTTAGGCCACTGTAAATAGGAACCTGATATAAGAGCAATTAGGGATGGGGGTAATGTGCTTATGAAAATAAATAAAACTCCTTTTTTTTAGTACTGATAGGGGGATCTGGGAAAGGATCTGAAGTTGGGGCTAGCCACGGCTTCACTGAATCCACTGAAAATAATTTACATGGAAGCAAGTCAGAAAGAAAAAAGAAAAAAATCAGCAATATTCTCATAAAGCATTGTATTCTAGACTCCTTTGTTAAACACAAAAGAACACTCCTCACTCTCACAGCAGTGGGCTTTTAAAACACTTATGCTTTCCCTATAAACCAGCAGCCCAGAAAGGAGAAGCTGAATATTCCACACTAAACAAAGCAGTCAGGTTTACCTTCAGATTCAAATAGTATTTGCCTAATTCAAGTGTCGCCATTGAAGATAAAAATTTGCTGTGGATCAGACAAAAGAGCACTGTCCCAGATGTTTATCGCTGGAGAGCTGGAGAATATCAGAAACCATTTCACAACTCACAATGGCTGCTCCTCTAATCATAAGCCATCTTTTTTTTTCATAAACAAAGTCTCATTTTTCTTACTTTTGAGAATTTCTGAAGCTGGATGCTTCTAAGACACTTGGAGATTGATCTTCAGACTCAAAGCACCAGAGCAGCTAAAGATTTTATCAACAAGCCCAGCGCTGGTGCTGGCATTTGAAATCCCTAGAAGAGGATAAAGGCAGACAATTGATGCAGGAAGCACCTTATATGGTTATGTATCAGCATAGACTCAACCACTTGCTCTTCAAAGAACTGTTCATTGACTTGTAAAGTCTCATAAAAGAAAAATCCTAGGAAATACAGTCATCTATGCGGTAGGATTTTATGGCCATTCAACTCCATTCATCCAGGATGCTATAATGAATTTACCTAAGGAAAAGTTTCAGTGAGAAAAGGAAAATAACATGAAACATTCAAACACAGCAGACAAAAGAGAGAATTCTTAGAACTCTTCTTATCAAAGGTCATTATCTCTGCTTCTAAGGTGACCTCATTTAGGTTCTAGATACTGATAACTTTGGAGCAGAATAAGCACAAATACTTAACCAATCCCTGGTTGATTTTGCTGAAGACAAGACTAACTTCCTCTGGAATTCAACTAAATGTCAGTAATTCCTTCCTTTTATGTCTGTACTTAGTACACCATTTCTACTTTTTAAAAATAATTTTGGGGTCTTTACTTTTTAGTTGAAATGTAGTTGATTTACAACTACATTTGTGTTAGTTTCAGCATGCAGCAAAGTGATTCAGCTATATACACACATATATAAATGTATTCTTTTTCAGAGTCTTTTCCATTCTAAGTTAGTACAAGATATTGATATAGTTCCCTGTGCTATACAGTAGGCCCTTGTTGGTTATCTATTTTATGTAAAGTAACATGTGTGGTGCTAAGTTGCTTCAGTCATGTCCAACTCTTTGCGCTGTTATGGACTGTAGTCAGCCAGGCTCTTCTGTCCATGGGATTCTCCCAGCAAGAATACCGGAGTGGGTTGCCATGCCTTCCTCCAGGGGACCATCCCATCTCCTGCATTGCCAAGCAGGTTCTCTACCACTAGTACCACCTGGGAAATCTATATGTAATAGTGTATATATGTTAATCCCAAACTCCTAATTTATTCCTCCCCTCATTCCCCTTTGGTAACCCCAAGTTAGTTTTCTATGTCTGTGGGTCTTTTTCTGTTTTATAAATAACTTCATTTTGGATTTCACATACAAGTGTGTTTCTACCTTCTTTCGTTCTCAGGTTTGACACTCTTATCTACCACCATTGGGTCAGTCCCTACCTGTTTCCATCACCTCTCTAACATTTACACGCTTCAGAGAAGACAAAAATAAGACTCTGTGGCACTAGTGGTAAAGAATTCACCTGCTAAGACATAAGAGATGCGGGTTTGATCCCTGGGTCAGGAAGATCCCTTGGAGGAGGGCATAGCAACCCACTCTAGTATTCTTGCCTGGAGAATTCCATGGACAGAGGAGTCTGAAGGGCTACAGTCCACGGGGTCCCAAAGAGTCGGACACAACTGAGTGACATAGCACAGGTGACGTCTCACATTTCATCCTGCCTCCCCTTCTTTCTCCCCCTTGATCCACAACAGCTTTGAAGATCAGCACAAATATATTGTGTCCATGTTGTGCTATGTTAAGGAGGAGACAGCTGATGAGACAGAAGGCAGACTCATCTATGGCAAATGGTACCCAGGAGATTCCTTCTTCTCAAGACCTAAATTTGGCATCTTAATTCCTAGAAATTATTCTTCTAAGTGTCATGATCCACAGGTACCCTATTTTGCACAAAAAGTTACTTCTATTGATGATTGCAATTATCAACAATTAAATAAAAACCAAAACTTTGGAGCTGTAAGGTTGATCAGAGATGGATAAACTAGTACAAACTGTGTTGGAGTTGAAGACACTCATAACCAGAGAAGGTAATGTTGGCTTAAAAAATAGTCACAACCTAAAGGTGAGAGTTTGTTTCATTCAGCAGAAATTTTTAGGACTTCAAGCCTAGGAGATAACATCTCAAGTAACCCAGAGAGAACTGCTCCTAGGAGAAGTGGGGACGACTCATGTTATATAGAAGTTTGCAACCAAGGGCAGGTAGTCTGAACATCAAAAGTATTTTTGTGAATTAAAGTAGACCAGATATCTCAAGGAATTTAGTGCTTCTCTATGTATGGAAAGATGCAAGAGTCTGGGCTCACTGAAATCATTCCTTTCATATGTATCTCAGCTCTCTAGGGTCAGTACCCTGAGTGTTTCAAGTCCTAAGTCCCTCAGTGCTCACCTTAGGAAGTGGCTGCAGCCTGATCATAGGTATTGTTATCCTTTCTGAGTGCCCAGAGGAGCTGGAATCCCTGATGACTGTGACATCCTTGCTTACTGACAAGGCAGGAAATACTCCATTTCTCAGTAAATACCATGCCCATGATCACCAAGCTTATGAATAGATGTCAATTCTGAGACACTCAGCAGCTGGTAATCGGGTCAGATCTAATACCTACATATTATTAGACTCAATCATGACCCATTCAAGACATCACTCTTACCTCTAGTCAACTTGTCCTGTGTTTTGGGAGCACATTCAGAATCTAAAATAACACTTGTCAATCTCATTGCTTATATTTTGCAGAAGACACACAATGATATCACATTCTGAGGTCAAAAAGCAAGAAATCATTAAAATTTTAGCACATTTTTACATCACCATGCACATCTTGGCCTGCTCCGGCTTATGGAAATTTGGTAACAGTTGAAGTTAAAAACATTTTTTCCCATCTGACTATTTTCCTAATTCTCACAGAAACACCTAGAATCAGGGAATGTTGATTCATTGACAGCTGTAGAAACACAAATGGATAAGACGTGACCCAAGGTAGCTCTCTCACAGGAAGATATTAACATACCAAAGCATGAATCATGACAGCCTGCCATCAGGGGCTAAACTTTCAGGAACAGAAAGCAGTTCAATAGAACAAGCTCTAGGAAGACAGGCAGAGCCTTTAAAAGGTGGAGAGGCAGAAACCGTAATAAATAAAGGCTCCAAATGAGCAGCACCGACCAGTGAGGAAATCAAACCAAGCTCATCAAAGCAGAGAAGAGGTGCTGGGACAGAGTGGGAAATAAAGGCAGGAATTTGTTCCAGGCAGGCCAGATTGAAAGCCCAGCACAGGGATTGAGACTGAATATGTTGTGGCATAGGGTACACGTTCAGGTTTCTCTACCCCTTAGGACTGACCTCTGCCACAGTTTACTGAACTTGTTTGGGAAGCATAGGCAGAAACCAGCGAACTGACAAAGGAACACGAAAACCTGTTTTCACTGAGATCTAAGATGCAGATTTCTGTAGTTTTTAACTCATGCCATTATTAAAAGGCAAGTTTTCTTCTCCACCATCTCGCCAAAGAAATTATTTTTCTCACCCTTGGCTTTGACTTTCTTTCAAACTGACTTTACTCATTTATATTATATATAAAAGTTTTTAACTTCAACTGTTTCCAATTTCCAAAAATAGCAACAGGCCAAGATGTGCGCATTTATGTAAAAGTATGCTAAAATTTTATTGATTTCTTGCTTACTGACCTCAGAATGTAGTATCATAGTCTTCTGCCAAATAAACAATGTGATTGACAATAAGCCTTATTTTAGACCCTGGATGTGCTTCCAAATGCAGAAAAGTTGACTAGAGGTAAGAGTGGGGTCTTGGATGGGTCATGATTGAGTCTAATAATATGTAGATATTAAGTATATATATTTTTCCTTTTTCAAAGCAAACTCATTAGTGACCATTGTTCTCCCCATCCTGCAAAGTGCCAGATTTGAGCATGAAAAGAACAGCATCACCACCAAAACTCAGCACCCCCCTACCACTGTTACACCAGCCCTGAAGTCTGGGCCATTTTATATACATCTCTTCCATATGACCCTGATTTAAAACCAAGGCTGAGGGATGTTACTCCTTAAATCTCAGTTGGGATGATATAAATTAAGCTTTTCCCCAAATAAACTAAATATAAACAATTTTTGTTGCCAAAGAAACTACAAAGACATGATGGTTAAGGTCAAATGCTGTAAACTTTTTATCTAGAAAATTTCAACAAATCCTAAGGAAACTCACAATCAATCATTCTTATTTGGGTTCTTTGGCAGAAGAATGAAAGATTAGACACTACTGAGCCACGCGATCACTCACCTTATGTTCACACGCAGGAACACGGACTACAGGAAAGAACAGAATGCTGACAACTCAGGGCAACACACAAGTGTGCAGACACTAATGCAAGCTGAACCCCTGACTCTCCACATTACTCAAGCAAAGCACTGGGTGCTCTGCCCTCTGGCCGGCCCTGTGGCAATACCTCCTCAAACGCAATCCTAGCAAATAAAAATCATACTTTTGTACACAAGTTCTACTACTTCAAAAGAATTCATTTCACTTCAGTATGTTTTGCTAAATTTCCTCTGACTTGTTCAACTTGTAATTCTTAGGGGAAGAGTGTGAGTGAATCAGTGTGTGTGAGGCATACACATCATGACTGACTAAGGTTTACATTTTACAATTACATGTATTTTATGTTAAAGCTTTGAAAAAGTATGTTGGATTGTATTAACAATCTCTCTTGAGAGAACTTAAAGTATTGAAATTACATAAATCACTGAAAGTGTATCCTCCTTGAAAAGCAGAAAGAGCTATGAAGACAACTGGACTATTTCTGGTCTTGAATGCAAGGCCTTCTTGATAGCGCAAGGACACAAGGGAAAAGTGCCATGATGAAGAGAAAGGATTAAGATGGCTGGGAAGAAGAGTAAGAGCCCATGTCTGGGTCCTTTCCCCGGCACAGAACAAATGTCAGAGCTCCCACAATGAGGCTGTGGCATTGGTTCTGACCAAGAGAAGGAGCAAAAATAGACACTGCTAGGGACTGTATTGTGGTTGTTCAGTTGCTAAGTTGTGTCTGACTCTTCATAACCTCGTGGACTGCAGTACATCAGGTTTCCCTGTCCTTCACCATCTCCCAGAGCTTGCTCAAACTCATGTCCATTGAGTCAGTGATGCCATCCAACCATCTCATCCTCTGTTGCCCCCTTCTCCTCCTGCCTTCAATCTTTCCCAGCATCGGGGGCTTTTCCAATGAGTCGGTTCTTGGCATCAGGTGGTCAAAGTATTGGAGCTTCAGCATCACTCCTTTCAGTGAATATTCAGTGTTGACTTCCTTTAGGATTGACTGCTTTGATCTCCTTGCTGTCCAACAAGACAAGACTCTCAAGAGTCTTCTCCAGCACCACAATTTGAAAGCATCAATTAAAGACACTTGCTCCTTGGAAGAAAAGCTATGACAAAACTAGACAGCATACTGAAAAAAACAGAGACATCACTTTGCCGACAAAGGTCTGTTTAAGTCAAATCTCTGGTTTCTCCAGTAGTCATGTAAGGATGTGACAGCTGAGCACCAAAGACCTGATGCTTTCAAGGGACTGTATAACAGTGATGTATTTATTCTCCTCTAAGGGGAGGAGAACTGTGCGGAGTAAAGAGATTACTTATGTTCACACTTTGAGAACCTAGGAAGTACAGGATACTGAAAAGTCAGGGTAAGCAGAAAGGTGTGGTGATCCATAACAATGAGATGAGAGAAGTGGTGAACAAAATGTGCACATTGTATAAACAATGCCTAAAGCATCAACATGGCCAGATGGACCACTATCTGACTTAGGGGCTGGAGGAGGAGGAGGACGCTCAGCTGAAGTCCTACAGGTCTGAAGGGAAAAGATAGCCCAATGCCAACTTACTAGGTTGTTACATCTACAATTCAGCATTTATAATGTACACTAATGTGAATACCATGTGACTTAGCAGCATCTGGCTAACTACCTAGGATTTAATATGGAAATTGTGCTATTTTAGAATTCTGAACAAAACCTTGTTTTTAAAAGCATAATTGGAATTCTCTGACAGTCCTGTGAACTCCATACTTCCACTGCAGAAGGCATGGGTCCTATTCCTGTTTGGAGAACTAAGATCCTGCAGGCTGCAGGGTACAAAAAATGCAATTAAAAAAATAATAAAGCCATAATTATTAAAGAAAGGTAGCCATCATTTACTTCTCTCAATAAACTGTCTCTCAGAATATTTATTGATATTGTTGTTCAGTCACTAAGCCTTGTACAACTCTGCGACCCCAGAACTTCAGCACACCAGGCTCCCATGTCCTTCACTATCTCCCATAGTTTGCTCAGATTCATGTCCATTGAGTCGGTGATGCTATCTAACCATCTCATCCTCTGCCACGGCCTTCTCCTTTTGCCTTCAATCTTTTCCAGCATCAGGGTCTTTTCTAATCCTCTGGCTCTTTGCATCAGGTGGCCAAAGTACTGGTGCTTCAGCTTCAGCATCAGTCCTTCCACTGAATACTCAGGGTTGATTTCCTTTAAGATTGACTAGTTTGACCTCCTTGCTATTCAAGGGACTCTCAAGAGTCTTCTCCAGCACCATAGTTTGAAAGCATCAATTCTTCAGTGCTCAGCCTTCTTTATGGTCCAACTCAGATTTAAGACCTAAAGCTCTATTTCTCTTCCTTGATTAATTTTATTTTCAGAATTTTCTGATTTTATGCTACTCCCTGACTTCCTATCTTCCAAAATATAAACTAACCCAGCAATGAGTAAACCCTTAGGAATTAATGTGATTCTCAACATGAAAGGAATTATTTTAAAAAGTATTTATTGGCCACTTCATTTTCTATTTCCTTACTAAGCAATTGCTCACTTTTCTGACAAAGGTCGATATAGTCAAAGCTATGGTTTTTGCAGTAGTCATGTATGGATGTGAGAGTTGGCCTGGAGAATTCCATGGACTGTATAGTCCACCAGTTCGCAAAGAGTGGGACATGACTGAGCGACTTTTACTTTCTTTCCTTGTTGTTATATAAAATTGTTTTCATCTTCAAAGGAGTTCTTGTCCTCATAATAACAAAGACATGATCTTAAACCAAGGAAAGAGAATGTATAATTTCAGGATCATATAAGTTGGGGGAAAAAAGGAATATTTATTTTGTCATTAAATATTTAACGCCTTTACCTTTGTCTGAACTAGAAAATAAAACAAATTGACATCACTTTCTTTAGGGACATGTGTTCCAGTTCATTTTGTTATGTGCTGACATATTAAATAAAAATGAATGTTTGATATGTTAAGTTGCTTTTGTTATGTAATAGTCATATTTTGAGATAAATATTAGGTATAGAGTTTGTATGGGGGAGAGGAGTGAGAATTCTCATTTCTTTTACAAAGCATCAAATTCTCAGAAGCAAATAGATCTGTGCTACTTTGCCCCAAGATGCAATATTTATCATCAGATAGGTAAATAGCAAAAGTTAAATCTGAGATTTCATCAGAGACAAACTCTGAATTCTGATGATCTCATCAAGAAGTCAAGGTGAGGCATGGTGAACTGGGTGAAACCTAATATCATCAAGAAATGCACAGAGATTAATCAAAATAAAACAACATTAAGAAAGGATTGGAAAGCCTTGGCTAAAAATAGGCCATCTGAGAAAGACTGAACATTTTAATTGGCTATCCACTCAGGTGCATTAACAGTATGACATGACTTATCAAAAAGGTAGCATAGACAGATTCTGTTCATGGAACCAGAGTGGAAACGAAAGACACAATCTCTTGGTACCCTGATATTGTCAGGAGACAAAATTTGGTGCAGTTTGTTTGTTATGGATTATTTATGTGAAAAGTATTTTAAACCTATTACAATACAGTACTATATAGCTTACTGTGTTAATTGGGCACCTAGGCTAACTTTGTTAGACTTATGAACAAACTGGACTTACAAACATGCTCTTGGAATGGAACTCATTTGTATGTAGGAGATTTACTTTAATTACAATGATCCCTGTATAATTCTGTCTCTTAAGCCCCAAAACTGGAAAGCAGAGACTCAATCTAACTTCTAGTGGCTGTGAACAGCCATTAGCTGGATTGAGTTGAATAGTCACTGTGTTAAAAGGTGAATGAGCTTTCATCAACCGTCAGAGTATATTGCACTCTTACTAAGGGCCAAGCAGTGAGGCAGTGACTACGTTGACTAATACCAGAGACAAAAGAAAAAGTGAGTAGAAACTCATCTCAATGATGGAATAACTTTTAAATAATTAGATCTGCTTGAAAATGGAACAGAACACCTAGTGAAGAATACATTGGCTAATACCAGAGACAAAGAAAACATGAGTAGAAACTCCTCTCAATGATGGAGTAACTTTTAAATAACTAGATCTGCTTGAAAATGGAACAGAAAAACACCTAGTGAAGAAGTTTGTCCACCATCATTCAAAGTGCCAGGAATACTATTTAAAAATTATTTCCTTTTTTTTTAAAATTTAAAAAAAAAATAAACTTAAGGTTCCAAGGGGGTGGGGAAAGGGACAAATTATACCCTTGTATCCCTAACTGGTTCGTCAGATTATTTCTCTATCTACATCTACTCTTCAACTCTGCATTCCCCTCCACCTCATGCCTGCCTCTCCCCCGTCTGGACTTCTGCCCAGGCTGCCTGCCACCCGGCTTCTCAGCATCCCTGCCTTGGACCAAATTCTGATACTATTCCTTAATCTCACTTGATTTTTTCTTCAACTTTTCACAGTGAAGGATCAAAATACACAAGGAAATGCAAGCAATTCTGGTAAGTCTAGATGAACCAGATTAGTCCTTGGGGACTCTGAGATGAAGGGATAGAACCTAAGATGGTGAGCCTTTCCAATTGCTTCTGGAAGTTTACCTCCTACAGAGGCAAACTGGAAGCAGGGGCTGACAGCAGATGGTGGGGATTTCTCCAGGTACACCAACTGCTACCATGGCCCAAGGCAAAACTATGGAGAAGGCAGAGTTTATCTATGGAAACTTCCACTCTCACCTATGAATTTCCTTTTTTGTTTTTCACTTGCTTCCTCATGTTCCTCTGGCTATGCAATAAACACCTACCTAGAACTCAGATTCCTCCTCCTCTCTCCTGGGCATCAATTAAAACCCTCCCTCTCAAAGAATGATAGATTTTTGGGTAAGTCTTCAGCGGATTAATGCAATTAACACTGAATTGTTCTGTATGAGGAACTCTCTCATGATATTTTGCTTCCTACAATGTGATTACTAATCTCAATGATTTAATGGAATATGAAATTTGTAGAATACATGAGAGATTATTTTGACCAGAGAGCTAATTTTTTTTTAGCTGATTCTCTAAAATAAATGACACTGACTCTAACACAGCACAAACTCCCAGCACTTCTCTTGGTAAGTACTTCTACATCCCACTTAACTGTTAGAACAAACAGCTCTCGATTTAGGAAAGAAGGGGAATTTGTGTTTGCCACAGATAAAAGCATCCAGGGGTTTCATTAACTGCTTGCTTGGATGGTCGAGAAAACCATGATATCCACCCATTTTCTGTGTTTCAGGAGCACAGAAAATCCATACAGTGGCGACGAGGGTAGAAATGCTCACCTTAAGGACTGGAGGACTGCGAGGGGTCTAAGTGTGTCTGTGTGTCTGACTAGTTAAATGATCAGCATAGACCTGTTCAGGCTTCCTTTTGGTCTGCTCACTTTATCCCTATTTCACTGCTCATGGGCATGCCCGTTAAAAAGGACCTAGAAATGGTCATACAGAATGAAACAAATCAGAAAAAAGGAAACAAAAAAAAACAACACTGTATATTAACACATATATGTGGAATCTAGAAAAATGGTACATATGAACCTATCTGCAGGGCAGGAAGACAGACAGAGAGAACAACTGTATGGACAATATCCAAATTTATCCTCCCAAGTCAGGGGGGTAAACTGGGAGATTGGCATTGACATATATATACTACTATATATGAAACAGATAACTAACGAGAATCTACTGTATAGCACTTACTCAGTGCTCTGTGGTGACTTAAATGGGAAGAAAATCTAAAAAAGAGAAGATATATATACATATACATACATAGCTGGTTGAATTTGCTATACAATAGAAACCTAACACAACATTGTAAAGCAACTATACTCCAATAATTTTTTTGTTTTTTCAAAAAATGGCTAGAAGAAGAAGGGAGTCAAGGTAATTATTTCAATTGCTTTCTCATCCCTGCCGGGATCCAGGCAGGGAGAAAGTTAAAACCAAACTAAGCATTTGTAAGGGAATTTCGGAAGATGACACTTATCTATGTGTTGCAACAGCAGTCATCGAGGATGGCTTTTGCCTTCCATGAAAAAAAAAAAAGGGGGGGGGGCTCTGGGATATTCTTACTTGAAGACTTCTGACATCAGCATGTGGGCTGTATGTACAACCTTTAGTCATTTATTAGGTAATACAAACAAAAAATCTGAGAGCAAACTTTATATAAATCTGATTTCCTAGGTAAGTCTGATATCAGAGACTTACATCAAGCATAAGTTTACTAACGTGCTCCCTCACACACTATGTAAATTAGCTGAACAAACCTTACTCTACTGCATCTATTCTCCATTTTCTCCCTTTTGTTTGAATTTTTCTTATGTTTACATATTGATCTGGGATATTTTTATGACAACAGGTTTAAACAAACACAAAGATCCTAGCAAGATAGTTAGGAGATCAATATTTGTTCTGATCACTGTAATGTAAGGTAAATACATATTTATTAACAATATATATATCAGACAAAATATATTTCAAACAAATATCTAATTTTTCAAACAAATGCTGTCTGAATACTATGATTAATGTGAGGCTGTCTGCATACTAGCTCTCCTAATCTTTGGAATTTCTAATTTGTAGCAGAGATGAATAGGCTATCAGTAGGAAACCATAAAAATTTCTTGGTATTTATCTTCCCCTTTCAGAAACATTTTATTACCCATATAATTACTTCAGCTAAATCCTATGTTACAATTGTCTGCTTATCATGTGTAATGAGAAACTTCTCCCCACTTACAGTTTTTAAAAAAACACTAGTAGAACGATATGTTGGCAACCGTAAAATCCAATTCTGCACCTGAAGGAAATATTTCTGTCAGACGGTTTGTTACTTATTGAAAGCTACAAAACAAATAAGTTCAAAACTCAGCAGCCGAAAATAGCCAAGGTTTGTTCTAGTACAGAGTTTCTGAGATTCAAGAATGTGGTGGCGGCTTAGCTCAGGATCTCTCAGGGGGCTGCAGTTAAGCTATCAGCTCAGGATGTCATCATTTGAATGCTGGACGGGGCAGGAAGACCTGCTTCTAAGCTCACTCAGGAGGCGGCTAGTGGAAGGCTTTAGTCTGTCAACTGCAAATGTTCCTCACCACACACATCCGTTCGCAGAGCTGCTGACAACATGGCAGCCAGCTTCCCTCAGAGTCACTGAACCGAGAAAGAGAGAGCAACTGACCACAATAGATAAAGCAGTGGCTCTTACAACCTAATCTTGGAAGTGACAAAATATTACTTCTGTCGGGTCCGATCTGTCACAGATAATGACTAAAATTTGGAACAGGACTACACAAAGGTATGACTACCACAGGTCAAGGGAAGCTGCTGGCAACCGCAGATGCTTGTTCAGTTTCTGACAAGAACGATCACTACCACAGATGGCAGTGCGTTACACTTCTGTACCGTCAGACAAGCTAAGGCAAACTCTTCAGTGATGTGAAAGTCACTCAGTCGTGTCTGACTCTTTGCGACCCCATGGACTACACAGCTCACGGAATTCTCCAGGCCAGAATACTGGAGTGGGTAGCCATTGCCTTCTCCGGGGGATCTTTCCAACCCAGGGATCGAACCCAGGTCGCCCGCATGGCAGGTGTATTCTTTACCAGCTGAGCCACAAGGGAAGCCCAACAATACTGGAGTGGGTAGCCTTTCCCTTCTCCGGGGGATTGTCCCGACCCAGGAATCAGACTGGAGTCTCCTGCATGACAGGCAGATTCTTTACCAACTGAGCTATCGGAGACGGCCCAAATTCACCTTCATAAGAGTTGGTTGGACAGAACAAGGATAATTCACTAGATTTTAATAATTATAGACTTTTTAAATTATTGGAAACTGATAGTTTCAATTTGGTTGCTCTTTTGGTAACTCTTGAAAGAGAATAAGCACAGCATTTTCAAATAATTTTACTCTAAAGTATGACTAACTAAAAATTATACCAGAGAAGGAAAAAAAAAATCACAGATGAAGGAGAAAGGGAGATACAAATGTAGACAGAGTAGTAAAGGCTTATTTGATAGTAAAGTAGGTGTTAGGCTGGGGCTTCCCTGATAGCTCAGTGGTAAAGAATCTGCCTGCCAAAGCAGGAGACATAGGTTCGCTCCCTGGGTTGGGAAGATCCCCTGGAGAAGGGAATGGCAACCCACTCCAGTATTCATGCCTGGGAAATCCCACGGACAGAGAAGCCTGGCAGGCTACAGTCCACGGGGTCACAATGGCCGGACATTGGCTTTGAGTCGGACATGGCTAAGACACTGAGCAACAAAAAATTATACATATCAGAATGATGAATTATTAAAAATTGCTCTATCAGGATAGTCATAATGAATATTAACTATGCTGTGGTATCAGGAAGTCCTTTTTATAAATCTATTTCTATTTATCGAATTTCTGCCAAATGACTGCAAAATATCATCAGTGTATCTAGGAATTACCAGTTTGACCTTTGAATATGTTTATTTCATTTTCACATGATATTAACTATAACTCTGACTCTCTTGTAAGTAGAAATAACTTCCCTTAGGAAACAAATAACAATGCCATTCATTTTCTAATACTATTTTATTTTCACTCAGAAATAAAAACCACGGGAAAGGAGCAATTGGAAGCTTCTATCATTATTGCCACAACTAGGAAGGAAAAATGTCAATGTCTACTTAATGAGCATCATAGACATGCTACAAATGTATACAGTTATGAGAACTATGAGAACTCATCAGATACTTGACCTCCAAAATAATTTTATCCTGGGCTGCTGTCTATTTAAAATTGTTTCTAATGTTCTCTAACTCTTCTTTAGAAATTGCTTCTCTGTTGCACCTTGTTTCAAACTTCATGACAGACTCCTCCACATTTTATAGTAATATAATTTGATCACTAATTGTTCAGAAGCTCCGTGTTAACAGTGAGTTGCAGACAAAATGCTCAAAGCTGCTCTCACTAGGGGCACCAAATCTCATGCTCTGAAAACATCAGTTTTCTGGACGGAACACACAGCTGTACTGTTTAAAGTCTTAGGGAGTGACTGATACCAGGCAGATTCATTCACATGTGGCACCTCTTATATAGACCACTTTACACTGATTTTATTTTTCTGTCCTTTTCAAGGCTGCAGCCTATGGAAAGTACAATGCAAAGCCATGCCCCATGCTGCTAGACCACTGGAGGCATCTGCTCTCAAGAACAACTTTCAGCCTTGTGGCCTCTTGCAAGAGCTCATCTCAGTGGTTCAAACGGCACCCTTTTGGAGGAGAACAAAGGGGTCAGTAGAGGACAGATGATCTCTTCATTCACAATCTCAGACGTGAGTTTTTTATGATAATAATTTAGTGATAAATTAACATTCCACCAAATGGACTACTCTTTTAGTAGCTTCATCACACAAAAGTAATAATTTAATAAATATAATTAATATTTAATAAAAAATAATAATGATTCATGTTGATGTGTGGCAGAGGTCAACACAATATTGTAAAGCAACTGTCCTCCATCAAAAAAAAAAAGACAAAAAAACACAAAACTAAACATAGTACATACATCATGTAATGACTATACACCATCGAAATTCTATGTGACACCTTTAACCTAAAAGTAATGCTTTAAAAAAGGAATATAGTTTCTATGTATCTATTGCCAGGAGAAATATCAATAACCTCAGATATGCAGATGACACCATCTTTATGGCAGAAAGTGAAGAACTAAAGAGCCTCTTGATGAAAGTGAAAGATGAGAGTGAATAAGTTGGCTTAAAACTCGACATTCAGAAAACAAAGATCATGGCTTCCAGTCCGCAGCACTTCATGGCAAATAGATGGTGAAACAATGGAAACGGTGACAGATGTTATTTTGGGGGGGCTCCAAATTCACTGCAGATGGTGAATGCAGCTATGAAATTAAATGTCGCTTGCTCCTTGGAAGAGAAGCTATGACCAACCTAGACAGTATATTAAAAAACAGAGACATTACTTTGCCAACAAAGGTCCGTCTAGTCAAGGCTATGGTTTTTCCAGTGGTCATGTATGGATGTGACAGTTGGACTATAAAGAAAGCTGAGTGCCAAAGAATTGATGCTTTTGAACTGTGGTGTTGGAGAAGACTCTTGAGAGTCCCTTGGACTGCAAGGAGATCCAACCAGTCCATCCTGAAGGAGATCAGTCCTGGGTGTTCATTGGAAGGACTGATGTTGAAGCTGAAACTCCAGTACTTTGGCCACCTGATGTGAAGAACTGACTCAATGGAAAAGACTCTGATGCTGGGAAAGATTGAAGGCAGGAGCAGAAGGGGATGGCAGAGGATGAGATGGTTGGATGGAATCACCAACTTGATGGTCATGAGTTTGAGTAAGCTCTGGGAGTTGGTGATGGACAGGGAGGCCTGGTGTGCTGCAGTCCATGGGGTCACAAAGAGTCAGACATGACTGAGCGACTGAACTGAACTCATACACATTTTTATTTGTGCACAAATATAAATATATACTATACATTACATATAATACTAGTCACTCAGTCGTGTTTGACTCGTTGCTACCTCATGAACTATAGTCTGCCAGCAAGGCTCCTCTGTCCATGGAATTCTCCAGGCAAGAATACTGGAGTGGGTAGCCACTTCCTTCTCCAGGGGATCTTCCTGGTCCAGGGAGCAAACTGGAGTCTCCTGCATTCCAGGCAGATTCTTTATCATCTGAGCCACCAGGGAAGCCCATACATTACACAGGCATGCATATATGTAGAACATTTTATACATATATAAATGAAATATGTAAGTAATATTTAAAGAAATATCTTATTTACTAAATATTCATAAATAATGGTCTTAGTTTCATTACCTATTTTGCTTGCTTGTTAAGCTTGGAAAATAGTCTCTAACCATAAGAAACTTTCTTAACAAGTTAGCTCATGTTGGTTTTTAAAAAGGAGAAAAAGTTGAAATAAAATGTTGTCACCAAAACTGTGGGAGGTTTCTCTCCCTCTCAGTGTAGTGAGTTTTTTTTATCATTTTACTATGAATGTAGGTGACATAGAGGACTGTGAAAAACAGACAGACTTTGATCTGGGACTGTGGAGAATAGAGGGCCTCCTAATCCAATAACACTGCTTCTTCCACCAAACAGAATTCCAATAAACACATGGAATTGCACAAAACTTGCCTATGGAATTCTTCAATTTTTATTTACAATCAAACTTCACACATTCACACATGTTTGTAAGCCAGTGTACACTGTTTAACTGATAATTTTTGGATGTCATGTTGACTGTGAACCCAAAGCATGTTCGTATTCTGAAAGTAATAACAGTTTGTATGGGTTTCATGTGGGGGGAAGATATACACCATGTGCTCCATGAAGGAAGTCTAGTAGATTAGTACATGAACCATAGACTATTTTCTGCGTCTTAAAAGAAAGCTGCTCAGAGCTGGCTCATATTTTAAAAGCCATTTTTTAAATTGCACTGGCTGCTGTAACTATCTTTTCTGGGGTTATTTAGTGCTAATAATGTGTAGTGGGTTGTTACCACATCTTACTGTAACCCAGAGAGTTTCTAGAGATACTATGGTGTCAGAACTCAGAAGGATAGCACAAAGATATTTGCTACTTTCCCTTTATGTAGTTAGGCTGCCTGAATTTTTATTTGCCCAAATAGCAATAACATTGGCTTCAAATTCTATTTATGGAGTTTTAGTAATTAGAAATACAGTGTGTGCCCTGACTCTGTGCCCAGTCCTCTAAAACCCTTTTCCTCACCTTCTTTATCTTACAAATCTACTGTCCAATAGCCTTTTAATTATGGGACCTGACACTGAAGACAGCTTTTGATTTTCTGATTTCTGCATATGTGCAAATTGATTTAGATGATAATAAAAGGCCTTCCTTACCTTTGGTTCTTTGTTATTATTTTTAATTGAAGTATAATTGCTTTATAGTGTGATATTTCTACTGTATAGCAGTGTGAATCAGCCATCCATATACATGTATCCCCTCCATCCGGAACCTCCCCTCTAATCCCAGTCCTCTAGGTCATCACAGAGAACCAAGCCGAGCTCCTTGTGCTACACAAGATTCCCACTAGTTATCTACTTTACACACAATAGTGTATACTGTCAATGCTACTCCAACAATTCATCCCACCCTCCCCTTTCCTCCACCCCAGATCCACATGTCCATTCTACATCTGTGTCTGTTGTAGCTGTTGTTTGTATTGATAATAATGTCCTCATTACAAACTATAGTTTACACAATATGGCACATTGTGTAAGATAAATATGCACGGGAGGGTTATTTTCCATTGTGATAATAGCACCTCCACTCTCAGAATGATGATCTGAAAGAGTGCCATGGTTCTCTTAAGTGAACAACACAAATCTTTACCTCTTCTCTCCAAAACAAGCATAAAATCCTTATCCTTGGATACAGGATACATCTTATCCTTGGATGCAAGTGTAAACACTAGTACGGTCTGTCTAGTCACTGCTCGGGCAAGCTAGAATCCTACCAGAAGCTGCCATATGTGAAGCCAATGCTTTGGATGGGCCGTGGGGTCACAGGGAATGATCAGGAAGCAAGAGGAGCAGACCTGGATTTCAGTTCGTAATGGCTCCTTGTAGCTGTGTGACTATATTTAGGTCACTTAAATTTTCTGTGCCTCTTCTTTCATCAAACAGAAGTAATAACACTTCACAGAGTCCTCTGAGTAACATATGTGGCGATAGATTATGAAATGAAAAACCTTAAACATCCTTAAAGTTTTGACTTTTGATAATATTAGGTTAAATCCAAAAGTGGCACTGGTATCAACACATCTTTTTTTTCTTGGCCATTATCCCCAGTCTTGGGCATTTTAGATGCACCAAGTAATGTCTTTTTACAGTGATTGCAAGAGGCTGTGAACATTTGTTTTCACCCGGCTTTGAGATCAGTCGACATAAAGCACTGTATAAGTTTAAGGTGTACAAGATGATAATCTGATATGTGTAGATGCTGTGAAGTGCCTATCATAATTTTGGTTATCACAAGAGGTTGTTAAGTTAGACTAAGCATAAGGTACTAGCTAAAGGACCTTTTTATGTGGGAAAGATTTCATGGGCTTTAAAAACAAAATGTTGATTGAATCTTGGTCTTAGTGATAAAGTGCATGATGAGTAAAATTCAGACATAATTGTAGGTAAACAAATTATCTGGTCTCCCCATAGTCCAAATGTTTGAATGCCTATATCTTTATTTTAAAAATGATTTAAATGTGTTTAACATTCTAAATATCATTAAGAAAATATAAATAAATCAGCTATTTCCTTAATTAAATATTTTTTTGCAAAGCAGGTAAATCCTATTGAATCAAATTTATAAATAATAAAAAATGACTTTCAACTGTTCAAATATGGATAAAACTTAAGTATATAATGCCAATATTGTGATTCTCATTAATTTTATATTTTATATATTCAACTAAACCATGTCAGACAATTTTATTGATGCTAATTGATATTACTACAATGAAAATTATCAAGGTATATCTATGATTGCTTTTTAACCAAAAAACTGATTTATTCATAAAACAGTTATTGTATAATAGTTTGCCCAATTTATTTTTCATTATAATGAATAAAAATAAGTTGACATTTTATAATTGCCAGGCACTGTTCTTAGTTCTTATTTTCTTGAAATATTGCTAACAGTTTTCTGACATTTACATTCTTCTCAATTGATTTTATCAAATAAGGAACACTGGCTTTTGGTTGCTATTTAACTTTAGCAAGAACTTCACATTCCTAATACTGAATGAAATCTTAATATCTGTATAAGATAGTTTTCAGATTTTTTAAGCATGCGTAAGTCCTGGCAACCCTTCAAGGCCAAAATTAATTAAAGTATATAATGTGAATCTAGGCTTCTCAGGTGGCGCTAATGGTGAAGAACCCGCCTGCCAACGCAGGTTAGACATAAAAGACACAGGTTCGATCCTTAGGTCGGGAAGATCCCCTGGAGGAGGGCACAGCAACCCACTCCAGTATTCTTGCCTGGAGCGTCCCATGGACAGAGGAGCCTGGAGGTCTACACAGTCCATGGGGTCACAGAGAGTCAGACACAACTGAATGTGAATCCACCTACCTACTCTGGCAATTATTCATTCATTCCTTCATCTATTCAACAAATGTTAATGGAAAAACAACCTTGCCAGGCACTCATCTTAGTTCTTGTACTGCACCAATGAACAAAACAGGTTTTATCTCTGATTCATGGCTTCACTTAAGACAGATGAGAAAACTGAGGTCCAGCATGAATAAATTACTTGTTCAAAAGCATGTGAATAGTCTATTTTTAAGTGTTTTCCCAGGCTAGGGATACTCCCACAATTCCACACTGCTCTTCCCTCTTCCCGCCTCACCAACTCCTCACTGGCTTGTACTAAGTTTAAACATTAATTTACCATATGTGGATGTACACTTTTCTAGAGTTTGATAAAAACAACACAATGACACATTCTTTTTTAGATTTCTTTCTACAGAAGGTTCCATGCGTCTTATCTTGCCAATCATAAAATAAGTAAGAACCCCCATCTTATACTTGGGCGAATCTGACAGTAATGGGCACAGAGAATTGACAGGACATACTCAATGATGGATTCCTTCTGACACAGAATCATCAGGAAAATGTTAAGCTATCATTACTAATTCCAATCACTGCATTCTCCTAAAATAAGCCTATTTTCTGTTTTTAATGACCTCAGTCATATCCATCTCCCTCTAATCCTAAAATTGCCTTTGGTTAAATAGTGACACAGCCTACAAGAAATATATTAATTCTGCCTGCTAATATATTAATAATTATATTAGTAATACATTAATTTTGAAATAAACTACCTAACTTTATCCTAGTTTTGGCTTTCATGATTTGAACTCTCCAAAAGGAATCCGTTAGATGATCAAAATTTATATCAATGCTATGTCAATGGCCTGAAGGCAACTGCTTCTGAGATACAAAAAAACTGGAGAAATGTTAGAGTACACTGTAGTATTTTGTTTTTTTGTTTGTTTGCTTGCTTTCAAATTATAGAAAATGTATTACATCTACAAAGCTTGCATGGATGCTGGTTATATTTACCATAATTTGCTTTCACTCACCATTATGTGTCAGCTTCTGTTTTATATGATTTCCCACATCACAGCTATTTTTCTACAGTAAGTAGAAAAGTAAGTATTCAGGGTTTCTCTGGAAAACACAAAGTTGAGCTCACTTCTTAAATTCCTTAGGTTAATACACACACACATGCTACACAGAAATAAAAATATGGATAAATGCATGCATGAACATATATATAAATATTTATACTTCCTATATCTGTGATTTTGTCTTGTATCACAGATTTTTTTGAGTGAAAGTCCTGTAAGAATGGTGGTTAATTTAATGAACTCAAAAATCATCCTACTTAAAAAAATCATCCTACTTTATCAAAAGTACTTATGTCACTAAGAAATGTCTAAAACTTTTCATTAATAATCTACCTGATCAGTATTCCTAATTGCTAAAAATATCTATAATTTTTTTTACAAAAGTAAACATTATACATTTTTCTGATGATGAGACAAAATAATTCATGAATAGAGTTGGCACAGGCAAGTAAGGACAACATCCACTCCAATAAATCAGTCCCTTGTAGAAAGGAAAATAGTTGTACACAGCCATAAATTAACTTTAATTAAGCTCATCAAACTTCTCTGCAATCTAACTGAAGGAATACATTTGATATATGTTAAACTTTGCCAGCATTTCAGAAACAGTAAAATGCTACAGACCTCAAAAAAGGGGTTTGCCATGGAAGACACTAATGCCATCATTAAAGCATTAACAAATCTTTAACAATATTTGTTGAAAAACCAAAGGGTTGCTAAATTTATGCACTTATAAAGTAGAAGCAACATGATCTGTGGTTGTGGCACTGGTCCAGCATTGAAAGACAAGAGCATTCTCTCCAATTCTGCCACGGTCGCTGCCTCTAATTTATATTGTACAGAAGATGGATGTGATCACGGAAAATAATTACAGGAAATATGTAATAAACCAGTCCACACTATAATAAACTATCTTGACTGTTTTGTCTGTCATGTCTTTTGATAATATTTACTTCCAGAAATAAGGGCTTCTCTGGTAGCTCATGTGGTGAAGAATCTGCCTGCAATACAGGAGACCCCGGTTTGATTCCTGGGTCAGGAAGATCCCCTGGAGAAGGGATAGGCTACCATCTCCAGTATTCGTGGGCTTCCTAGGTAGCTCAGATGGTAAAAAATCCACCCGCAATGTGGGAGATCTGGTTTTGATCCCTAGGTTGAGAAGATCTCCTGAAGAAAGGAAAGGCTACCCACCCCAGTATTCTGGCCTAGAGAATTCCATGGACAGAGGGGCCTGGCTGGCTACAGCCCATGGGGTCGCGAAGAGTCGGACATGACTGAGTGTCAAAAAGTGTAATGAGTTTGTTTATAAGCTCAATCTTAGCCACATATAGGATGGGGAACACTTGTTTGGATAGTGGGTCAAGTGAAAAATAACAAAATGAGTGAGATAAGCAACAGGATATGGTTTTAGGGCTCAATATTGGTTTACTGTATAGATGGCTGTCAAAAAAGGCTAATGAGGCATTTGGCTGCAGAACTGAAGTAATAAACACAGTAAGAACATGATTATCTCACTGGACTGCACAAATTGGACCCCATCTGGTGTATAGTGCTAATTTCTGGGAGTCATTTTTCAACACAAACATTGATGACTTCAAGGGCTTTCCAAATTACATAAATGATCCTGAAACTCTATAAAATGCGATAGTTAAGAAAATATTTGTCTTTAAATATTTTAAGAGATATTGTCTACGATATGAGAAGAAGATTTAGGCTTACTAAGCCAGTGCTAACATCTAAATGGATTAGTTGTTATGTATGAGTTAAGATCCCTACAAAATCAATATGAGAATTAAAATGAAAACCAAGATGGATTGCCAACTCTGATGAGAATAATTTCATTATATTTCTCTCTACACACCTTTTCCTCAAGAATCCTTGTGTGCAACTTTAAATAGAATATGAAAGACTTCATCATGAATAGAGCTTGGAAAGTAAGTTTTCAAAAGATAAAGCAGTCTGGGGTAAGAATCTTTTGAAACATACTAAATATGATAATGAAGACATAATTAGTAAGTAGACATTGCCAAGAAGTCAGCCACATATCTGCACACATTTTATTCAATGATATTAACACATCAGTGTGAGAGCTGGACCATAAAGAGAGCTGAGCACCAAAGAATTGATGCTTTAGAATTGTGGTGCTGGAGAAGACTCTTGAGAGTCTCTTGGACAGCCAGGAAATCACACCAGTCAATCATAAAAGAAATCAACCCTGAATATTCATTGGAAGGACTGACACTGAAGCTCCAGTGTTTTGGCCACCTGATGTGATGAGTCCACTCATTGGAAAAGACCGATGCTAGGAAAGATTGAAGGCAAAAGAGGAAGACAGAAGCAAAGGATGAGATAGTTAGAAAGCATCACTGAGTCAATGGACATGAATTTGAGCAAACTAGGGAAGATAGTGAAGGACAGAGAAGCCTGGCATGGTGCAGTCCATGGGGTCACAAACATTTAGAACATCCGAGGCTGGTTCCTCGTGAGGAGCAGCAACAGGACAAAAAGGATGACCCAAGGACCTACTAAAAAGTAGCTTTCTATATTCTAGCTGTTACCAGGTTTGATAGGTATATATTCCTCAAAGAATATATTTTGGATTATTTCTCATATATACATATACACAAATTTAATGCCAACAATAGGTCTCAGAAATTACAGTGAGGGAGGTACAACTGTGGCTATTGTATGAAACATAACTATGGTGCTACGTAGTACTGTATATCTCACTATTAATTCACATTGAGTTGACAGTTAAAATCTTCTTTTTCTTTATTGCTGTACCATGAGGCTTGTGAGATCTTAGTCCCTTGAAATGAAGTGAAATGAGTTTCTCAGTCATGTCTGACTCTTGGTTACCCCATCGACTACACAGTCCATGAAATTCTCCAGATCAGAATACTGGAGTGGGTAGTCCTTCCCTTCTCCAGGGGATCTATCCCAACGCAGGGACTGAACCCAGGTCTCCCACATTGCAGGTGAATGCTTGACCAGCTGAGCCACAAGGGAAGCCCAAGAATACTAGAGTGAGTAGCCTATCCCTTCTCCAGGGAGTCTTCCCAACTCAGGAATCAAAACAGGATCTCCTGCAATGCAGGTCGATTCTTTACCAATTGAGCTATGAGGCAATCCCTTAGATCCCTGATCAGCGATCAAACCCAGGCCCCCAGCAATGGAAGCATGGCGTCTTAACCACTGGACTAACAGGGAATTATCGATAGCTGGAATTTTTTTCCTGGCAAAAGGAAGCTGAAGAAGGTACTAGCTCTGTACACACTTAGAAATTTAATGAATACTGATAATCATAAGAAAAAATTATGAAGCATTGATCCTAAAGGAAGAAAAAGTTCAAACTGCAAAAAAATAAAATTAAGAGAGCAAAAGTATTTTGTCAAAGCTGCCTCTAGGCTAGCAGATCCCAAATTGGGGCTGTATGTCCGAACTGCTGGGGGCACTGTTTAAGATACATTTGTCAGAGTCCTACACACAGACTGATTCAGTAGGTGACAAATATTTCTGCCAAAATCCCCACAATGTACTGAAATCACTGTTCAATGGTTTTCATCTAAAACATTACAAACAGGTGTTTTCAATCCATTTTCTGCCATTAATGAACTCAATGTTCAAAGCTGAATAGCATAAGTAATATGAAATTGCCCTAATTAAGCAGAAATAGCAACCATAAAAATGGGCCCAACCATGAAAAACACCCTTGTTATGGAAATTATTTTTTCTCATTGTTTAAATTTTTAATTACATACACAATAAATGACTGGTCTTAGAAAGCAGAAATAAAAGCAAAAAGCCTAATCACTCATTATCAAAATGTTCAGTAACTGCCACTGCTATGAAAATATTTTAGTGTATTCTTAAAATCACTTAACATACACTTAAAATCACTGCAGACGGTGACTGCAGCCATGAAATTAAAAGACTTGTGCTCCTTGGAAGAAAAGCTATGACAAACCTAGACAGCATATTAAAGAAACAGAGATATTACTTTGCCAACAAAGGTCTGTCTAGTCAAAGCTATGGTTTTTCCAGTAGTCATGTATGGATGTGAGAGTTGGACTATAAAGAAAGCTAAGCACTGAAGAACTGATGCTTTTGAACTGTGGTGCTGGAGAAGACTCTTGAGAGTCTCTTGGACTGCAAGGAGATCAAACCTGTCAATCCTAAAGCAATCAGTCCTGAATTGGAAGGACTGATGCTGAAGCTGAAATTCCAATACATTGGTCACTTGATGCAAAGAGTCAACTCATTAGAAAAGACCTTGATGCTGGGAAAGATTGAAGGCATGAGGAGAAGGAGACAACAGAGGATGAGATGGTTGGATGGCATCAATGGACATGGGTTTGAGCAAGCTTCAGGAGATGAAGGACAGGGAAGCCTGGCATGCTGCAGTCCATGGGGTCACAGAGAGTCAGAGAGTTCAGAGTGACTGAACAACAAAGACTTTTATTGGATTATAGTTGATTTAATTTTTGGCTGCTTGAATATATGTTTTTAAATCAGATCAGTAGACTTATTCTAGCGAGATGCTTACTTAGTAACAAATGAACATTTTGTATGTTGTCAGTCTCATACTCTCATGATTTATCTTTGTTCATACAATAAAACAGTTCACTAGTTTCTCATTATTTACAAAATTAGAAGAAAAATATCTATGATAGTGTTCTTTGATTATGCCCTGAACAGCAAGTATCTCCCTACATCTTTTAAACTAGTATCTTTCTAGGAATGGGCTTTGGGGTTAAACACACACACACACACACACACACACACACACACCCCCTCTGTATCACAGTTTATTATAAGCAAAAATTAGACCTGATAGAAATTTCAAGATGTTTATCCCCCAAAGGGAAAAAGAGAGACACAGGTTAAAAAGATGGTGAGGTATACTGTGAGATGGGACCAAACATCCCACAGCAGAGGCCCAACACTGCTTTCAATGCCTGAGGTCTGTCCCCATCCTCCTGGGAATTAACAAGAGCCTGAGTGAGCAGAGGAGATTCTGGAGCCCACTTATGGGTTCCCACAAGAGGACAGTTTTGGAATTTTGAATATTATCACTTACCCAGTTGGATAAAGCTGTACTTACAATAGACACAGTATTCCCCAAGCGACAGTGATAGTCACTCAGTTGTGTCTGACTCTTTGTGGCCCTATGGACTGTAGTCCACCAGGCTCCTCTCTCTGTGGAATTCTCCAGGCAAGAATGCTAGAGTGGGTTGCCATGCCCTTCTCCAGGTAATCCTCCCAACCCAGGGATCAGACCTTGGTCTCCCGCATTGCAGGCAGATTCTTCACCATCTGAGCCACCAGGAAACTTGCAATACACATAGTATTTCAAAAGACAGGAAAAAGGAGACAGAATCTATGGTGGGTCAAGCAGCTCTTTAAGAACAAAGGTAATTATGATTCTATGTCTGGAAGCTGCTGCCTTGTGCTCCTCCTTTGCCCAGAGAAAGATGATAGAAGAAAACAGGAAAGTAAGGACTGACTCCAAGAAGGAAGCATGGTCATCACACATATGCACTTGGGAACAGAGAACACACTACCTACAAATATACCTCCAAAAATGCCTGTGATGGAGTCGGTGAGTGGACAGTCAACTTTGGCTCAGAAACAAGTCTCCTAATTTCTAGGAAAAAGGATAGGTAAGATCCAGTCTATGAGTTAATAAAGATCACAATATTAACAGAGATCATAGCTACAATGATTAAAATAAGAAGTCTATGTCATGCAAAATCAGATTAAACAACAGACCCAAACAATACTGACTCATTTAAAAGCACAGTGCCCTCCTGGAGGTTTCCATTCACAAAGACAAAACCATTAGGTCACAGAACACCAAATTCTCTAGACACTGCATGTGGGCACGCTCAGTCGTGTCTGACTCTTTGAGACACCATGGACTCTAGACCGCCAGGCTCCTCTGTCCACGGAATTTCCCAGGCAAGAACACTGGAATGGGTTGTCATTTCCTCTTCCAAGGGATCTTCTCAACCCCAAGGATCAAACCTGCATCTCCTGCATTGGCAGGTGGATTCTTTACCATTGAGTCATCTGGGAAGCCCCTCTCCAGACTACATGTCATTATTAAGATTCATTTTTATCCACATATGAATAAGACCATTTGGCATTTGTTAAAGATGTTATGTTCGCATTCTTTTTCCTGAATACAGAATCAATATTTTTATGACAAAAAGGTTTAGCTCAGAAAAACCCTTATAGCACTGAAAATCATGAATGCAGCATTTCAATGGTTTTCTGTGGCCCATTTTCTATCCACTGTACCTGTAACCCTAGACTGTACCAAAGAGAGGATTTAATGTTTTAAGCAAAAGGTGATCACTATTAAAAACTACATGCCCACTTCACTTCCTGAATTTAATACACGTTTAGGAGACTTCTCACTCAGGAGGAGAACAGACTTCAAATTTAGTGCATAAAAGTAATGACTTCATTACGGTGGGTGAACCTGTAAAGCTAATATCTACAAGGACAGATCAAATACATCAACTTACTAAGGGCCTAATCCACTTTAGGAATACTGGCTAGATGAATCATAGTTTACTTAAAATTATATAGTGTTATAATATAGTACAGTGTTAGTCACACAATCGTTTCTGACTCCACAACCCCATGGACTGTCACCTGCTAAGTTCCTCTGTCCATGGATTTTCCAGGCAAGAATACCCAGTGGGTTGCCACTCCCTTCTCCTTGTTCTACCAAACTGTCTAAAGTCAGCAAATCAGATGCATGAAGCCTTCTCTCACGTTATAGAATGATTTAACCTGGGGGTATGCCAAAAATGTATGTCTTTTAAACCTTGTACTTTCTATTTCTTTGTCTCCATCCAGTTTTCTTTCCCATCCCAAACTATAAACAAATCAGTGACATAAATTCCAAGGGTTTAAATTGAGCCAAATGTTGGAGTATCTCATACTCATAGTTTTTTATCTTTTGAGACATGCCTTTGATTTTCACTTGTGAATCAAGCACTCTCCTCGCCATGACATTCACAGCCTTTTATCAAATTGGGTATAAATAACTCTCCCTACCTCACTTCCTGCTCATCCTTCTGAAAATATTCTATTTTCTAATCAGGCCAAACCATATATTCTCCCCAGATGGACCACACTTGCTATGTTCTATTTCCAGCTAAAGTGCTTCCCGGATATTTACCACTTATCCTTCTAGACATCACCAACTCAACAGACATGAATTTGAGCAAACTCTGGGAGATAGTAAAGGACAGCAAAGCCTGGTATGCTGCAGTCCATGGGGTTGCAAAGAGTCAGACACGACCTAGCTACTGAACTGTTACCATATAGTTTTTTGAGAGGCCTCTCCTACACTCAGAAAAGGCTTTTATTAAATGTGTTTAAAAAAAATGTGTTTAAAGATGTTAATGATTAAAGTAAGAGAGTCAGCTGAGCCAGTGTTTACTGAATGCTTACTATGGCCTAGTCATCCATCATTTCATTTATCTTTACTGCATTATACAATTTTAGTCATGAGGAAACAGGCTAAAAGGATAACAACAGGCTCAAGGTTAATCAAGATCAAAGAGTACAATTTGAGATTCTCATTTCAAAATCTGAACTCTTGGAAAATATTCAACACTCAAGCCAACTTTTGTGAAGGTAGACACACACTATGGCCCAGTCTCCCTTTGTCTTGATGTTGCTAAGACTTTGCCTTATTATCATTGTATGCATTCCCTTCCTTTCCATTTCTCATCACCTGTAAATTCATTCAGGACAGAGACTGTGTCACTCACCTTTACAGCCTTCCCAAAACCAGAGGCCACACAAGCGAGCACACATGTGCACACAACACACAGATGTGTAACACAAAAGAAGGGGAAAGACTGGCTCTACTTTGGTGGGAAAAAGCAAAGCAGACCGAAGGCGAGGCCAGTCTCAGAACCACACTGGCCATGAGCAAATAAATCAGACCGCCCAAATGGAACACACGCTCACACTCACGGTTACACATTCTCTGCTATGATAACTTGAATTTCTACAATCTAGAATTCAGTTAGTTCTCCTATTTTCAATCTTCAGTCTCTTTATAGTTTAATTCCAGTTTCTTTCTCTCCTAAATCCTCCAGTTAATACCACTTTCAGCTTGGTTGCCTGGATGAATAGCTCTGTAATACGTACATTCTCTGTTGGATAAAACATTTTGTGTTCCAAAGTAATTCTTTACAGCTAGATGTTGGCAACCTCAGCTTCAGGGGAATAAATAACTACCTGGAAACACATTCGTGAGGCCAGGCGATGGTTCTTAGAAACCTTATTTTCCCATCTTTGCATCACCTGTGGACTAATGGGTAGAACAGGTGGCATCTGCCTGGGAAGTCTCCTGGCAAAGCAGCTGTTTCCTGCTCAGACAATGAATGGATTTAAACTTGCAACATCTTTAATCAAAGAGCACTTTTCCGTAAGTGGTGAGTCATCTGGAGTTATTCCAGGTAAGGGCACTCGTATTTCATATCAATTGGACATGGGATAGGTCTGCGTGTTAGTTTGGAATAGCTGGGGACTCTGGCTACGGCACACACAATCATTATTCAACACCTTTTATGTCGTAGGTGTCATACAAAGCAGTGTGTGTGTGTGTGTGTATGTGCACGCGCGCGCATGTGTTCAGCCACTCAGTCCTGTCTGACTCTTTGTAACCTCCATGGACTGTAGCCCGCCAGGCTCCTTTGTCCATGCAATTTTCCAGGGAAGAATACTGGAGCAGGTTGTCATTTCCTTCTCCAGGGGATCTTCCCAACCTAGGGATCGAACCTGAATCTCTTGTGGTCTCCTGCATTGGCAGGCAGATTCTTTACCACTAGCGCCACCTGGGATGCCCATACAAAGCGCTAGGTATATATTATTTTTATCTTCTAATAGAATAAGAAGGGTATGCTGATTTTACAAAGAATAAATCTGGGGTTCAGAGAGGTTACATAAGGTTTAGAATCCAGAGAAGAGGTGAGTATGTGGCAAAGGAGTTCTCAAGCCAGTGAATCTGACCACAGATGCTCTCTTTCAACCATGCAGCCTTGCGACCTGGAGAAAATGCACCTCTGCCGAACAGCACCTAAGAAACTGTATCATGGACAAAGTAACACGGAAGTCTAACACATACAGGCCTTCCCTGGTGGCTCAGCTGGTAAAGAATCCACCTGCAATGCAGGAGACCCCAGTTCGATTCCTGGGTCAAGAAGATCCCCTGGAGATTCTTGGCCTTCCCTGGTGGCTCAGATGGTAAAGAATCGCTTGCAATACAGGAGACCTGGGTTCGATCCCTGGGAGAAAGGAAAGGTTACCCACTCCAGTATTCTGGCCTGGAGAATTCCATGGACAGAGGGGCCTGGCAGGCTACAGTCCATGGGGTCCCAAAAAATCAGACACCAATAAGCAACTTTCATTTTTCACATTTCATAGTACACACATGAGAAAATGAGCAACTCCTTACTAAAACTTATTAATGAAGAGGAACTAAAAATACATTTAATTATAAATTGTCAATGACTGTCTCTCTCACCTATCCACTATACCCACTATGAGAACACTGGTCTCTGGTTATTTTATTGTCCTGGGCTATTTTCACACTTTCATAGCATCCTGGGATTCTGAGCCAAGGGTACTGTAAGGATCTCTGCATCTCAGGCAGCCTGAGAAGCTAGCGATAGGATCTCCATTAGGACAGAGAACACTGGAGACAAGACCTTCTTCCTGAGCCTCTGGGAGCGATCTGCTTACCTTCCAGGATAAAGGAAAATCAATCTTTCTCTCTCTGTGATACAGGCAGGCAGATGGGCCAGCAGCCAACAAAAGCTCAGAGTCTCCTAACTGAGATCTTCCTCTTCTAGGATACAAACCTCCTGTAAGCACAGGTGAACACCATTCTTATAGCATTGCCAGGCTTCCCTGGTAGCTCAGCTGGTAAAGAATCCACCCTGCAATGCATGAGATGCCAGTTGGATTCCTAGACCGGGAAGATCCTCTGGAGACAGGACAAGCTACCCACTCCAGTATTTCTGGGCTTCCTTGGTGGCTCAGATGGTAAAGAATCCTCCTGTAATGTGGGAGATGTGGGTTTGATCCCTGGGTTGGGAAGATCCCCTGGAGAAGGGTATGGCAACCCACTCCAGTATTCTTGCATGGAGAATCCCCATGGACAGAGGAGCCTGGCAGGGTACAGTCCGTGCAGTGGCAGAGAGTCAGACATGCCCGAGTGAACTGAACACCGCACAGGGTGCACTGGGTGGGGGGGGGGAGGGAACCAGAGGAAAGACAGCTCTCAGGCTGTGACTTCTGCTGTAATAAATCATCTGTGTTTCCAGGGTCTAGCGTCTTCTATGCGTATTTGTGCGTGAAACTGTGACAGGCTCAGCTGCTAGCTTACAAGCAGGCTCTGAGAGCCTTCCCAGCGTCAGAATTAACACCAGAGGTTCTTAAAGTGCGTTCCTAGGCCAGCCGTGTGAACGTCGCTTGGAAACTTGTTAGAGAATGACTTGTTAGAGTCACTAGCAGATGACTGGGCCTCAGCCCAGACCTGTTGAATCAGTAACTCTGGGATTGAAGCTTAGCAATTTCCTCTTCAATAAGTCATCTGAGTAATTCTGATACACAATATAACTTATGAACCACTGAAATATACTATATTCATGTATTTCTAGTCATAATAATACCATTTAACAGCACCCTGCTCACATAAATTTATTTTGAAAGAACATCCAACAGGTCTATCTCTAAAACATTTTGGATTTCTTGGAAGAAATAACTCTTGTGTGTAAATCACTCCTATGTGTTTCAAGTTATTTGAAAACTCTCTGATGTAGTACAAATGCTAACTTCATGACCATGATTTAGCACCAAAGAGTTGCCTCAATTCTAAACATATTACTTAGTTGAGCCAAAAAAGAGCCTGTAATGAGCATCTATGAAAATAAAAAGCTCCTTCCGTTATTCTGTCTCTAAGTAGAAATGTCTTGCTTTTTAAAATATAACTGATTTTTTAAATTGTGATAACTCATCATAAAAACCAGAGTATGTGAAAAACAGTGGGGGAAAAAAATTAAACATCATTAACATCTGTCCTACATTCTGCCAGAACGTTTTTGCCAAAAGAATTACCCAAGGATAATATCAGATAGCAGGTTTTAATGACTGTATAGTATTCTTCTAAACTGTAATTTGTCTATAACCAATCCATCCTCTACTGTATCACTGAAATTTTTCTATTTTTTAAACTTCTATTGTAAAACATATTGCCCAGGGGTACGAGTAATTCCTTAGGATAAGTTCAATTAGAAAATTATTAAAACTGTATGCAAATGTTTCATTACAAGCAATCAATAGCTTTCGCATATACCAACAAATCCTCTCAGAACATTCAGAAGAAACACAGTCTAACAAAATGGCAAATTTTCTTTCTCATTTGTGTGATAAAACTTTGCTCACTTCTTTATTTGTAAAACAAAAAGAGTGAGACCTTTCATTTTGGATAAGCTGTTTATACAAAATACATAGAAAGATATTGCTTTTTGATTCATTCTAAGAGAGTTTGTCGTTTAACAGAGGATTTAACCTGCAACAGCAATAATATCTGATCTTACTCTTCCATCTTATTTACGACTTTGTTAATATTATTGCTATAATATCACTTTGGCATCATTTTGCTAATATACTAGTTTTTTAAAAATCCTTAACCACTTATAAATTATGCCTGCCAACTCTACTCTACCATGAAAGTGAAAGCAAAAGCATTAGATGCTCAGCTGTGTCCAACTCTTTGCAACGCTATGGGCTATAGCCCACCAGGCTCCTCTGTCCATGGGATTCTCCAGGCAAGAATACTAGGGTTGGTTGTCATTTCCTTCTCCAAGGGATCTCCTGCAACCCAGGGATTGAATCGCAACCGGGTCTCCTGCATTTCAGGCAGATTCTTTACAGTCTGAGTTACCACCACTGGTCAATAAATTTTTAACTTCTTTGATCTCTATCAAAGTCAAATAAAAAACAAAACTTTGAGCAGAGTTTCCCTCAGGCTTTCCCCAATAGCTCTTCTCATCCTGCATAAAAACATACTCACAAATACACGTCATGCTCTTTCAGACTTTACAGTTTTTAAAAATTCTATATTTTCCCTCCAGGAATCCTTTTTTTAATATTTGCATTAAACCTCACACCTGTATTAACAAAAACAATAGTCTAGACCTGGCTCTGAGCACTAATATTATTTCTGTTCACCATTATTTTTGCTCTAAAATGACCTCTCTCATTATTCAGATCAGATAAAATAGTTCAAGTGTCTTATTCATGATATAGATGGAGATGCTATACATTCTGAACTGTGGTGCTGGAGAAGACTCTTGAGAGTCCCCTGGACAGCAAGAAGATCAAACCAGCCAGTCCTAAAGGAAACCAACCCTGAATATTCATTGGAAGGACTGAGGCTGAAGCTGAAGCTCCAATACTTTGGCTACCTGATGCAAAGAGCTGACTTATTGGAAAAGATCCTGATGCTGCATAAGATTGAGGGCAGGAGGAGAAGGGAAAGACAGAGGATGAGATGGTTGGATGGCATCACTAACTCAATGGACATGAGTTTGAACAAACTCTGGGAGATGGTGAAGGTCAGGGAAGCCTAGAGTACTGCAGTCCACGGGGGTAGCAAAGAGTCGGTCAGACACGACTTAGTGACTGAACAAAAATACATCTGACTCCTAACATATTGAAATATGTTTGTTTTTTTTTTTTATTTTTGTCATTGCCCCTTGAATGATAGGTTATTGATCTGTAGGAATTCTTTATATATTCTAGCCCATTAGGGTCTTCTAGCTGTTCCCTTTGGAAAAGTACTCACTCATTTCAGGAGTGCATTTCATAGTCAGGCAATTTTTGGTCATTCAATTGTCAGATCAGAGGCCACTTTCTTTGCTGACCACCAAATCCAAAGATACTCACTTTACTGGATCATGTGTTGTGTTTAATTTTCTCAGTAGCACTTACCACTAAGAAAAATGGTCTCATTTATTTGTTTGTTTATATTTATTTCTGCCCACTAGAGTTTAAGAGCTGGAATCTTTTCTGTTGAGTGTTGGATTCCCATCTCCCAGAATAGTGACTGGTTCTTAGGAGGCATGGGGGAAAAAAATCAATGAAGGAAAGCGTGGAGTCCAGTTAGTCCAAATACTGGTAGATTATCTGAGTGGCTTTGGTTCATTTCTTTCTCTCTGAACTGAAGGAAGAAAGGGTTTAGTCTATTCAGTCTTAACACTATTAAATAAATGCATTCATTAATTCAATAAATATTTCTCTTCTATCATGTGCCAAGCCCTGGAGTGGGGATACAGAAGAAAACAACAACACTTAGGTCAAGAAATTCCTGGCCTGGGTGTCCATGTAAGGCCAGATGAGGAGGTTAGCACAGGGGAATAGGAATGGAGGGAGAAAAGACAATGAACACAGTTACAATAAGAGTAACAAGAAGAAACAATCATAACAATTAAGTCACACGGTGTCCATAAGGACACATGTGTAATACATATGCTGTCCCAGATAAGACTCCACAATTTTCTAAGTGAACTACCATAGTTATTCCAACTTTACAAACAATAAAGTCATGGTCAGAAAGAGATGATACCATTCTCAGTATCTGAAGCCAGTAATTTTAAGTATCCATCTCTGTCCTTCTGAGTTCAAAGCCCATGGTTTTAATCACTTCACTATATTACTCATCATGTTCAATGTTAAAACAACCTACGATGGAAAGAAGACTGTGGAAACTAGGAAGAGAGTTCAGGGAAACTTGGCATAACAGCAGTTCACTTGTCAGAGGAATTTTAGTTTTGTTTTCAGAGAAGTTGCTGAGTACAGTGATGTCAGTCTCCTGAATGATCCCACTTCTGAAATATCATATAGAGGGAATTACAGAAGACATGGTGAGAGCAAGGCAATTTTGAATCTGGAAAGTGACAGATGACTGATAAAGGCATCATCAGATTACAGGAAGCCATCGCCTAGGCTCTAAGAGAAGGAAGCTTGCTGGCAAGTGGATTCACACATCTGACTCCCAGGTTCTCAGCAAAGTGAGCACAAGCGTGCATGAGGAGTGGTTGACAGAAAACCTGCATTGGAAGCAGGGAGACAACAGCTGGTTTTCCTTCTTCAAACAATCAGACTACTGTCCCTCCACAAATTTTAACATAAGTGGCTCAGAAGGTGAGGAATCTGCCTGCGATGCAGCAGACCTGGGTTCGATAACTGGGTTGGGAAGATCCCTTGGAGAAGGGACTGGTCTTGTCTGGAGAATTCCTTCAACAGAGGAACCTGGTGGGCTACAGTCCATGGGGTCACAGAGAGTCGGACACAACTGAGAGACTACCAGTAAAACATTAGAAGGATATGAGAATAAAAAGAGAATGAGAGAAAGAGAAGGAGAGAGAATATCGGGTGGGGGGCAGTGGGCAGTAACTTATGTTTTCCCATCTTGAGTCTCCTCAGGGTGTACCTTTGGGTGGGTGGGGGTAGGTGGGGTAGGGTGGTGGGCCACAGTGGCTGAGGGCTTGAAGGCAAGCATCCTCTTTCCATCCTGAGTTCCCTCAGGGCTCACCATGGGGCACGGCAGCTGTAATGTGATGGCTTGAATGTTATAACATCCTTTGTTTACTGATATGGCAGCAACATTTGTTATTCACATTACTCACATATGCACATGAGGAAAACAAGGGTTACTTAGACTATATAACTCGAGGAAGACTGTGTACCTGACCACTGGTCAAGTGGGCACAAGATGTGACCCCCCACGCTATCCTGAGTCTGAGCCTCTTCCTGCTGGGCTGTTGCCTTCACCCTATGCTTAAACTGCTTGCTGCCTAAATATCTGTAGCCAAATACAGGCACCCTGTGGCCGTGAGCTGACTTCCACTAAACACTTAGTAAATGCAGATTTATTTCGTGCCACATACAAAGAAGGGCATGGCAACCCACTTCAGGATTCTTGCCTGGAGAATTCCATAGACGGAGGAGCCTGGCGGGCAACAGGGCATGGGGTCACAAAGAGTCGGACACAACTGAGTGACTAACGCACAACAACACAACATACAAAAAGCAGCTATTAAATATACCAGAAACATGAAATAGGAGTCAAAATTACTGTATCTAACAGCTTGGAGGCTGTCATAGCTACCTCAAGCGGTGTTTCCAATTTATGGAAGATATAAATCGAATGAGAAAACCCTAAGTAAGAAGAGAATTCACTACTTTGGGACTATATATATATAGTCCTATATATATATATATATAAAACTTTAAACATCTTTTTTTTTTTTCCCCCAGAAGAAAGGAAATCAAACCTTTCCATCAGATTAACAATAAAAATGCAGAGACTGTCCTGTGGTTACTCAACAAAGAATTCCAAAAGAAAGAACAGGCTGTGTTCACAAATTAAAGATTTAAATTCATACAAGTGTAACAGATCTATTATTGAACCTTCCGTGAGGAAAGAAAAAAAGGAGGAAAACGCTAAAGGACAACTTCAATTTCAATGTGAAAAGCTGGCAGCAAACCAGGGAGCCTCAAGCTAAGAAAGTGCTATCACACTCTTTGCCAAGTAAGATGAACTTCACCTTTTAAATGCTCCAGCCAAGCTAAAATAAGTTACTAGACAGTAAGACACATGAAATCCAAGCCTCTTCATGATGAAGAAACCAGAAGAACAAGTGTGATAGTTTCATTCATTAGCAAGTGAGTTGAAGAGTAAACACCTTCTGATCATTATCAAAATGAAGTCATATAAGTACATTTATTTTGATGCAGTGTCAAATGATACAATGCATAGAGGGATATTCCACAAACTACAGACCTATACATAATCAGGTTAGATGCTGGTAGCCAGAATATGACAATACACACAATTTCAATTTTCAATTCGGAACTTGGTTACTGACATCCTCTCTGACAAGAGCTTTCATTGAAAATGTGTGATCAGCATTGTGCTTCAGGGTCAGAAGTCAGAGCGTCGTTTGTGCACACTGGGCCTTTAACCACATAGGGAAGTGAAAATAATGCACACAGAAATACATGGGAAATGAAAATAGTGCACAGAGAAATAACACAGCATACATGGGGAGATATAAGCCAGTGCTGAATTTTGTAGGTCAGAAAAGACAAGTTTTAAAACGCTGAGTTAGGGGTCAAAAGCAAGCGAGAACAAGGGAATTTGCACCGAGTTCTGCAGTCTGACTGGGAATTTGAAGATACCAGAGCAGGTGTGGACAAGGAGGTCAGCTCTGAAAGGCCTGTCACCATGGTCTAAGCACTTCCTTCTAAATGGTAGCCTCTTCCTTCTCCAAAACTTTAATCAGAGCTGAACTCTAAAGAGACATACAGAAACTTCTGTTTAGCTCACGCTTTCTTCCTTAGCCCAAAGTCTTCAAGATAAACCAATAAGGGAAGGCAGTTATGAAAGTCAAGGAGGTAACACAGCAGAGTCAACATGGCAGGTGACAGAAGCCAAGAGTGTTGACGGCTTAGGAATGAAGGCAAACCTTCACTCTAGAACTTTTACTTCTGCAACCTGCAAGTTATTTAGCATTTCTAAACCTCAGTTTTATTCTGTAAGATGGGGGCAATACGACTTCATTTGTAGTGCTTTGAAAAAGGAAATTCTTAACATAAGGTCTCTCTCTTCTCTTCACACCACTTCTCAAAATCTAGAGAAGGAAGACCAGAGTGTTTGCTCTGAAATAGTATGAGTGGTTTCTCGGATTTCTGCAATGATCTATGAAATCAGTTTTGCTTTCTTCTAAGCTACACTTGGAAAGCTAAAAATGTGGTGATCTATCCATATTTTATCATCTAGTTAAATGACAGGAGAAAAAGGAAAGCCTCAGATGAGGCATTTTGCCATCCTTATTAGAATCCCTGGACTCTGTCCTTGGTTATGAGACAATAAAAATCTACACCAGGGTTTGGTCTGCCTGGAATCCTTCCTGTGGGAAATGCTAGTACTCGTTCAGAAGATACTTCTCAATTCCTTGGCCACCAGTTTCGTTTAACCGCACTCAATTACACACTGTTTTCATCCTCTTTTTAGCAGTGCTGTGTGTTTTTGTGTGTACACAAGTATGTGCAGTTACTTTGGTGTTTTTCAAGTTATAAGTCTTATGATGAAGTTTCAATTGTTGTCTTCCCCAGGAAACTCTCCATTTCATTTTCTTTTCAATTGTAGTATAGTTGATTTTCAAGGTCATGTTAGGTTCAGGTGTATAACACAATGATTCAGTTATACACAGATAGAAACATGGATAGATGGATCTATCTATGCTTTTTCAGATTCTTTTCCGTTACAGGTTGCTACTAAATACTCAGTATAGTTCCCTGTGCTATACAGTAGGTCATTGTTGGTTATCTATTTTATTTATAGTAGTGTGTGTATATATTAATTCCAAACTCCTAATTTATCCCTCCACAGCCCCTGCCTTTCCCCTTGGGTTCCCATCTCATTCTCTATTAGCTCATCTGTCACTACTTCAAGAAGGTTCCTGGAACCCACTCCTCTCCTCCAATCTGATTAGAGGTCTCTTTCATTTCATAACCCCATGAATATATCTTTAGCATTGTGCTTCCCATAGCATATCTGTTTTTATAGTCTTCCCTATACCAGGCTATGAGTTCTTTGAGGACAGGAACCATCTGATTCTTCTTTGTATCCTGGGTTAAGTTCCCCGGCATGTAAACAGGCACTCACTAGGTAAGATCACAAGACTCTCACCTCAAAGCACCAAAAATGTCACCTTCACTTTTACTATTTAAATAGTAAATATTATTCTATATACACAAAGGGAAAGGGTTCATTCATTGTTGCTTCCAGGCTTCTTCAAGTCACTCTGGAACATAAGATTCCCTATCCTGGGCGGGGAAGACCTATGTACACTCGTAGCTGATTCATATGGATGTGTGGCAAAAACCACTACAATATCGTAAAATAAATAGCCACCAATTAAAATAAATTAATTAATTTTTTAAAAGGCAAAAAAAGAAGGGTTGGGAGGAAAGGAATAGAATTCTTTTAGAATTCCAGAATGACTTAGCTAATTGCCCCCACACAGTAGGGGAGGAACCACAGGGAACAGCTGCACAGTGAATGCGGAATGGAAGCCTGACTCTGCATCAGCTTCAGAGTTAGTTGTTCCCACTTGGGTGTTTTCCTTTTGCTCTGCAGAAAAGGGGAAAATGCGGACAGTTTCCAGAGGTCGGGGTGAAGGGGAGCAAAATGGGTGAAAGATACCAAAAGGTACAAACTTCAGTTATAAAATAAGTCCTGGGGATGTGATGTACAGCCTGGTAACTGGAGTTATTAATTCTGTATTGTATATTGGAAAGTTGGTAAAAGAGTTGATATTAAAATTTCTTATTACAAGAACGAAAAAATGTAAAAAAAAAAAAAAAGATTCCCTATCCTGGCTCTTCACAAATATCAGCAATTCTCCAATCCTATGCCTGATGCATCATCTTAGCAATTCTCTCTTGGATTAATTCTTTCAAGCTCTTCTTTACTTAGGCCATTAAATGCACCTTTACCCTATGCTTGCATGCAAACAATGCTGACTTATTTCTTTCTCTAAAGTCTAGGTCTAAAGAGAAAAACAACTCTAAAACCCTGGAGCAATAAACAAAGGAAGCCTAGGCATCAGTCAAAGTAAAATTGCAATGCATTAGGCACAAGCATCCTATTTGATTAAGGAAGTGCTCTCCCTCTGGGCAAAATCCATATGCATCTAGGCTCCTGGGCACTAACTATTCAGCATTTTATTGCATCAGCTAAACTTTGACAAAGTCTTTTTACCCTCTAAATCATAAAACCTCCTAATTTATGCCTCAGCCTCACTTTTTTAGAATGCCCACTGGGATAATTATAGTGGTTGTTTCACTTCTGTCTGCTTTATTTAGATAATAAGCCCCAAAGGCCAGGGATGCCTTTCCACTTTCTATCTATATCACCAAATACAATATATGAGAACAACGTTTGTGAAATAATAATACTAGGTTTTAATAGCTTTCGGTAACAAGTTCTGAACAATCCAGGCGCCATATTAAAGTCAAGTTCTGTTTACTTCCTTCTTGAGATTTCTACATAGATTCCAACACAAGAAATTATAGGCCATTAGTGTATCATTCAGAAATTTTTATCCTTGAACATTTTTAGCAGTGCATTACTGGTACTTAATTCTATTTTTGTATCATACATATGGTTTCCTCTAGATCCAATGCCAAGAATTTCATTAAAATTTTTTTCTAAGGAATAGCTCAGTAATGAGTGTTATTGGTACCAACACTTTGTCAGGCACTTTTTAAAGTGCTTTACATATAAAAAATTGAAAAATATTTAAAAACCTGTTCGGAATCCTACAACTAAGATGATGCAGTCTGAGATTTGAACACAGATTGACTCCAGAGTCCATGATCTTTACCACCACATTTCACGTAGTCTAAACTCCACTGAGTGAAGAACTCCAATTTTGAAGAAAAAGGAGTTGAACATAATGGGTCATCATAATTACTAATCTAATCTCATACTGCATTTCATGATGTACTAAATTCTACACCAACATACAGAATTTTTTTATTATGTCTAGCGTTTATTAAAATATAAATGCTTTTAAAGTATAATAAAATGTTAGTTGCTCAATCATGTCCAACTCAAGAGAAAATATCTGCCACATGGCACTTACACCATAGCATCAAAGACAGACAATAAACGTTTGTTGCGACTAGTAAGGGACCTTTCTGGTGGGTTAGAAGGTGCTATGTGCTGTGGAAAAAAAAAAACAAAAAAAAACACAGTGCTGGGCTGGTTAACAGAAAGGGCCTGGGAATGGAAGTGGAGGTAGCCATGACATTACACAGGGTGGTCAGAGTAGGTGTCATGGAAAACATCTGAGGCAAAGACTTGACTAAGAGAAGGTTTGAGCCCTGAAGCTCTACAAAGGAAGTTTGTCCTGGTGGGTTGAGGATCTCTCTTTCACTAAAAACTGATTGTAAAAACTAACTCATGTGAGCAGGAGCACAAGAGAAAACTTTGGCAGTTCACTGAAAGTGAAAACTTGAGCTGTAAAGAACCAGATGGATCATCTAACAGCCTAAGCATCATCTCTCCCTTACAAGTGGGTCCTGGCTTACTAGCACTTCTGAGATAAGAAAAATTCATAGGCTTTCACCTGAACAAAAAGAGGGGTCGCCAACCTGGAGAACTGGGAGAGCAAGAAGACTGCCAGCAAGCAGCCTTCTGAAATGATGGCGTCTCTTACTGGAATAAATATAAGATGACAACGAAGAAGCTAAACGTCACTAAAGTGGTGGTGGTTGTTATTCAGTTACCAAGTCATGTCCAACTCTTTGCAACCCCATGGACTGCAACAACCCAGGCTCCCCCATCCTCCACTATCTCCTGGAGTTTGCTCAAACTCATGTCCATTGAGTCGTTGGTGACATCCAACCACCTCATCCTCTGTGGTTCCCTTCTCCTCCCACCCTCAATCTTTCTCAGTGTCAGGGTCTTTTCCAATAAGTAGGCTCTTCACACCAGGTGGCCAAAGTTAAAGGCTAGGGCCAAGTATAAAGATAGAGAGCTTCAGAGACCAGCTTCAAAACCTGCAGTTACCCACAAGAGTAGAGAGAGATGAGGATTCTGTGGGGAAGAGAGCTATCGTCCTCTTGTAATGAATGGAGCAAATCTAGATCTGTGTCTAGACAACCACTGGAAGCTGATTTTTCAAATGCCTGAGCAATAGCCAAATGCTGACATCAAACTGACTCAGAGCTGGGCAAGCAGATTCTGATTCTAGAAACTACACCCAGAAGAAACCACCCACTACATAACAATGCCTGGGATCCGCAGAAGGACATCTGGAAGGAGAAACCAAGTGCTGAGCTGAGAACTGAACACAATTTCATGAACCTCTGTGATTTTCCAAACTGCAAATGTCTCATTGCTGTTATTCTCATTTATTTCTCATTTCGAATATTACTTCCTTTAAGAAGGCTTCACAAATCCCCTACTACGTGAAGTTGCCTGGCTTCAGAATCTCATAGGACTTCTATGGGTGCTGCGTTAGTCACTCAGTCGTGTCCGACTCTCTGTGGCCCCATGGACTGCAGCCCACCAGGCTCCTCTGTCCATGGAATTCTACAGGCAAGAATACTGGAGTGGGTTGCCATTTCCTTTTCCAGTGATAGGACTTCTATAATTGTAATTAAATAACTGATCATACAATAATGATTTATAGAATGACTCTCCCTCTAAAATATAAACTTCATAACAGCAAGAATCAGGTTTGCTGGTCTTGTTCCCCACTGCTTCCCCAGCACCTGGCCCAGTGTCTGGATAAATGAAACACACGTGTTCAAATAAATGAATGAGGACATCCAGAAAACAGAGCATTACGGCATAACATGCAGCCACTTATTTCAGTGGAATGGAGTGCAGGCATATGACAAAGAAAGAAAAAAGAAATCAAAGAGGTTTGACAAGAGGAGACAATGAGATACAGAAATGTAGACATTTCTGTCTACAGAAATGAAAATAATGTGGGATTTCAAACAAGCTAAAACAGCTATACTTTCATGGTTTACAGAGGGACAATATAAACATTTATCTGAAGAACAATATCAATTTTTCCTCAAGATTAAATCTTAAGAATTAAATTAAAATGTATTATCTATAATGTCTAAAACTCAATATAGGCATTAACTTAATTTGAAGGAGGGTTTGTGAGCAGGAACCCTAAGATCAAACTGCTAGGGTGGTGTGCTCAGCTACATCTCCGAGTAGATGAGCAACTAACTTAATTTCAAGTTCCTCATCTGCAAAATTGGATTAGTAGCCATCAACTGAACCTTAGAGTTGTAAGAACATAATTATACATGTAACATGATTACATTAGTACCTGCCATATGGCAAGTGGTGTATACATTATTGCTATTAAATAAATACTTTCAGATAATAATGTGGACTGCATAGGCCACCATGTTACTTTTTAAACATTTTGCAATGAATTAAATCTGTATTTGGTATAAAAATATCCCTGGAAATTCTTTCTCCTGTTATTAATAATTAGTTTTTGACAGGGCTTCTAAGGTGGCACAGTGGTAAAGAAAACACCTGCCAATGCAAGAGATGCAGGTTCGATCCCTGGGTCGGGAAAATCCCCTCGAGGAGGAAATGGCAACCCACTCCAGGATTCTTGCCTGGAAAATTCCACGGACAGAGGAACTGGGCAGGCTGCAGTCCATGGGGTCACAAAGAGTCAGACACGATTGAGCAACTGAGCACACACAAGTCTTTTGAACAGTCTCTAATTATATTGATTTTCAGGAGTTTTAAAACAGTAAATTACCTCAAATTCTTCGTAGAGTTAGACAATGGAAAAGTTATAATCTTTTAAGTATTATGGATAAAATGATATTTATTATAATTACCAAGTCCACTACAATTTTATCTTTGAAATTAGACTGAAGGTCAACTAATTTTAAAAGAAAGCAATATTCAAAGTTAAATTAATAAAAGTTAATTCAGCTCAGGTACCAGTTATTAAAGAAAAAATAACCTCACAAATCTTTTAAATATACTTCATAATATTCAGATTATCTCTAATATCTGCATGATATATCTTATTGTCTTACTCTGAAGCAGGAATGAGTCTAGAAGCACAAAATTTAGCACACAGAAAGCACTCAATGAAAGCTGACTGAATGGATGAAGGTTTGACCTGAGAGATTTCACATGTGGTGGCTAATGTTTGTCTGTGTATTATTAATCCATAGCATGGCATCCTCTGAGAGCAATAATAATCTCACACAGGCATCACAAGCAGCTCAACAGTTGTGGGTAACATGCCTCAGTTCAGTTCAGTCACTCAGTCATGTCCGACTCTTTGCGGCCCCATGAATCGCAGCACGCCAGGCCTCCCTGTCCATCACAAACTCCCGGAGTTTGCTCAGACTCATGCCCATCGAGTCGGTGATGCCATCCAGCCATCTCATCCTCTGTCGTCCCCTTCTCCTCCTGCCCCCAATCCCTCCCAGCATCAGGGTCTTTTCCAACAAGTCACCTCTTCGGTAACATGCTTAATAGGTGACAAATGCCAATCATTCTGTGAGCTCCTTGGTATAAACATGTAAGGAAAAGCTTGGAAGAACTGATGTAAGAAAGCTATTTTTAAGTTATTTTACTACCGTACAGCTGACTGACAAAGTTGTATTAATTCCTACTGTACAGAAAGTGGCTCAATTTTACATGCTACTATTGCTGTTTAGTCACTCGGTCATGTCTGACTCTCTGTGACTCCATGGACTGTAGCCTGGCGGGCTCCTCCGTCCATGGGATTTCCCAGGAAAGAACACTGGAGTGGGTTGCCATTTCCTTCTCCACCCATTTTACATACGCATTCTTTTTTCATATTCTTTTCCATTAAGGTTTATCACAGGATATTGAATATAGTTCCCTGTGCCATAGAGTGGGAAGGGCAGACGGGGTAAAGAGAACTCTGTATGCTTGCCCATTCCCTGCACATGGTCATGTGCATGTGCGTTCAATCGCTCACTCATGTCTGACTGTTGAGACCCCATGGACTGTAGCCAGTCAGGCTCCTTGACCATAGAATTTTTCTGGCAAGAATACTGAAGCAGGTTGCCATTTCCTACTCCAGGGGATCATCCCAATCCAGGGATTGAAACTGCGTCTCTTGCCTCTCCTGCACTGGCAGGTGGATATGGTCACAGTCACATTGTAGACCACAGATTCCTTGCTACTCTGCCCTCCCACAGTGGGGACACCTATTCATGACTGGCTGTTGGATTTCTGTTAACACACAACTCCTAATCTGTTACTATCTTTTCTGAATTATATGGTTCACTCACATGACTCAATTTATTAATATGTTTGATCTGCTCTAATAACATTTGCCAGACCATGACCTACCACAACATGATGTATAAACATGATACACAGTAGTTGTTTTCAATTAGTAGTATAATTTTTCAGGTATCAAGGAATGGAGTTATCTTTGAAAATTTATTCAATGTAGTTTTCTCTGTATTCTAACAATAAAGGAGTGTATTTCTTTTTATATATTCTGCTTCTGAAATTAAGAGTAAAGGATTGTAAAGAAAAGTTTTCTGGAGCACTGGAGTCACTATTTTATGAATAATTCTTACTGAATTCACAGATATTAAAAAGTCTGAAAGTTAACAACCTCCCAAGTGGGCTGCATACTCGCTATTCATCCATGGTTTTGTTTCTATTTAAGTATCTTTGTATCCCTCCAGAATCTCAAATACAGATTGGGATGGAAGAGAAAGTCAGAGAGTTGAAGAATAATTAGAATTTGATCCCCCAAATGATTTAACACAAACTTTAGCAGCTGTCGCAACTGGGAATGTACAAAAAAGTGACTAAAATACATCAAAATTTAAAACTTTCTTTTTAATAGGGATATTATTCTACTCCCAAGAAGTGATATTAAAAAGGAAAGATCTAGCCAAAAATAAATAAACACAGCATAGCATCCAGATATGACAAATGGTTCACACACGTCCCAGGATTCTTTCTTTTTCAGACATCATTAAAACAAGAACGGGGGACTTCCCTGGTGGTCCAGTGGCTAAGACTCTGAGCTCCCAGTGCAGGAGGCCCAGGTTCGACCCCTGGTCAGGGAGCTAGATCCCACATGCTACAACTAAGACCCAGAGCAGCCAAATAAATAAATAAATAAAATTAAAAAAAAAAAAAAAACAAACAAGAACGGTTCACCTATGGTTTCAACCTTCATAAATGGAAGGAAAATGTAGTGCACTGCAACTGCTTAATACAACAAAATTTATAAATTTATATAAAGAATGAAGTGAAGTGAAGTCACTCAGTCGTGTCTGACTCTTTGCTCAGTGGTATTTGACTCCTTGTGCCCCATGGACTGCAGCCTGCCAGGCTCCTCTGTGCATGGGATTTTCCAGGCGAGAATACTGGAGTGGGTTGCCATTTCCTTCTCTAAGAATTATTTAAGATGTGAACTGTTGGACCATAAAACTGCAAGGCCTGAAAAATGGTAGGAAATCTAAATGTTTTAACATGATGTTAAAATTCAAAGCCCAATTCAAGTGCAGGCAAACTCTAACAAAACAATACACTAAGCCAATTTTCAGTGCAACTTTTTAGTAACCTGATGTGGAATTGCTTTCCAAGTAGAGAACAGGGCAGGGGAAAGTACTGTGAGAAAAATTCAGAAAGGCCTTTCTGGAGAAAGTACTGGAGACTTCCATCTTGAGGCAAAAAAAAAAAAAAAATCTGGGAAAAGCAAGGTTTCTTCTATTTTTCAAAAATGTCATTTTCAATTTGCAAGTTCATTAGGAACTTATATGGTGACTTAAGGCACCATTCTTCAATGTTTCTAAAAACTGTATTTACCTGCCTAAATAAGAACATTATCCTGAAGATAATCTTTCATATTCAAGTCCTGAAATGTCTTAGGTTTGTTATTAATATTTAAAATATTTCACTGGACTTCTGATTAATATAAAATTTTTCATCAAGACATATCTGAGTCTTGTTTTCTCCACAAGAAAACAAGCTCTGCTTGTCTTACCAATACTTGCCTCTGTCATATAAATTTTAAAAGTTATAAATGTACCATCTTAAGAACAGCAAAGAATAGTAAGACTATCTTCCATAGCCTTAATTCCTTTTTGAGATTTTCTAAACATGACAACCATATCTTAAATGATTTTCTTCTATATATTCAATATTAAACATTTAGTGGTTATCTAATCATGCTATATTGTCACCCTGCTTATTTAACTTATATGCAGAGTACATCATGAGAAACGATGGGCTGGCTGGAAGAAGCACAAGCTGGAATCAAGATTGCCGGGAGAAATATCAATAACCTCAGATATGCAGATGACACCACCCTTGTGGCAGAAAGTGAAGAGGAACTAAAAAGCCTCCTGATGAAAGTTAAAGAGGAGAGTGAAAAAGTTGGGTTAAAGCTCAACATTCAGAAAACTAAGATCATGGCATCTGGTCCCATCATTTCATGGGAAATAGATAGGGAAACAGTGGCATACTTTACTTTTTTGGGCTCCAAAATCACTGCAGATGGTGACTGCAGCCATGAAATTAAAAGATGCTTACTCCTTGGAGGGAAAATTATGACCAACCTAGATAGCATATTAAAAAGCAGAGACATTACTTTGCCAACAAAGGTCCATCTAGTCAAGGCTATGGTTTTTCCAGTGGTCATGTATGGATGTGAGAGTTGGACTGTGAAGAAAGCTGAGCGCCGAAGAATTGATGCTTTTGAACTGTGGTGTTGGAGAAGACTCCTGAGGGTCCCTTGGACTGCAAGGAGATCTAATCAGTCCATCCTAAAGGAGATCAGTCCTGGGTGTTCATTGGTAGGACTGATGTTGAAGCTGAAACTCCAATATTTTGGCCACCTCATACAAAGAGTTGACTCATTGGAAAAGACCCTGATGCTGGGAGGGATTGGGGGCAGGAGGAGAAGGGGATGACGGAGGATGAGATGGCTGGATGGCATCACCGACTCAATGGACATGAGTTTGAGTAAACTCCGGGAGTTGGTGATGGACAGGGAGGTCTAGCATGCTACAACTCATGGGGTCGCAGAGTCAGACATGACTGAGCGACTGAACTGACTGAATCATACTATATTATAAATGCTAAGAATGAAGACAAGACAAAGAGAAAATGCAGTACATAATCCAGTGTGGGGCCCAAAATGGATAAACCTAGTAAATGAGACAAACTCTATTATACATGAATTAACAAACCAGAAGGAAGGTTCCAGAACAGAAATTAACTTTACCACTTACAGGGAGTTATAGACTATTATGAAAGGCAGAAACATTTCAACTGGGTACAATAGGAACACAAGGTAGGGAAAGATATTCTTGAAAAGGTTGAAATCTTCTGGTTACATGAAGGATGCAGCATCTCAAGGGATAGGATAAATGTGAGAATGAGGAATAAGAGAAGGCTGGTCATTTGTGTCCTTAATCCTCCATGTGATCTATATACTACAGACAGTAGCCATTGAAATTTTCTGAGTTGAAAGTAACAGCTGAACTTCAGACACAGAACTTAGCAGCACTTGGAGGAACTCTCACTCCTTGACTTCCATCCTTGCCATCTTCAATTCTGTGGCCACCTCCATCCACCCTTCTCAGGACTCCGCTCTCCAAGGGAACTTGACCCAACACTGGTCTCTTCTCCTCTCCACCTTCAACCTTGTCTTTGCCATTAATACTTCTTGGTTAGAATTTCATTATCAAGTTTTAATTACATTCCAGAAGAATCACTTTCAAAGATATTCTGGAACAAAGTAGAAGGTCCCTAGGGTCACTTTCCCCTGCTAAACACAGCATGTTATTGAAAGGCAGTAGTTAAAAGAAACAGAGATATTGCATAATTGCTCATATTTCTACTGTTTGTTCCTCCCACGATTTTACAGCTGTTTGCGTCATCTTAGCTGGTGGGCTGGCGGAAGTGACCATAACAACACCAAATATAGAAGAAGATACCTGATTGATGAACTCTGTTTTTCTTTCTAGATGCATTCAAGCTTAAGAGCTAAACTGAATGAACATTTTAAAGGTTTGTTTGAATTAAATATATTTATTTTTTAATTTTAGCTCAAGAAATGGTATATTCTGTCACAGTCTGAAGAGTTGTAATTCTCTTGTTCTCTTGATCACACCCCCACAGTACATTCTGACTCTCTACTTAGCCAAAGCAGTAGCAAAACTTGAGTAGGAGGCAAAAATACAAAACCAACAGGAAAGCTGTCAAATGACGGACTGTACACTCAACGGGCCGCAGTCCCTTATCCTCTCTTCTGCAAGCAAAATCAAAAACTATGATTTTAATTCATTCTTGCTCTTATTTATAATGGATTAAAGTTGCCCTTTTCAGGCTTGAAATAAATTTGAGGTGGAAACCACAGTTACAATTTTACACACACACACACAGCAAACATATAAACCCAAAATATTGAAAAGGACTAACTCATGATTCTCAAATGTTGTTTAAAGGAAGTGAAAAATTACCAAACTTTCTATCCCCATATCTGTTATCCACTATGAAATTTAATGAAGCTTTTCTGGACGCTAACACTAAAATAACCTTTCAATACTTTCACTCTCAGTGTTTCAGGATGGAAATGTAGATAGTTTTGAATAAATAGCCCTATATACAATTGGAAAAAACAGTTATTTTGTCATTGGTCATAAAATAAAAAGCTTTACAAAGGAGTATCACTACTTTTTCTCATCTTAATTTAAGGACTCTACAGTCAAATACAGAAAATAATTTTCAACAGGCAAAACCTAGATACTTCAGTGTTGTCAGTAGTTATATTCACTCTAAATTTATAAACACATGAGATTAATATTAAGATAAAATGAGTTGGTAGAAATACAGTGTATGAGCATGCTCAGTTACTACGTTGTGTCCAACTCTTTTGCAAACCCATGGACAATAGCCACCAGGCTGCTTGGTCCATGGGACTTCCCAGGCATGAATAGTGGAGCTGGAGTTGGTTGCCATTTCCTTCTCCAGGGAATCTCCCCGACCCAGGGATCAAACCTGTGTCTTCTGCACTGGCAGATGGATTCTTTACTACTGAGCTACCAGAGAAGCCCAGAAATACAGCACATAGGATCAATCTGTGTTGGCCATACAAATACAATGTAATTATAAGTATTATGATGAATAATCATAAACATTTTACCAGTTACTGGGCTTCATCGTCATGGGGAGCACACAGTCACTTCACAAGGAGAGGCCACTATAGCAAAATACTCAGTAATTCCAAGCCTGGGGGTGGGGATGATTTGTCACTGACCCTTTAGTTATGGTGGAAAATAGCCAAGCTACTGTGTATGGTACTTGAGAGTTTATCTATCTCTACCCAACTTTCACATCCAAGTAGCCTCCACCCCACAGACCACACTGTCTTTAAAATCTGCCTCTAAGATCACTGATGATCCCTCATCAGTGTCTATCCACATAGACACTAAAGACAGCTTTTGAACACCTAGAGAAAAGCCAGAGCAGATCAACAGAACATCACCTGGGGAAAATACTAAACCAATTCAGTTTGATGATCGAAAATAATAATGTGCTGGAGAGGACATGGGGAAAAAGGAATCCTTTTGCACTGCTGGTGGGAATGTAAGTTGAAATAGCCACTGTGGAGAATAGTATGCTGATTTATTTAAAAAACTAGGAATAAAACTACAATATGACCCAGCAATCCCACTACTGGGCTTATACCCTGAGAAAATCATAATCCAAAAAAAACACATGTACCCCAATGTTCACTGAAGCACTATTTACATTAGCCAGGACATGGAAGTAACCTAGATGTCCGTTAGCAGGTGAATGGATAAAGAAGTTGTGGTACATATATACAATGGAATGTTACTCAGCCATAAAAAAATACATGTGAGTCAGTTCTAAGGAGGTGGATGAACCTATATAGAGTGAAGCAAGTCAGAAAGAGAAAAAAAAAAAACAGATATCATATATTAACACATATATGTGGAATCTAGAAAAATGGTACTGATGAGCCTATTTTCAGGGCAGGAATAGACTCAGACATAGAGAACAGACTTATGGACACATCAAGGGAAGGACAGGGAGGGGATGAATTGAGAAACTAGCACTGAAACGTATATATTACCATATGTAAAACAGATAGCTAAAGGGAAGTTGCTGTCCAGTGCAGGGAGCTCAGCCCCGTGCTGACAACTGTAAGAGGTAGGATGGGGTGGGAGGTGGGAGGGAGGCTCAAGAGGGAAGGGACATATGTATACCTATTCATGCTGATATATGGCAAAAATCAACACAACACTGTAAAGCAATTATCCTCCAATTAATAAATAAAAATTTTTTAAAAAGGAAAACAGTAATGGCAATGTAGAAATTATTGCAAGAACATGCTGTTTTACCACTTACGACATTTCTTGATTCTGGGTATTATGTAATAAAATGAGGAGGTAACCAGGCATAAAGTGCCTTGTTTCTGATTTAACAATGAAAAATAACTGTTAAATATGGCATCCTTTATAAAGCTGAAGAGTATCCCATCTATTTGTTTCAAGTTCTTGCTATGGATTTTGTTAATTTTTTTTTTTTTTGCATTTACTGAGATAATTGTGTGAGTTATAATTTTTACACTGTTAATGATGAATTACACTGACTTCTGAAGGTTAAATAAATCTCTCATCCTTGCAATGTAACCCAGTTGTTCCATGTTATCTGTCTTTCCTAATAGTAACTTGCTTATCCTTTCTTCTCTGATCAGTCTGGCTAAAGATTTCCCAATTTCATTAGTATTTTTTAAAATCCTGCCTTTTTATTTTTCTATTTCTATTTCACTGGTTATTGATTTATGCTTATTATTTCCTTCCTTCTGCTCGCTTTGGGTTTAATTTTCTCATATTGCTATAGTCTCATTAGCAGTAGCTTAGCCCATTAATTTGATACTTCTGTTCTAACATAAGCATTTAATACAAAAAATTTCCCTCTAATTATTACTTAGCTGCATCTTACCCATTTTGATCTGAAATTACTTCATTCTCAGTCAGTTCAAAATATTTTCTCATTTCCCCTGTGATTCTGTCTTTGAAATATGGATTATTTATGTGTTGTTTGGTCTCCAAGCATTTACCAAATTTTAAGATACTCTTACAAAGATCCAGTTTAATTCTTTTGTGCTCAGAGACCATCCATTACATGACTTCAATTCTCTTTAGTTTGTTGAGATTTGTTTTATAGCCCAGCATATGATCTCTCCCAGTGAATGTTCTGGGTGTATGTTCCCTGCTGCTATGTGAAATATTCAAGCAGATCATGTATGACAGCAATGTTGATCAAGTCTTCTACACCTTACCTACCTCCTCCACCTATTTCATCAGTTACAGGGAATAGAGTATTGAAATATCCAACTATGATTGTGGACTTCTCTATTTATCCTTTCCATCAAACTCACCTTCGTGTGATGGGAGGCTCTGTTCTCAGATACAGACACATTTAGGACTATTGATGAATTGACCTCTTTATCATTGTGAAATATTCTTGTTTTTCTCTGGGTAGTATTTCTTGTTCTAAAGTCTCCTTGTTGACAGTAATAAAGCCATCTTAGCTTTCTTTCCATTAATGCCTGTGTGGTACACTGATTTCCATCTTTTCACTCACAGAACTGTGGTTTCTCCACCCCTACTCCAGTGTATTGGCACCACGCACAGGTTTTTTAGCATCAGTGAATGAAACATCAGACACTCAATCACTAAGGACAGAAACATGGGAAATATGCCAATTCCTCTTTATCTGTCAAGCACATCCCAATGATTCTTCAGAAAACATCACAAATTCATCTACTTTTCTCCATACTCTAAGCATGAACCAAGAAGAGGCCAAAACCCTCACTACATTAGAGATTCTGACCCACCTCCTAAGCCCTCCCACTCTGCACAGGAGCAAGAGTGACCTCAGGACACATGACATCATCACCCTCTTTTAAATCCTGCAGTCTCTACCCCACTGCACTTAAACGCCAAGCTCTCACCATGACCTAGAAAGCCCCACATGCACGTGGTCCTCACTCCCTCCCTGAACCCATCTTCCCCTGTGGATCACCTAGCTTTGGTTTTGCCTGGACTTGCTGCTACTTGATTGTATTAAACTCTTTCCACTTAGGACCTCAGCTGTTGCCTCTGACCAGAATAAATTCACCTCACCTTTCCACTGTTAGCATTTAAACTAAGGCCCCATAGAAGCAGAAGAACTCTCTTTTTTTTTCCAAACATTTGTTCAGTTCCTAGTAGATGCCAGACACTGAGCTTCATGCTGAGAACAAAACAGTAAATGTAAAGATATTTGGTCATTGCTCTCAAAAAGCTTACAATTCGATGAAGACAACAGATTTCATTCAGTGAACATGCAAACAAACTCTGAAAGAAGTCCCATAAAGAAAGTGAGCACAGCTCGATGAAACCCCTAATAAAACTGAAACAGTTTTGTAAATAAGGCCTCTTTGGGGAGGTTCTTTGACCATGATCTGAAGAAGTAGAGTTAAACAGCATATTGTGAATTCAGTAGAGCTAAAAAGCGTATTAATTGAATTTCAGCTCATATACATGTACTGTTAACAAGATATATTATGACAATTTTGATTAGACCCTGATTAGCAATTAGTTACAACAACTCTCAATTTGGCACAATCTTGTCATATATTGAAAAGCAAAAGTATGGGTTAATCATTTCAAATGCAGAAGAATGGTATTTTGTGCACAGTAAGATAGAAGAGCTAAGAAAAGAGTAAACAGAATGCTTTTTAACTATCTTCTCATTCCTAACTTGTAAACTGAGTGAAATAAAACTTCTTTACGTGACTGGAGAGATTAGTACAAGCACTTGCTTTTCCAAACACACATTTTTTTAGGCCTCATCCAAATTTCACAACCCAATTAAACTCTTGATCTGAACTTAAAACTAGAATCATAACAGAGGGAATATAAGGGACAAAAACATTAGAATATTTCAGGTTTATTTCTGGGGCTATCACCTCAAATGGCCTGGGCTGGAAGTAAGCTAGAACTTTCACGGAGGTGTGAGATCATCTGGATATATTTCACCAAATTAACTAAAAAGTTAAGATTTTACATTTAAGTCCCATGTTTCCTTCTTGCCTCCCAGTTATGTCTCATCATCTATCATGTCCTTTCTGCTCTCATATATACCCAAATTCTGCTCAGATTTTACAGTTAACCTTAAAACTAAACTCTTCTTCCCCAACTTGCCCTCTGTCTAAAATTCTCTGTCTGCAAACTCCGGTAATCTAAGCTTGATGATAGTGTATGTCACTTGCCTTCCAATGGAACTGTTTTAAAGGAGTACCACTCTCACATGCTATGTTAGTTAACCCTTGCTGTTTAATAAACCACCTCCAAATTCAATGGGTGAATACAACACACCCACACTTAGTTCAAATAAATGTTCTGGGTCAGGTTCAACTGATCTCAGGTCACACATTTCAGATCAGCTGGAGGGTCAACTGAGTCTGCCGGGTCACCATGTCCTCACTCAAAGGTTTGGCAATTGGCTAGTGATGAGCCACGTGCTTCTCATCATCTAACAAGCTGCCCAGTGCTGCTTCTCATGGATACTAGGATCAGAAGCATCAAAAGGGAGAGCTTCACCAAGCAAGCACCTTTCAAGCCTCTATTTGCATCATTTTTGCTTATGTCCCATTGGCCAAAACAAACTACTTTTGGATGGGAACATTTATAACTTCACCCTCAATCCCCAGGAGGGAAAAAATTATGGACATTTTGTAATTGACCACATCCTTAGATTAAAACAAGAGCAACAAGAAGCTCTTTCTTTGAATCCCCACATCTGGGCCACTCATGTATGAAAGGCTCTCCACACGTATTTTCAACTGAATACTTAAAATGAATGAATAGATGGATGAAAGTTCCCCACTTCAGCTCATTTCATATCTCAGTCTTTGACAATTTAATATCAATTGACATTTTCTATGTTTAATGCCATTTGTATATAAGATGACCAAAAGAAATGAGGTAAGTCAACTTCTTGATTGGCCAACATGAAACCTGAGAATTCGCAATGATTTCCTGGCCTGATTTGATTGTCCAGAAGTATCTCACTACCAGTGTATGTAGCAAATTAAGTTCTCCAGATCTAATGATGACTGGAAGCGTCTTGACCTCCATTTGCAAAAGAGTTTGTAGAACAAGAGAAAACAAACAAACAAAAAGGTTCCAGCCTGAGTTTAGAGATGTGTCTTCACAGCATCAAGCCAAACAGGTGAAATTCAAACCTCATTTAACAGAGGGCTCAATTCTGGAGGAATAGTAGGTACAGAGGAGAACAGAAGTTTCCAGTCTCCTTAAGGGAGACAGAGAAGAGGCTTGAAAATTACAACCTCAACCATTAATAATACCATATCTCACTTTGAGACCCACTTCTGTCTTAGTTTGGATTTTATCTTAGGGATGCTTTTAAATAAAAGCAATATATTCCTTTGAGTTTTGACTTTAAATTATAGAAAATATGACATTAGCAATACATCCTAGTGGTACTCCAAATCTTTGGGGCAAAAAAAAAAATTAATGAAGAAAGCTATGAGGAATTTCTAAAGCTCAATAGTGTCTACATTTGACTTTGAACAAGTGTTAATAATGTGTGCAAATCTATATATCATTTAATGCAATAGATGTATCAAGACTCTAATATGATTAAAAGTAAATTCATTTAAGAATCATTTTATGAAATGCAGACCAAACAGCCACAAGAAGATATGATAATGCAGATAAAAGTTAACACCTCAAAATAAAAAAACAGTTGGCTGGGCAATCAACAATGATCCTAATAAGGGTGAATTTCTAGAGTTGAAGCAGTCATCTTTATGTGGATGGCTTTAAAGTTATGTCCAAGAACAAGCAAGAATATCGAACTAAATGGCAAATGTTGCAAATAGGAAACTTGTTGTTTATCCCTCCCCTCACTCTCTCCCACAACACTATCCACAGAGGGGAAAAAGAACAAGAATCGCTACTAGGGCCTCAGCAATGAACTTAAGAGCTCTGCATAGTAAAAGTAATAAAAACTGAATACATAATTCAATAGTTCAAGAAGCCTCATCAAACCTCATTAAACAGCAATTTAAGCTTGTTTTAGTTGCACTTGGATTCTTAGGTTTATATGGTAGTTGAAAATTCAGATGATTGGGACTGAAATGAAACGTGCTGGAGTTTGACATAGTTGTGGTTTAAAAAAAAAAAAAAAAGGTAAGGAGACACTCAGCAGGAAATAAGGTCCATTTTCTAAGTAATGTGTCCAAGTCTGGACATCAAAGCATACAAGCTAAGCTTGAGAATGTAAGAAGAGTGTGTGCATGCGTGCATGCTAAATTGTTTCAGCTGAGTCCAGCTCTTTGCTACGCTATGGGCTGTAGCCCACAGAGCTCCTCTGTCCAATGGATTCTCCAGGCAAGAATACTGGAGTGGGTTGCTGTACCCTCCTCCAGGGGATCTTCCTGTCCCAGGGATCAAACTCCTGTTTCCTGCATTGGCAGGCAGGTTCTTTTCCACTAGCACCACCTGGGAAGCCCATAAAATGACCCATATTCTGTTTGAAGTCATCAAGAACCAAATATCCCAGATTTTTGGTGCAAGATGTATCCAAAGAAGGCAATCAGCCATGTCACAGAATTGAAATGCTATGGTGTTAGAGGAAGAATGAATGTCATTCAACTCTTAAATTAAAAATTATACCAGCAATTTATCACATTCAAGTATTTAAAGTATGCATATTAAATATATGCCATGAATCACTTGTGACATTTTTATAATGTAGAAATATAAGACTATTGGTTGGTTTCTGCTATTTAGGGGACAAATTGATGTATCAAAATATATGCTTTCTATTTATCATCTAAGAAGCACAAAAAATCAACCATAAATGCCAATCTGCCTATAAATATTAAGACACTATGATTCATCTATTACTATACAGGAGCCAACCTGTCCCCACACTCCATTCTTGGGTCTCTGTGCTGCCCACTGGCATAGAGCGAGCTTATATATGTGCCATGTAACCCCACTCTCCTAACTACTGCTTACTGGGTTTAAATGAATAATAATCAAGGAGAATCAATCGCACTCATACAAGAAGTGGAATCAGGTCCACAGCTGCTGCTGCTGCTAAGTCACTTCAGTCGTGTCCGACTCTGTGCGACCCCATAGACGGCAGCCCACCAGGCTCCCCCGTCCCTGGGATTCTCCAGGCAAGAACACTGGAGTGGGTTGCCATTTCCTTCTCCAATACATGAAAGTGGAAAGTGAAAGTGAAGTCGCTCAGTCGTGTCCGACTCTTAGCGACCCCGTGGACTGCAGCCCACCAGGCTCCTCTGTCCATGGGATTTTCCAGGCAAGAGTACTGGAGTGGGGTGCCATTGCCTTTTCCACAGAGAAGGTCCACAGAGTTGGAGTCAGTTCTGGACAGCCATTCTGGAAAGTCTGTCTGAAATACATTTGGGAGACCAGTGCACTGGCCGCATGTAAATACGGAAGGAGCAGTTCTGAGGGTAGAAAGATGACAATGAGGTAGATTTAAACAAAGTACAAAAGAGGAGAGGCCACGTAACCCACCAAGACCGTCAGCCCAAGGCAGGGCTGCCTGTCTGCCAGGCTGAACTCCTAAAGCAAACCTACAGTAAACACTCCTCGTGTGTCACCCCAGTAAATCCCCCTTATCTAAGCTAGCTAGAAAGGAACTCTGTTCCTTATAACAAAACGGTCCTATGACATCTAATCTCCTCTTTGCTCATATAAGGTGTTGGCTCAATGGCTAATTCAAAGACTATCATCCACTTGAATTTAGATTGATTTTTATACTAACATTTGAGGGCTTTATATTAGGAGCTGATTGCCAATGCCAATTAATAAAGAAATAAGGAGAGTTATCGGCCAGTCCAAATCAAAAATTAAATCAATACTTAGCTGGTAATCTCATTAACATCACTGATAGTAGTGGAATACTTGCATCCATCTGCTACTCTTTTACGTAAGCAATTTTAGTTTTTTAACATACCTTTTCAGGGCTACAATGAATATCTGTTTAGATGCTATACTTCACAATATTCCTTTCTATATCCTTTGCCACCAGTCTTTCTCCCCACCGTCTCAGTATTTCCTTCCTTTTGTATGTATTTTTTTTAATTATTAGTGGAATCTGAAATAGCACTATATTTATTTTTTTTTTGGATTCTTTTTCTTATTTATTCTGTTCTTTTCTTTATTTTATTTTTTTTTTATTAGTTGGAGGCTAATTACTTCACAACATTTCAGTGGGTTTTGTCATACACTGATATGAATCAGCCATAGATTTAACACGTATTCCCCATCCCGATCCCCCCTCCCACCTCCCTCTCCACCCGATTCCTCTGGGTCTTCCCAGTGCACCAGGCCCAAGCACTTGTCTCATGCATCCCACCTGGGCTGGTGATCTGTTTCACCATAGATAATATACATGCTTTTCTTTTGAAACATCCCACCCTCACCTTCTCCCACAGAGTTCAAAAGTCTGTTCTGTACTTCTGTGTCTCTTTTTCTGTTTTGCATATAGGGTTATCGTTACCATCTTTCTAAATTCCATATATATGTGTTAGTATGCTGTAATGTTCTTTATCTTTCTGGCTTACTTCACTCTGTATAATGGGCTCCAGTTTCACCCATCTCATTAGAACTGATTCAAATGAATTCTTTTTAACGGCTGAGTAATATTCCATGGTGTATATGTACCACAGCTTCCTTATCCATTCATCTGCTGATGGGCATCTAGGTTGCTTCCATGTCCTGGCTATTATAAACAGTGCTGCGATGAACATTGGGGTGCACGTGTCTCTTTCAGATCTGGTTTCCTCAGTGTGTATGCCCAGAAGTGGGATTGCTGGGTCATATGGCAGTTCTAGAAATAGCACTATATTTAAAAACAGAGTTGAAAACTATGAAATAAAATATACTCTGCTGAACTTAATATAATGAATTCTGAACAGTGATCTAATCTTATCACTATGTTTAACACCACTTAAAAACCCACGCAGTCTTAATTCATGGACCACTGAGTATTTTGTGAAACTTTACATTTATTTTCCACTGTTACGGCAATTGCTTTTGAAACTAAAGTCATAAATAACTTCTTGAAAAATTACATTTTAGTTTTATAAAAGATTTAAAAGTATGACCAGGTGTACTTTTATTAGCGAGAATGCAAGGCCCATTAAGGTTGGGCTTTTCATCAATTTTGCTTATTAATGTATCCTTGGTATCTAGGGAAGCACTGGGTACACAGTACACATCTAATAAATACTGCTTGAATAAATGAGTCACAAAATGTGTCACTAGGTAAGAAATAAAAAATAAGACTTTCACGATCGTTACGACACTGACTTGTTATATGACCCTGGGCCTGTACTTGATTATTTTTATCCAGATTTCATTTCCTAAATGTTTATTGAGTGCCTACAATTTGCCAGGAACTCTAGTTGAGAACAAGGACACCAAGATGAACAGATCACAGACCATTCCCTCTAGGAGCTCATGATGAAAGGATCACTGTCAAGTGTGCAGTCTTTGTAGGACAAGATGATAAGTAGGACACACGTTGAATAAATAAAATGTTAAGTGAACTTAGAGCATAGAGCTGCTTATTCTTTAAAATAAGATTATGCAAATAAACTATTTCTTCTATGTAGTCATACATGAATCATTCTACAGGTCACCAAGGTACCAGTCAAGACATTAAAAGGGTCATTTGTTAGATGTAAAAGGTTTAAAATTAGTAGCAGAGCTTTAAAAATATCTTTCTTGTTCATGCATTAAAAATTTCCTTCAAAACAACTTACTATAAGCACTTTACAATTTACATCATGCTGAGACTGATGTCCAACTGATGGAGACAGAAGAGGCTTCTAACACACTGCAGATCATGATCTCCTTTATAATATACACGAAGAAGGTAAGCAAGGTGCTAAAGAGCCTTGACTATGGACTCAGACAAAACTGGGTTTCGATACCACCTCATGAATTTCCACATCATCTAACTCAGTAAGTCAGGACCAGGTTTTTATCTACACCAGAAAAACTATCTCCTTGGTGTCTAGAAACAGAGTTCATAAAGGCAAACTTATGCCTATTATAAATTACCTATCTTTCCTGATCACATATAATATGATCACATATCAATATGATATAAAAGGACATACATTTCACTCCAGTTTCCAATTTATATTATGGAACATAAATAATTTTAATTGACCTCATCAGAACTGCTAAATTTATACAGTCTTTACTATTCCTTGGTTAAAATTTCTCTGACACCAGTGACAGGGAACTCAAGTCTTCTGAATAATCTACCAAGGGTTTAATATTTAACAAAAAGCATTAAATGTCAGTATTTACCATTTACTCTGAACATTCATGTTCTATCCACAAAAATCAGAAATCATCATGTGCTAGATGAAAGGAGACATGTAAGGTGAAGTGTGATATTAAACCCACTGAAAATGCTTATCTTTGTAATTCTTTAAATTGAAAGATTTAACAGAAATTTAGACTCTCTAAACTCCTCTAATAAAAGCTCCCATGTTACTCCACTGGTAACTGCAATATCCACATGTACAATTTCCAAAGAGCCTTAAAGTTCAAACAGACTTTCACGAATATTAACTCATTTAATTCTGACAATAATCCAGTAAAGTGTGTTTGTTAAGGAAAAATAAACTAAATCTCAAGAGGCCAAGAAACTGAGTGGCCAAAAATCAGAGTTAGCAACCTAGTCTTCTGACTTCATGTTCAGAGTTCAGTCCTTCCTTCACACAGACTTAGTTTCAGGGCAAACATAAAAGCTGGAAGATATTTGTGGACCCACTTTATTCTTTGCTTGACAATCACCCTGACTTCTTAATTATATGGTCAGATTTTCAATACACCTGAGTAGATCTTTGAGTAAATATGCCAAGAAACATTTGCCATTCCTAGATAAAATCAACTTTTAGAAAGAATATAAAAGCAAAATTGACCAGATCACAATCTTCTAAAAATTATATTATAAAAGTGAACCTGAATTAGAGAGACTACAGATGAAATGACTCTGCTAGAAAAATTTCTATACTGTTAAAACAATTGGAGTTTTGATACTGTTTAAGAACTAAGGTGAATATGTTTCATAAATATAATTTATTTAATTCCAGGCCTGTATGAAATTCTATGCTCTTTCCTGAGAATTCATACCAAGAATTATGAGTTACTGCTATTATCTATATGCTTTCAGAATAAGAATATAAAAGTAAAATAAGAAAGATGTAGATAAGGGGAAAACTATCAGCTTTCTTATGAAGTAGTCAAAGTCGCTCAGGTTGTGTCCAACTCTTTGCAACCCCATGGACTATACAGTCCATGGAATTCTCCGGGCCAGAATACTGGACTCGGTAGCCTTTCCCTTCTCCAGGGGATCTTCCCAACCCAGGGATCGAACCCATGTCTCTCACATTGCAGGAAGATTGTTTACCAGCTGAGCCACAAGGGAAGCCCAAGAATATACTGGAGTGGGTAGCCTCTTTTCTCCAGGGGGTCTTCCTGACCCAGGAATTAACCCAGGGTCTCCTGCATTGCTGGTGGATTCTTTACCAACTGAGCTATGAGGACTTCCCTGGTAGCTCAACTGGTAAAGAATCTGCCTGTAATGCAGAAGACCCTGGTTTAATTCCTGGGTTGGGAAGATCCTCTGGAGAAGGGATAGCTACCCACTCCAGTTATCTGGCCTGGAGAATTCCATGAACTGTATAGTCCATGGGGTCGCAAAGAGTTGGACATGACTGAGTGACTTTCACTTTCAGTATAAAGTAGAAATAAAAATAAATAAGAACTTAGACTAAGTCGAATGATACATTATACACTTCGAAAAATAAAAAAATCTTAAGTATGAAGTGCTGTCTCTGCAGACTTCCCAACACAATTCAAATTAATGAAACACAACATCTGGGTTATCAGTAAACACTGTAATAAACAATATAAATGCGATTAGGTAATGACTTAATGAGAGGTCACCACACATAAAGTTGGCCTTAAATTTTTGTTAACCATCAATATCAATGGGCTTCCCAGGTGGCTCAATGGCTAAAGATCCACCTGCAATGCAGGAGACACAGGTTCGATCCCTGGGTCAGGAAGGTTCCCTGGAAAAGAAAATGGGAACCCTCTCCAGTATTCTTGCCTGGAGAATCCCATGGACAGAGGATCCTGGCTGGTTACAGTCCTCAGGGTCGCAAAGAGTAGGACACTACTGAAGCGAGTGAGCACACACACAATACCAATACCAAATATTTCGTTTCCTTCAGAACACTGGAGAAGTAACAGGATTTTCCTTCTCAGGAACTGTCCTGGGATACACTAGAAGCATGCAATCAGACACCTCAAGTTTCTCCTTACACCTTTCCCATTCTACGAAAAAAGTCCCAATTTCCATTCCTCCCTTTCCTAGAAAACAATCAAAAGAGTTCTCAGAAACTAAAATAGGATGGATTGTCCAGAAATGTTAAGAAAGTGGCACTGACATGCTTGACACTGTTTACTTCTGTGAGACATCAAACACAAGAGAAATTACTGTTGACCTTACTTCACAGGATATTTTACCCTCAAAAAGTCTCTGATAAAACAGTGAAGGAGAAAACATGATAAAATGAAAGGCAAGACTAAACACTTGGGGATGAAACACACTCCAAAACTGACAATTTCCTCTGATCACCTAATTTTGCAATGGAGTCTTTCTAGAAACACTGAGTGTTTCTATTCAGTAACAATGAGATCACCTAAAACAAATACCCTGCATGTGATAATGTTTGGAATTTAATGGTAGGCAATGAGATTTTTTCTAATTTCTTATTTTTGAACTATAAAAATTATACTGAAAGATATGTAGAAAATACACTAAATGTTTGGATAAACAGTCATAAAGTTCTTCAATTTTAAACATTAGGAAGGAAATATTTTATACTACTAAAGAGAAAGTGGTTTTAAAATTTTGCTGTCTTTTCAGTAAAAAGTTTCTAACTTTTATATATAATTTAAGTCCTTTTTTCTATACAGATACTTGAAGTGGCAAATAAAGTTATAAAAGGTATTCAGATGACTTAATGTTACCTTGTTGCCAACTTTGAAAGATCTCATGATATACTTACTTGTCAAAGCTTCAGTGAAATAATTTCATTACATTGTTCTTGTCAAAAATCTGGTTTAGGCCGAGATTACATAAAAAGGTAAATTAGCTCTACTGAAAATTTACTTTATTGGTTAATCCTACATATGCCATAAATCTTTAGATATATGTTGTTGAAACATTTGATACAGTCTTATTCCTATTTGCTCACACAATTTATTTAAAAACATTTTGGAAATAAAACCAGAAAAAGAAAATAAAATGGAGGAAAAAAAATTTTTTTAATTGATTTTACTGTTTACAACAGTTCATAGTGAACATTATCATGAACCCTGGAGCACAGCTCTGCATGGTCAATATCAGATCATAATATGAAAGAAGCCACTTTTTTCACTTTTCTAAAATTCACTGGTTATTTCAAACCCAGTACTGCATTACGGCAGATAAAACCTGAGTCAGGTAAGGCTGGATTATGGAATCAAGTTCTAAACATTCAGAACCATAGAGATAAGACAGAGTACAAAGTTAGAAAGACTGGATGGATAAAAGAGACAAACTCTGGTATAAAGTATCACCATGAAAATAACAGCATCGTGAAAATTAGATTGGTGTTCAAATGAAATATACTATAATTCGATGGAACAAAATGATGGTGAACCATGTTTTCAAAAGTTAAAAAGTGGTATAAGACTTTGCATATATCAGTATTTTATTAACAACTGCAGAATATTCTGCTTAAAGTTCCACAAATTAAATACTGACATCACAATCACATCAGGAGTAAACAAGTATGTGATTAAGAAGAGGTACAGTAAGCGTAGTAATAGTCCTGGTAACCACATGTATTGAGTACTTCTGTGTCATGCACTGTAACTTACATATTTATTCTGCACAAAAAGTGTCAGATATTCTGTTCCCATTTCAAAGATAAGACTATTTAGAAAAGTTAGACAATTTACCCTGTATTAGATGCTAGAAAGTAGTATATTTGATATCATAAAACTTAAAATACCAATGATCTTGAGAAATATGATACATGACAGCCAACCATCTCCTCTTGAAAAATACAGTAATGTCTTTCCAACTGGGCTGGCCAGGTGAAATTAAGGAAAAATCAACACACTAGGCAGGTTTACAGATGAGAAACTTAAGTCCTCCCAGAGAAAACGATAATAAGATCAGCAGCAGTTGTAGCAGCAGTGTCAGTCGCTCAGCTGTATCCGACTCTTTGCAACCCCACGAAGTATAGCCTCCCAGGCTCTTCCATCCATGGGATTCTCCAAGCAAGAATACTGGAGTGGATTGCCATTTCCTTCTCCAGGGGATCTTCCTGATCCAGGGATCGAACCCAAGTCTCCTGCATTGCTGGCAGATTCTTTACCATCTGAGCCACAGGGAAGATCTAAAGCAGTAGCAGCACTACCAAGGGAGTTGTTGCCAAAAGGTGGCAGTATCAGGACGCAAGCCAGAAAAATTGATCTGTGCCCCTGTGGCCCATGTGATCAGCCACCATGCTATGACCAGGGGCATTTTCACACTTTCAGGCTTCCTAATTTTCATCTCCCAGGCTATGCTCACTAGGATATCTTTATGACACCCCTTCCCCTACATTGCATATGAAATACTTGAAAAACTGTTACACATTGTACATGAATATGCATTCCATGAGGTCTAGTCCATGAAAATGTCTATTTCATTTTCAGAAGTACTGACTCACCTTCAATCTCAGATACCTAAGATGCAGAATAAGTCATATACTTGAGAAGGAAAACGTTTCAATAAACTTTATTTCTCAACATCCATCCACCCAAGATAACTTCACATCATGACCAAAATACCTATTCCATCCCTTCTTTTCTGCCCAGGTACTGGCCACTGGACCATCTTTCTAAGTGATACAGAGCAATCTTGCTCTTCTCTTCTTCTCCCCAAACAATCCCAGCAGTAACTATTCCAACACTGCCACTCAATTCGATTTTACTACCTTTTCCCAGCCTCAATTCTGTTTCAATGATTAACCCCAAATGGACTGACCGGCAATTTAAAAGTACATTGGAACAGAAAGTTTTAACCTTTCAGAAAATGGTATGCAGCAGAAAAGTTACATGCACTAGAAGTACGGGTAAGGAAAGCTCACTGTCAGGGTAGGATTTGCATAAAGATAATCATATTTGGTATATTTTCATCACAACCAATTTCCAAGAGATAGCCTCTCCAATTTCATTACTGTTTTTATAGCAGTAGAAACAGCATAGTTTGTAGCAATTACAGGTTTCATAAAATCAAACGGCAGTTATATTTTAAAAGAAGAATGCTTGTCATGAAATTCCCCTTGCAATAATGTTAACACATTATACTTTACATTAAGTAATAAAAAAATCTTCAAACATATCAGCACACGCTTATCTAATAAATATAGCAATCAATATACCAAAGTCTTTTTATATAAGCCTATATTTTCCCTCCGCCACGGGTCTATTTAGTTATTGTAACTTTCCGACTGATATCAAGGCAGAAATATTTCAGAAGAGGTCATGACAGCAAAAATCATCCTCAAGAGGAAGTAAATATTTAAACTCTTACCTTGTCTTAGTGAGACAAGCAGTATCTGGTCTGCAGCAACCCCATGAATCTGGAATTGAACTGGATGCTTGCTGATCCTTTGGAGAAAGTGTTCCCCAGAACAGGTGTAAGTGGTACTCACAGAAGGCGCTCAACAGCACCATTCACCTGCAACACAAGAAGTGCAAATCTGTTAACCGAGTTTCCAACATTATTTACACACATGAGTAGCAGCCTTACTCTCCTCTTTACACTCACAGCTCAGAGGCAGGCTCATCTAGACATCAAGAGCATGGTCTCCAGGTCAGAGGAACAAACTTCATGTCACAGCCCAGCCACCCATCCTATCTTTTTAAGAAGCTATGTGTGCCCTCCATAGAGGGCTACAAAAAGAATCATGAAATTAATACAAATAAAATGCTTTTAACAGTGATCCATGAAAAGCAGGCATTTTACTCCTCCTCTCTCTTTTTTTTTTCCTGTTCTTGGTTAAAAGTTAGGAAGATTATCATCCATTTACTGAGCACATAATATAAAGCACTCGGTTGGTGCTTTATAGAAATGACATCATTTCATCCTCAGAACAGATGTTACTCCTTTTATTTTATAAATAAGGAGACTGAGATTTGGGGGATTAGCAATATGCTGAAGTTAGACAACAAAGTAGTAGCACTGGCACTTAAACCAGATCTGATGCTCTTCAACATTCTTGTTGCATCTGAGCGCTTTCGTATTGGAGGGGCTGTCTGTCATAGTTTGATGCTCTCCACAGAAAAGCAAACAATATGGCAAATTCAACTATTTAATATAAAGTGCTATTTTTATAAATGCATCTCAAATTTACTAAGTTTTAGGAGATAGACTGATTCAGAAACAAATCAGTAAGTTTCAGCACATGAAACAAACACATTTAAACAACATTCAAAGAAATTTCTCTCCCTCTCTGTAATGGAGGATCTGATTCATGGTGGAATTTACCATCATGAAAAGATAAAAGGCAACTTTTTCAAATTGCTTACAGTCATATTTGCAGAACAATGATGACTGTGTACTAAAGTCAAATTGATAAAAACTATGTTTTTATTATAAAATTAGTATCTTCATTACAGATCTGCAGAGAATAAAAGATAGTTAACACAAATATTTATAAAAATATTTAACTACATCATCATAGTCATTGCTAATAATATGGTGCATTTTCTTCTGGACTATTTTTCTATGGTTTCCTTTTTTTCTAGGTATAATAATACTAAATCTTATTTTCTTAATAGAACATAAATCAAAGTTTTAATAGTTTGTAAATATTTTATATTTACATTTTATATTTTATGGAGGAGGTCCAGTAGCTCTACTATTTTTCACTTTATTATTAGTATTAGCAAATGCAATCAGATGAAATAAATCAAGAATAATAAGTGGTAAAACTATTTCTACTAGTTGATGTGATACCTGGAAAATACTGAAGAATCAATATAAACAGTACTTCAAACAATAAAAGAATTTGGTAAGGCCACAAAAGATGACAATATTCATAAATTAACACCTTCCATAGACACTGCATTATAAATAAGTAACATAACCATAATGAAAAAGATGGGAGACAACAGAACTAACCTAAATAAAACTTCAGAAACAGTGTTCTGATTGTATACCTTAAAGTTGAAGACAAAAAGAACTGTACGCATACTGCACTCTAGTTAAAGATTTGGCTTTTCACAGAGGTATAAAATTGCAATTGTGAAACTACTTCATGTACATTTCCAGACTGAGTTAATAACTACATTGATGATAATGAACATAAAGTTTCTTGGTGTTAAAAACAAGAGCTACTAGAAACAGAAATTGTCTAGAATGAACTCTGTGATGATGGACTAGAATCAGATGAATTAATATGAATTCATCATTATGTGTGTGTGTGTATACACACAGATATAAAACAGATATAGACATGTGTATGTGCACATGTGCATTTATATATACAACTATCTCCTATTTCTGTCAGGGGAGAGAAATCCTAGAAGCAATTGTGAAAATTCATTGAACACACCAAGAACCCAGAACTTGGTTTCCAAGTATCCTTCTTCAATAACAGGAACCCAAAATCCTGGAAGGAAGGCTGATCTCAGGAATGCGTCAGAGATGAGCATGACAAGGGAATGGGACAAGATTAGTCCTCAAGATCCTATGGGGCCAGAAAGTCAGCATGGTGCTCAAATTGTGACGGCAGATCAAAAGGAAGCAGGAGCCAGCCTGAAGGTGCTCCTGGTGGCCAGATGATAATAATGAACTTTATCTCAAGGAATAACAAATATCCTTGAGTTCATACTCCACGTAAGTGACTGAACAAATAAGAATGAGTTAGCTCACTCTTTGAGTAGAATTCAAACTAATAAATACAGAAGGAATGATGCAAATAGAAAAATCAACCTCTCACAACCATCACCATAATAACTGTTACAGAGCCATGAGTCAGTGATGGAGGCTAAAACTGGTGGGCAAAGATACATGAGAAAACAGGATACCTGTATATTTCAAACTGTCTCCCCACAAGATACTTACGAACTACAAAGGGGAAAAAATGTAAATTTATAGTGCAGAAAACTGATAAACTCCGCCTCAGTTAAAGTGATCAAACTTATCACCACCAGGAATAAGGCATGTCAACATCGTTTACCTCCTTATATGACTCACTGAGGTCACACCATCGCTTCTGGGGTATTCTTGCCAAAAATGAGTAATCTAAATTTCATCATGAAGAAACATCAGACAAATCCAAATTGAACAACAATCCTCAAATTTACTGGCCCCCACTCTTCAGAAATGTCAAGGTCATAAAGATAGACAAAGTCTAGAGAAGTTCTTCAAGTCAAAGAATAAAGAGACATGACAGCTAAATACAATATGTCATCCTAGATTTGATCCTGAAATAGGAAAAAGAAATTTGTGGCACAACTGGAAAAATTTAAAGAAGGCTTATAAATGGTACCAATTTTTATAGCTAATATTAATTTCATGATTTTTTAATTGTACTACAGTTACATAAGATGTCAACATGTAGTGAAGCTAGGTGATGAGTTTATACAATCTCTTTGTCCTACTTTTGCAAACATTTTGTAACTCAACTTACTTCAAAATGAAAGTTTAAAAACATTTCAAAAGTACTTGGGAAATGAATACCAGACTAAATTCAAATATAATAGATGAAAGAAATGAATAAAAATGAATAGGAAAACAATTGAGTAGAAGTAAGATATACAATGAAAAAAACCCAACTATGCCAAAATTTGTTTTTTTAAACTCTTCATAAGACAATGAAGGACAATGAAATTGAGCAATACCACATCTCTACAGTAAATAAAAGGGTGTTAGAAATAGCTTTACCATTGGTAACTTATAAAACAGAACAGCTGGAAAGGATGTGGAGAAAAGGGAACCCTCTTGCACTGTTGGTAGAGATATAAACTGATATAGACACTATAGAGAAGGTCCATCTAGTCAAAGCTATGGTTTTTCCAGTAGTCATGTAAGAATGTGACAGTTGGGACTATAAAGAAAGCTGAGCGCCGAAGAATTGTTGCTTTTGAACTGTGGTGTTGGAGAAGACTCTTGAGAGTTCCTTGGACTGCAAGGAGATCCAACCAGTCAATCCTAAAGGAAATCAGTCCTGAATACTCATTGGGAGGACTGATGTTGAAGCTGAAATTCCAACACTTTGGCCACCTGATGTGAAGAACTGACTCGTTAGAAAAGACCCTGAGGCTGGGAAAGATTGAAGGCAGGAAGATAAGGGGACGACAGAGGATGAGATGGCCGAATCACATCACTGACTCGATGGACACGAGTTTGAGCAAGCTTTGGGAGCTGGTGAAGGACAGGGAAGCCTGGCATGCTACAGTCCATGGGGTCGCAAAGAGTTGGACATGACTGAGCGACTGGACTGAACTGGTGGAGAACAGTATGAAGATTTCTTTAGAAAAAAAAAAAAAAACAGGAATAAAACTACCATATGACCCAACAATCTCACTATGGAACATACACCCTGAGAAAATGATAACTGAAAAAGACACATGTACCCCCAATGTTCACTGAAGCACTATTTACAATAGCTAGGACATGGAAGCAACCTATTTCCACTGACAGATGAATGGATAAAGAAGTTGTGGTACATATACACAATGAAATGTTACTCAGCTATTAAAAGGAACAAACTTGAGTCAGTTCTAGCGAGGTGGATGAACATAGAGCCTGTTACAGAGAGTGAAGTAAGATAGGGAAAAATAAATATCATATATTAACGCATATATACAGAATCTAGACAAATGGTACTGATGAACCTACCCGGAGGGCAGCAATAGAGACTCAGACATAGAGAATGGACTTACACACAGCAGGGGCAGGAGAGTGTGGAACTAATTAAGAGAACAGGATTCACATATATACATTACTGTATGAATAAGAGTTAATGGGAAGGTGCCATAGAACACAGAGAGCTCAATCTGGGCTTTGTGACAACCTAGAGGAGTGCGATGGGGTGGAAGGTGGGAGGGAGATTCAACAGGGAGGGAACATATGTATCCTCGTGGCTGATTTATGCTGATATTTGGCAGAAACTAATGCAATAATGTAAAGCAATTATTTTCCAATTAAAATAAATTTAAAAATAAAAAACAGAACAAAGTCAAGAAGTCACCACATACATATGGCTGTCTCGTTTATGACAGAGATGCCATCCCATTAAGTATGGAAAACAACGAATCAACTTTTCCAATAAATAGCACTTGACTGAAAAAGAAAAAAAATGACTACTTTCCCCACACTATATCCAAAATGGAAAAAATAATTCCAAATAGACTGTAGACTAACATGAGAGGTAAAACAAGACAGCTTTGAGAAAAATGACTAAAATTACAAAAACCAAGTGTTGAAAATGATATAAAGGAAGTGGAATTCTTATATGACTGGTCCACGTGTAAACTGGACAGAAGAATCATGAGAGCTGATTTATTCATAAAAGCCAAAACTTAGCATCAAAGCAAATGTCTATCAATAACAGAATCACTTAATAAATCACACCACATTTATAAAATTGACTGCTCTATAACCATAAGGAGCAAACAACTGTTGCCTACTGCATAGAGCAACCAGACATAATACATAGTTACAAAATTCAAAAGAACATAGTTTATCATTCCAATGATATAAACTCAAGAAACCAATGATGCTAATTTATAGTAAAAAAAAAATTCATTATACTGGTTACTTCTGGAAGGTATTAAGCAATCAACAAGGGAGTTCTTTGAGCTGGTGATTCTTTGTCTTCCTATCAGTAGGGGTTATACGGGTGTAGTAACACCTTGTCTTCTTTAAGCTGTACATTTTAACATTCATGTACATGCATGTGTCATATTGCATGTAAGTAATAAATCAGTAAAAATTGAAAGGTTTTTTTTTCTTGAATGAATCCTCTTGTCTTCATTTTCATAGTTTAAATATTTTACCTATCAGACAGAGCTTTCCAAGGGATGCAATTAAAACCAGGTATTAATTTCTGAGAATCCATTTCTCCATCATGTAACAGAAAAAAGGAAAAGAATGGCTTTTTATTGTCCAGCTCCTTTCCTGAAAATAGATGCTTAGCTCTCTGTTCATTACTCTTAAGAGTGAGAGAAGATATCCTGTCTCTTATAGTAAATGCTGACTATTCCATCTGTTCAAAGTGTTTATTTCTTTTCAAAAAAAATTGAGAGAAATGTTATTGGATACTGAACAGTTCAGTACTCTGGGATGTCTTAGGAAAAATATTTTATGTGTACCAAATCTGACTGTTTGAGGAAAAAACAAACTTAAAATGAGGCATAATAAAGTAACGCACTACATTTTTTCTAAATAAATACTTCCAGTTATATAAAGCTACTAGTGCAAAACATATTTAAATTCTCCTTAACATTAAAAAATGTAATCACATTTTCCCTCAATAATTGTGAAATTTCTCGAATTTTCCATTTCCATCAACTCACATTTGTTTGAAATCTCTTTAAACTGTAGTCTTCCATGATTTTTTCTCTGAAAGTCATACTTTTTAAAAAAGTGAATAATAAACTTTTAATAGACTAAATAATAAACTTTCCTTTTCTTTCCAGATTTCACACTCTGTCCCAGAAGACAAAATGCTACAATATTTCTAAAGACACACTTGACATAGGAAAGGCAGCGACTAGTCACAGAGGTACTGACATCTACCAAGAGCATATAAGATGTTCAAGGTCTCCATCAGCCTCTATACTACTCACAGGTCCTATAATACAGTGTCTTGAACATGGCCAGGTACCAATATATATTTTTTCTAAATTCCATAAGGGAAACACATAAGGCAAAAAGCAAAAGTTCAATTACAAGCAATATCTTCTATGAAGAGAAAAAACTGGGAAACACATACACAGTCAAGTATAAAAAGCAAAATAATACAATAACTCCAATCTGGCAGTTGGGATATGTTCCCATTATCTAGAAATTTTACTTATTTATCACCCTTCTGTTCAACACCATTGCCATGTAAGTGAGGTATTACTGTCTATTCCTAAAATGTCATTGCCAGACCCAGGAACAAAAAAAGAACTGTCATAGGACCATTTCAGTTCAGTTCCTGTCGTGTCCAACTCTGCGACCCATGGACTGCAGCAGGCCAGGCTTCCATGTCCATCACCAACTCCCAGAGCTTGCTCAAATTCATGTCCATCAAGTCAGTGATGCCATCCAACCATCTCATCCTCTGTCATCCCCTTCTCCATCTGCAATGATTTTGGAACCCAAGAAAATAAAGCCTCTCACTGTTTCCCCATCTATTTCCCATGAAATGATGGGACTGGATGCCATGATCTTAGCTTTCTGAATTCTGAGTTTTAAGCCAACTTTTTCACTCTCCTCTTTCACTTTCATCAAGAGGCTCTTTAGTTCCTCTTTGCTTTCTGCCATAAGGATGGTGTCATCTGCACCTGAGGTTATTGATATTTCTCCTGGCAGTCTTGATTCCAGATCTCCCATGATGTACCCTGCATATAAGTTAAATAAATAGGGTGACAATCTATAGCCTTGATGTACTCCTTTCCCAATTTGGAAACAGTCTGTTGTTCCATTTCTGGTTGTTTCTTGTCTTGCATGCAGATTTCTCAGGAGGCAGGTTAGGTGGTCTGGTATTCCCATATCTTTAAGAATTTTCCACAGTTTCTTGCGATCCACACAGTCAAAGGCTTTAGCATAGTCAACGAAGGAGAAGTAGATGTTTATCTGGAATTCTCTTGCTTTTTCTATGACCCAACGGATGTTGGCAATTTTATCTTTGGTTCCTCTGCCTTTTCTAAATCCAGTTTAAACATAGGACCATTTGGGAAATCTTATTTCCCCTAGAACTTTGATAGAGTTTCATAACATATAAATATTTTGGTCCATTATATTTCAATGGTCCTCTTTTGAATTTTGATCTACTCTTTTCACATAGAGAAGGAAATGGCAACCCTTTCCAGTATTCTTACTTGGAAAATTCCATGGACAGAGGAGCCTGGCAGGCTACAATCCATGGGGGTCTCAAAGAGTCAGACACGACTGAGCAACTAACACTTTTGCTTTTCTACTCTTTTTCACAAAATAGAGTTTCTCAGTTTCTCTGAGTTCAATTCTTCCTAAGCCATTACCAATGTTTCAATTTGCAGGCTGGATCTAACTACTGAAGCATTTATCAGAACCCAGGTAGCAACGTGTTATTATCTTACTAATTAATGCGCCCCAGGAGACTCTGGAATGAATATAGGCCACTCTGCACAAATAATGACCACTGAAATCATAGCCCTGACACCCGTAAGGCTGCACACCCTAATACAGTCCATTTCATTAGGACTTTAGTAAAAGATGAAGAGGCTAACCCAAGAAACCTGCAGAGCAGCATCAAGATGATATGGGCTTGTGGCTATAAGGAAAAGTTACCTTAAAACACAGTCCCCAGTTCTGCCTTTATGATTCTGATAGTGATGCAAATGCCACAGAAAGAAATATTAAAGAAGAATTACATAATCCTCTCTCAACCAATTGTTAGCTTGTTTGCTGTATATTTAAACACTGCCACAGGCTTCTAGTGGCTGGCAACTCACACTGTGGGAAATGTCACTGGCTTTTGCTATTCTACTAGCTGTGCTCCCCGGAGCAGAAAATTAAGCCTGACATATTTGGGGGAGGACTTTTCTGGTTTGTAAGAACTTAGAAAAATAGCCATACTTATTTATTCCAGGGTCACATTTATAAGTTCTTGGTTGCGCTGAGATAAACAATTTTAATACACGTGCTAAGTTCTTAGTTCCCTCCCTAAGGCAAACAGATTTTCATTTCTAACTTTAAAAGAAACACACAGACAGAAAAAGAAAATACTTTTGTATCTACATATATGTATGTCTTACGTATATGTGAAAATAAAAAAATCAATATCTAAAATGATACATTTCTGCTTCAGTTTATTCTGACGTCTCCTGAATAAAGTCTAAGTATTATAACTAGTCACTTATCAAAATATTAGCATTTCATGATGAATAACTTAGATTTGATGCACAAATATGATAGAATCATGAATTTCAGGCATACTTAAATTTACTTTGTTTCATACATTATTTGAATCGTGCTATAATGTAAGACTAATGATCTCTCTTTAGTTGGAGGTTTTTGCATATTTGCAACATTTAGATGCATTTTTTCCATCTGTTATAGGTGACATGTAGTTCTACCACAGGAATCACACAGGCTACCTGACCAAACTTAATTTACAAATGTGGAATAAAACTATGAGTTACTGAAATGAGCCATAGAGTAAGATCCTCACTGAAGAAAAATACAGTAGTGTTTCTGGAAAAGTTTCTGGAAAACCACAGACTTAATCATTCAGAGGCATCTGTCAACTTCAACAAAACAAGGACATACCTCCCTATCTCTTGCCAAATTTCTTTTTCCCCAACTTTGTTCTTTCATGCAATCTCAAAGAAAGTAACTGTATCGGGCATCTAGATTCTATCTATAATAGGGACAAACAAACCTGACTCCACACTGGATCTGTTTCTTTTACTTTAACCTTTATATTCTATTACTTTTTAAGTAATAGGGAGCTCAAATCCAGTGCTCTGTAACAACCTAGAGGGGTGGGATGGGGTGGGAGGGATGTCCAAGAGTGAGGGGACATATATATATTGTTGATTCACACTGATATTTGGCAGAAATCGGCACAGAATTGTAAAGCAATTATCCTCCAATCAAAAAAAAATGTAGTCTAATTGCTTGAAATATTCAAGATAGCCAATTCTCAAGACTCTCACCTTTAAAGGTATAACACTTTTCCATTCCTGAAGAGACAAAAAGTTGCAGAATAGAGAATAACATGTGCCCGGCTGGAGGTTGACAGGCACATCATGACCTAACCTAGGAGGGCAGTGGCAAGAACAAAGGATTCCAGCACCAAGAAGTTTGCAACAACCAACCACACCTTCTCTCCCTCTTGGCCTTTAAAAATGCTTTGCTGCTTCAAGGAGTTTGGGGTTTGGGGTGTGAGCCACCCATCTCCTTGTATGGCCTTGCAATAAACCTTTCTTTGCCCCAAACCTTGGTGTTTCAGTGTGTTTGGCCTCACTGCGTACTGGGCACACACATGCATTTGGTAACGTATCCGTCACATGGCAGGTCCATTTTATTATACGTGACAAGAATTACAGCCTTTGGAGAAAAAAAGGTCCCAAAGCTCTGTCTCTCCCCAGCTCCTCATGTTTGTGCAAAGCCAGCAGTCTCACAGCACTGCTTTCTCTCACCGTGGCTTGGAAAGACATCCTCTGTCTTTTTAAAGTTCTATTGATCAAGCTAATGACATTTACTCAGCACCTGCTGAGCAAAAGTCACAGTTCCACCTGCTCTAAGGACACAGAAACGCACAGGCCACGGCATGGCTTTCCTTCAACAAAGATGAATGTCCTCTGATTGCTGTTTTATAAAGTAGCCCTGGATGCCTGACATGTCCTTCCGGTCCTAGCAGCCAAAAAAGTCTCTCATCCACTTACCCACACCTGTCATCTTGTCTTTCCCATCTTGCTCACTCGCGTGTTTGCTCCATCGTGTCTGACTCTTTGTGACCCCATGGACTGTAGCCCACTAGGCTCTTCTGTCCGTGGAATTTTCCAGAGAAAAATACTGGAGTGGGCTGCCATCTCCAGGGAATCTTCCCAAGGGGAGAATCTCCAGGGGATCCAGGAGATCAAACCCACATCTCTGCCGTCTCCTGCACCGGCAGGTGGATTCTTTACCACTGAGCCACCTGGTAAGCCCTGTCTTTCCCGTAAGTGTTTCCATCCGAATGAAGATCAGCCAGCATTCCCTCCACCAACCACCACCATTCAATCTGTACATGCTCTTCTCTTCAGACAGACAGTGATGACAGTATTTTGCAGGAAATGTCTAAGCCTTAATTCTTATCTGATTTAATGCTTCTTCATCGATGATTCTCAGAGTGTGACTCACCACTACCTTTGCATGAGTGATTGCAAATCCCTAGAGAAGAGAGATCGATTTTGACTTTTTGAGCCCTCAGCACAATTAAACACTACTGTCCTCTGCGATTATGAGGACGATCAACCCAGAATTACAGCTGCTCCTTTACGCCAAAGAGTCTTCCAAGCAGAAACGCAGGCCAAAGGGCTACCTATGAAGTCCAGGGACCAAGGGCAAGCAACCAAGCATCTGGGTAACAATTCTGGTTCTTAGAAAACTCTCCTGTTTTAAATGATGTCAAGGATTTACTGCATTTAAAATACAAACTGACACACGCTGAAGCTCTCTGGTTTTTACGACATTCAGAACCCTGGGCTGCTTCTCTCCTATTTTGTTTTGCTTTATATTGTCTTGTTCTTTTCCTCTTTCTGGGTCCTGAGATCTGCCCTGGATCAATGAAAGCTTCCCCAGAACATAGGGCAGCAAATCACAAGGCTGTGTGCAACACCTTTCTCCAGTTGACATGTTCTCCAGATGTGACATGAAGTGTCCACATCTGTTCTCTTAAGTCATTATAAGCATCACCAAAAGGGAGCGCCACAACAAACCAAACCACCCCAGCCCAGCCTCCTCCAGGTCCTCAAGAGGCAGCAACCAACATTAGCAAGGTCCTTGTCTCCCATCACAAGGCTATCCCTGCTCGTTGTAAAAGGCTTTCTGTGGCCTTTGGCTTTTGGTTTTTTTTTTTTTTTTTTTTTTTTATGATGAGCAAATTTGGCTTAGAGAAAGCATTATTTTCAGACTGAAAAGTATTCTGTGTCTTAAAAATGTAGAAATCTTCAAACTGTATACGTATAATATACTTTATTTATACAGACACATCACAGAGATATAACAGGCCTGCTTCCAGGTCACTGCAATAAGGCAAATAATCCAACAGAGCAAGTCATGCACATTTTTTTGTTTCCTGGTGTTTATGAAAGTTACATTTGTACTACATTGTAGAGTATGAAGCATGCAACAACACTGTGTCTAGCAAAATAATGTACATGTCCAATTAAAAATACTTTATTGCTAAAAAATGCTAATCACCATCTGAACCTTCAGCAAGTTATAAATCTTTTCTGCAATAGTAACATCAGAGATCACTGATCACAGATCATCAGAACAAATGTAACAACAATGAAAAGGTCTGAAATTGTGGGAGACAAAATGTGGCACAGAGACACAAAAAGTGAGCAAACAAAGAGAAAAGCAGTAAAACCGGGATGTGGGGGCGGAATCTGAGGTCGCTATATTATCTAAACTGTCCAGTTTTCAGCAAGAGCCTTGAGACATGCAAAGAACAGGAAATTGCAATCTGTAGTCAGGAAAAGGGCTTCCCCGGTAGCTCAGCTGGTAAAGAATCTTCCTGCCAATGCAGGAGCCCCCGGTTCGATTTCTGGGTAGGGAAGTTCCCCTGGAGAAGGGATAGGCTACCCACCCCAGTATTCTTGGGCTTCCCTGGTTTCTCACATGAAGAAGAATCTGCCTACGATGTGGGAAACCTGGGTTCGATCCCTGAGTTGGGAAGATACCCTGGAGGAGGGCATGGCAACCCCCTGCAGTATTCCTGCCTGGAGAATCCCCATGGACAGAGGAGCCTGGCAGGTCACAGTCCCTGGGTTCGCAGTTCGACATGACTGAGCGACAGGAAAAGGGCAGAAAACAGAACTGAGTCTAGATGTAGAATTTAGAACAAAGAGACTGCAAAGTAGCTCTTATAAATATATTCAAGGAACTAAAGAAGCCAAATCAAAAGAATTAAAGTATGATGACGATGAGATTTTAACTAGAGAATACAAGAGAAATTATAAAGAAAATGAAAAGTTGTAGAGTTAAAAAATACAGTAACTGCAACAAAAAGTCACAAAGAACTCAAAAGCATGTCTGAATTGGCATAAGAAAGTAAAAATTTAAACAGGGGATCAATAGAAATCTTACAAAATTAAAAACAGAAATAAAAGAACAGGGAATGAACAGACACCTAGAGCCTACCAACAAGAACAGTAACAGATGTGCAAATCAGGGTCCCAGAAGGAGATGAGAGAGAAAAAGGGAGAGACTATTTTTGAAGAAATAATGGCCAAAAAATTTCCAAACTTGATGACAAACTTAGTCCACAAAAAGCCTAAAGAATTCCAATAAACAAAAAGAGCTACATCTAGGAACATCATGGACAAATGGCTGAAATGCCAACATAAAGATAAAATCGTGAAAGACACAAGAAAAAAGAAATGACATATCACAGACAGCTCAGGAGAAGGAGGACGTATTTAGAATGTTGGGGACAAAAAAACCAACGGAGAATCTTATATCCAGCAGGATTTTCCAGCAGGATTTCCCTTCAGACATGAAGATGTAGAAAAGATACTCACAGATAAGCAAGGGCTGAGATAACTCACTGCTAGCAGACCTGCCCTAAAAGAAATTCTAAAGAAAGTCTTTTGGCTGAAAGGAAACTACACCAGATGGTAACTTAAATCCACAAGAAGAAATACAGTGCCAGAAAAGATAAATGTATAGGATAATATATAAAAACTGTGTAAATATATTTTTTCTTCAGCAGTAAAGCTAACAGTATAAAATAAGTAATGCACATCTCTATTGTTGGATTTATAACAGAGATGTAAAAATATGACAGTAGTAACACAAGGATATGGAAAGAAATGTAGCCATATTGCACCAAAGTTTCCCTCTTAAAAAAACTAGAAGCAGAACAGCAATCTAAACCCAAAGCAAGCAGACTCCATTACTTGGAAAAGTTTAGAAAAGGCAAATTTACACAGACAGAAAGCAGCTTACTGGCTACCTGGGGTATAAAGGCAGGAACAAGAATTGACTGCAAACAGCCTAAAGGGTCATTCTGAGGTGATACAAAATAGCCTAAAACTGGATCAGAATAATGACTGTGTAACTCTACAGGTGCACCTTAAGATCACTGAATTAAACAGCCAAAATTAATGAATTTAATTGTATGTAATGTATACCTCAATAAAGCTATTAAAATATAAATTATTTGATTGGTAGTGGAAAAATAAGCATGAGAATTGCACAAACAAATGAAAATCTGTGTTACTAAACTGAGGTATCATAGGCAGAGACTTAAAAGAAATTCACTTGATCCTTTCCTTACAATTTTATAATCAATAAAATATCATCTAGTTTTATCCATTAGAAATGAAATACTTACACTATTTGGCTGTTGTCTTTTGTCTTAACTATTGAAAGTTTTTTTTTTTTTTTAAATGTCAGTATAAATACATCTTGTCTTTCCTCTTAAGCAAGATACTCTGATTTTTTTTTCAAGTAGAAAAACATTAAGATTGCAACAAATTATGACAATCTCAGCCAAAAATCTATAAACATCTAGATATTGTCAGATGATGCAAATATATATATTCTGCAATAAAATGCCTTGTGATCTGGATTCTACTGAGCAAATTTCCAACATAAAATAAACCTAAGTCATCCTGAAGCCTGAAAACAGACTACTTAGATCCCAAATAATCATCTCTTAAGATTATTTTAGTTGTAAATAAATCTGTGTTAAATCAAACCATCAAAAAATGGAAAAATCTGAACCATTAAAAGGGATTTGGGGAAGTTGAATTTTTCTTGGAAAATTAAAGTGCTGGGAAAAAAATCTGATTTTCTTTAATATAAAACTATCCATTTCTAAGTCTGATAGAAAAAATCTAAGAAAGAAAAAGTCATGTATGAATACAAGGACTGTTTCTTGCAGGAAGTGAAAAATCTTAGATACCTTATTCCAAGGGTCAGAGAATGTGAATGGAACAGAGTCTAAATCATGTATTAAAGTTTCATGAAGGAGTGATTAGAAAAAAAAAAAAAATGTCCATATACAGGTAAATGTCCTGAGTGGGACAATGATGAAAAGAAGCTGTAATAGTGTAGATGAACTTAAACGAATGATTTCAAAAAATTTATTTGGTTCTTCCCTGACTCCTAATTCTTAAAGATTCTCACTATACTAAGAAACTGTCAGTCACCCTTTCAAAAGTGAACTCTTCCCACCTCAATTAAGAACAGGCAAACGCTTTCCACGCACACTTCTAGAGGCAATATCCAAAGTCAGTAGTGCTTCTGATCTTTCATGCCATGAATCAAACACAAACTAGACAAACATATAGACAGGCAGCAAAGTAATCTTGTAGAAAAACTGATGTTTTGCTCTTCACTTTTGTAATATGTAAATGGTATGTAACAATTTAGGATATCGCTGGGTCAGTCCGGGAGGGAGGGACAAAGTTTTCTTATTCTGCAGCTGCTGAACAAAAACAGCTAAAACTGTGCTAATCTAGTACACTGGCATTTTCTTTGCTGACCTAAATTACAAAGCACTTGCTTCAAGACGATCAAGCAGACTAATTTTAAACACCAATTACGTCTAACACATAATATAGTTAGTTATTCAGAAAGAGCAGTGTAGACACATCAGACAAACTGGCATAGTCTAAATTCAGAGAAATTAGCTGGCACATGGCTTTTAGAAGTCTTTGAAAAATCACCTGGTCAATGATTTGAGTCAATATTTTTAGATTAAAAAATGTATCCTTTATGATCACTTTCCTAATTTTATCCTCTTTAAATTGCTTTCACTTCATCTTACCAAATAAGTTTTCCTTTACAACAAAAACTGAAAACTTTCTAATTAAATTCAAAGTATCTACTTCTCTCAGAAGCACTAAGAAATCAAGTTATTTAAGAAATTTAGCAATTCAACCAAATGTTAGACAAAATTAAAATGATTTACAGGGACAGAGGGAACACTCAGAAATAGTAAATTAGCTTCTTAAGGAAACTTAAGTTTTTGTTTTTTTTTTTAAAGGTACTACTTTAGCATTTAGCTGGTTACCTGTTTTGTTCAAAATGCTAAAAAGAATTGGTCAATCTTTTTTATCAACATTTATTTGTACAAAGGACATAGGCAACGTACAATTTTCTTGGGCTCCAAAATCACTCTGGATGGTGATTGCAGCCATAAAATTAAAAGATGTTTGCTCCTTGGAAGAAAAACTACAACAAACCTAGACAACATATTAAATAGCAGAGACATCACTTTGTTGACAAAGGTCCAAATAGTCAAAGCTATGGTTTTCCCAGTAGTCATGTACAGATGTGAGAGTTGGACCATAAAGAAGAATAAGCACCTAAGAATTGATGCTTTTGAGGTGTGGTGCCACAGAAGACTCTTGAGAGTCTCTTGGACAGCAAGGAGATCAAACCAGTCAATCCTAAAGGAAATCAACCCTGAATAATCAATGGAATTGATGCTAAAGCTACAATACTTTAGTCACCTGATCTGAAGAGCCAACTCATCGGAAAAGACCCTGATACTGGGAAAGACTGAGGGCAGAAGAAGGGGGTGACAGAGGATGAGATGGTTGGATGGCATCACCAACTTAATGGACTGAGTTTGAGTAACTCCAAGAGATGAAGGATACAGAAGCCTGGCACACTGCAGTCCCTGGAGTTGCAGAGTTGGACATGACTTAGCAACTGAACAACAACAAATATACAATGTATCTTTAGCAAACTTTAAAACAAACAGCAATACCCATATGGTGTGACTACATTAGGGTAAATTCATGATTCTCAGGGAAAAAATCCATTTGAATACAATACCAAAGACATAGCTCTAATGGTGGTAAAATCAGACACATCACCATCGCTACAGTTTTATTCTGATGTATGAAGCATTTTCTAACTAATCTTTCCTTCCTATTCTCTCCCAATTGGGCCAATGATCCTTAAATTTTATGGTTTAGACATTGTGAGGTTTAACTTTGTGTCACCTTGGCTAGGCCCCAGTATCCAGGTATTTGGTCAAATGTGTCTGGATGTTGGGCTTCCCTGATAGCTAAGTTGGCAAAGAATCCACCTGCAATACAGGAGACTCCGGTTCGATTCCTGGGTCGGGAAGATCTGCTGGAGAAGGGATAGGCCACACACTCCAGGATTCTTGGATGCTGCTGTATTTTCCAATGAGATTAACACAGAAAACAGATTTTACTCCATAAAGTGTACAGGCCTCCTCACATCAGTTGAGGGACTTTAGAAATAGACTTGCCCCAAGGAAGAGGGAATTCTGCCAAGTGACTGCCTTGAAACTTCAATTGCAATGTTAACTCTTTCCTGGGTCTCCAGACTTCTGGCCAGCCCAGCAGACTGTGGACTTGCCAGCCCCAGGTTCTTAAAATAAATCACTGGATACATAGATTATATCTAGATACATTTAGTATTCCTTAAGTTCTATTTCTTTGGAGCATTCTGACTACTACAGATTTATAATGCTTTTTTAAATTTTAACGGTGGTAAAATATTACTGAAAGGTCTTTAATAGAGAAATGATTAACTCCTCCATGGAATGCCATTTGAAACAAAACTGTTATTATAATTCATACTTCTCTTGGTTGATTAAGAGGACAGGGAAAACTGAAGGCAGATAACTGGTCTTTCTTCCATTTCCTCTATTTCTCTATTGCAAACACTGATGCAGCAGTAACTGTGGAGTGAAGTAAAAGACTGCTACAAGATTTTAAGCAAAGAAGCTGACCTCTGCCCTATAGAGAGAGCTAGCTATTTTTCCAGTGCAAGGAAACAGGTTCAGATAAGCAAAGACAAGTCTGGAAGGTCACAAAATCATCTGATGGAAGAGCCAGAAATAGAAAGGCCCCTCCTGTGTCTGCGATGTACTCATCAGTTGGAATCATTCTCCAAGTTTTTGGTACATTTATGCGTGTGTGTGTATTTCATTGAGAACAAATACTTGTTCTCCTTTGTCTCTAGCTGAGAAGAACCTACCCAGCCTTACATTCTAATGCAAACTGTCATCAAGAACTACAATCACTACGCAATTTCTTACTTGTCCACAACTTCCATTTCCTTTTCCTTACTTCAAATAAATTAACGTTGTCTGTTTCCCCTAGAACTATGACAGCTGTCTAAGGACCCTGCCTTAGTCTTTCCATAGTCAAAATGAACAGCCAGGCAAAATGTCAAGAAGTAAAATCACAGGCTTCACTTTGATGCCACAGTGAGTGTTGGACAGAGAGTCAGGCCCAGGCTCTTGTGGACTGGAGAGGACAGGAATTTTGCCCAGAATAAAAGGGAATAGAAAGAGGTATGCGGATGGAGTTGGGGGATTGTTAGATGGATTTACGGAAGAAAATCTGGTACAACTCTTGCCTCAGTAATAAAAAAAAAAAGAGAGAGAGAAAGAGAATGGTATTCAAAGAACTGGGACTAACACAATTCAGTGATAGAGACACAAATGACTAGGCAGGTGATCAAGCTGGAGCATCCTTCAGTAGGGGAGTGATACAGATATGAATGCGCTGCTGTACCTATTGCTGTTACAGGAGTAGAATCAAGGAACACCACTGTTGGCTGGAAACTAAAGGCTGGAAACCACAGGTGTCCTTTGGAATTCATGGGGCATTGGTTCCAGAATGCCCCAAGGGTACCAAAATCTGGAAGCCACAGGCACCAAGGGCAGATTGTAATTAAGAGGACAGCACTATAGTTTAGGTGAAAAAGACAGAGACTTAAGTCTTAGGGAACAGGTAGTAAGGCTAGAGGGAATGGGTGGATCAGATCAACTATCCAGGAGGCAAAATCAGCAGGATCTACTGAACATTTTGAATGTGGAGAAAAAAGATTTTGGCATGAAGCAAGATCTGAAGATATGAGCTGGGTTAGAGAAGGGAGATGAAACACAGGTCTTGGGGAGAGGAGAATGGAGGAGGGAGATGGTACATGATATATACAAAGTTCTCATGGGATATTCAAAAGGAAATGTTCATTCATTTACTGAAGATGGAGGCTCACAAAAGAAGTCGAGATAGTAATTTGAGAATCAATGGTGCACAAGTAGTTAAATTCATAGTCATTCATAAAACAGCTCAGGCAAAGCACCATTTGTAAGTGGAATGGTTTGTTGAGTTTTTCTCGTCTTTTTTTTTTTTTTTTTAATCAGCATCATCTACCTAATCTTGCTTTAGAATTTAATGGCATCAAGAACTAATTCCAGTTTTGTGTTTCTGGACAGGAAAATGAAGCAAAGCTTGGGTTTTTGCTATTCAGTCGCTAAGTCATGTCTGACTCTTTGCAATCCCATGGACTGCAGCATGTCAGGCTTCCCTGTCCTTCACTCCTGGAGTTCTTAGCTCCCCTAGAAAAACGTGGATGGTAGAATTGCTAGTGGGCCTAAAGGAGAAAGGTGAAAACATAACTCTAAGGATACGCTTTTTATTTCTTATCCCCATTCTCTGCTTCTCTATTCCCCAATTCCATTGTGTGTCGATATGCGTGTATATTTTTTTTCTCTCTCTCAAATCTAAGCATGCTTGTGATATCCACCTGAAAAAATGCCAAAAAAATTAAGAAAACACTTATCATCTCCCCTTCCATCTTCTGAAGGAGATAATCAACTAATTCCATTTAATAATGTATTACCCAATAGTCAACTAGTGTGCTTTTTTAGCCACAAACAACAACATAACACAGCACACACACACACACACTCAAACTCACTAAAAACAAAACGAACCCTACCTTCAAAGATGGATCAGCAACTGTCATGTTCATTCATTCAAGAACAATTTGCTATATTAGGTTCGCTGATAGGTACAGACAGACAGAGACACAAGTATGGATAAAATATGTCAGTGTCCTTAAAGACTTTATAGTCTAGCAAGGGAAACAGACTGTTGTACTTAACAGACTCTGTTAAGTACAACTTATACGGCTGAGTGCAGGGCAGGAGTACGGAGGCAGGCAAAGAGCAAAGTGTAAGAAAACTCCATGACCTCTACTGCACAAAAGCACGACACTCAGCTTGCATTTGGGCTTCCCTGATGGCTCAGATGGTAAAGAATCTGCCTGCAATGCGGGAGACCTGGGATCGATCCCTGAGTCCAATCCCGGGGTCGGGAAGATTCCCCTGGAGGAGGGCACTGGCAACCCACTCCAGCATTCTTGCCTGGAGAATCCCCACGGACAGAGAAAGCTGGTTACAGCCCACAGGGTCGCCGAGTCGGACATGACTGAGTGCCTAAGCACTGCACTGCACAAGCTTGCATTTAAGCATCATGGCTTTAAGAACTTGCATTTTCCCACCTATCCATGTAACATTTATTAAGGCAAATCATGTCACCTGCATTTGTGATTTAAACAGACAACTCTCAACCCACAAAGACTGGGATGACTCAAACTGCATCTCACCTCCAACGTTACTATGATCTCCTGCTCTATTCCACCACTGCTCTAAGGGTTTTTAATCACCATTGTAACTTCTGGTTTTAATTATTCAGTCTTTAATCACTGTCTGTTAAAACTAGGCTTTGTACATCTATTTCAGCTAGGAACAGAAAAATGCAAGAAGATTACAAATGCATGAGGCTTTCACACAGAGCAAATATTTTGCTATCTGCGATTAACCTGAGGCAAAATGGCAAAGTCAGTAAAACCCTGTTTCTGAATCCTCCTCCTCCTCTGTCCTTTGAGAGAGCCCTCTTCATGTACAGGGGGCTGTATTTGACCTCGGGCTGCCCCAAGACCTTGACCATCCAACTCGGATTAAGGTGTGCCTGTTTTAACGTCCTACATGAAGACAGACACATGAACAGGTGTTAATTCTTAACCTGAAATAATGCATCTCTCTAAAGGTGGGATTTTTAAGACCAGGTTGCTATTCTCAGGTACAGAAAATAATATCTTCCTTTAAATCACACCAGAGCACACACCTCTAACCATCTGGACATCAACAATGTACTCAACTGCCACATGATCCAGTCATCCCACTCCTGGTCATATATCTGGGCAAAACTTTAATTCAAAAACATACATGCATTCCCTATGTCCAAAGCAGCACTAGTCACGATAGCCAAGACATGGAAACAACCAAAATGTCCATTGACAAGATGAATAAAGATGTGGTACATACACACAATGGAATATTACTCAGCCAATAAAAAAAGAATGAAATAATTCATTTGCAGCTATGTGGATGGACCTAGGGATTATCACACTATGCAAAGTCAGTCAGAAAGATACCATATCATATGACTTACACATGGAATTTAAAATATGACACAAATGAACTTATTTAAGAAACAGAAACAGACTCAGACACAGAGAACAGACTTGAATGGGACAGGGATCCCTGCGCTACTAAGGCTGAGTCTTGAAGAAACGGACTGGGCAGGGGGAAGGCAGTGGGACACATCATTTGTAAAGCTACAGATCAAAGAAAGAACAGATACGTATATGAAATAGGAACAGAGTGCACATGATTGTGGTTGGCTGGAGCACAGAGAACGTATAGTAGTCAGTCAGAAAAGAACCTGCCGATAGGTCCCACGCCACGCTCAAGAGGTCAGCTCCAACCTGTTTAGTACAGACAGCAGGGTGCTACCGGGAAAACTTCATCAAGAGACAGGTGCATGTGCATTTTGGCAGAATCACTCTAAGAATAAGGCTAAAAATTGATTAAAGGGGAAAAGGAAATACAATGGCTACAGTAACAATCTAAGGGGGCAGGATGCAGGCCGACAGACAAATGCAGGAACTGAAGACCAGCAGTGATGGTGGGCAGCAAAGGCCAAACCAGAAGCACAATCAGCCAACAACAGGGCTAATGTTCCAGGGGCAACAGGAGTGAGAAAATAAGGTGAGGAAATGGGAGGAACCCAAGTAGCCTCACAGTGTTCTAATCTGGGTGCAAAAGGAATCCAAGACCTAGGAGTGAAGTGGATCCAGGAACCTCATGCCTCCCCTGATGACACACAGCGCCACCTGCAGGCCAGTCTTGCAATCACTGCATCAGCATGCATGCATGTGCGTGCCGGTGCACATACACACACACAGTTTGATCAATCTCTCTATTCCTCTTTTGTGTATCTTCTCCTTTTCCTCAAGTCTCTCTAACACGCACTCTGTAATTTTCAATTTATCCTTTTCCTATGTAGCATGATTTATTAGTCTTTTTCTCTTTTCTTCAGTTTCTTTCCCATCACCCTGCCCATTCAAAGAACGGATAGAACCTCTGTAGATCAGCATTTCTTGCGCATCTGGGGAGTAGAAAAGTCAGTGTAAATACCTGACTTAACACATTCATCTTGTCAAATCAGTGGAGGACTGTCAGTGAGCACTGAAGCCACTCAAAAGAACTGAGACTAAAACAAATGCAGGATTAGGATTACAGAAGACACTGAAAATACTACTGCCAAAGTTTGGAGAAAGTTTAAAAATGGGACGCAGGCTAAAGATTCTCATTTCCTTTCCTTTAGAGCTCAGGGATATGTCATTTGAATCTGATAAATCAAACCGTGGTGACTTTCAGTGTATTTACCAGTAAAAAGGTAAATGTCAGGAAACATAATCAAGTAACGAGAAAAAGAGTTAAGATGTAAGAAGCAGAAAATACAGTGATTTTAATATCAATTCATAATATGGTGTAATAAATACTATTTGAGATAATATGGGTAGAATGTAAATGTGTACTTTCAATATAACTAGGTGATTGGAAATAAAGAACAGGAAATATATAACTTTTGATTATTAATAAAAATTCATCAGAAAACATTAAAATGCACTTTTCTTCTAGTAATGTAGAGGGCTTAATACTTTTCAAACCAACAACTTCTGCATAATTTCCAGAGAAGAAATTTGATCCATTATTCTGGGAGAAAATTCAGAAATTAAATTGTGCTTAAGTGCTTCATAATTATGAGCTCTTTTTCTTTTATCAGATATAATTTTATCATAACATACCAATGTTTACCATAACATTTGCTACCAATCCATGCATCTCAAACATATCTTTAAAGAAATATTAATAAATGGATGCCAATAAGGAACCAAAGGAAGTTACAGAATGACATTCCAAGGTCATACAGCAGAATTTTGAGTAAGTGGATTAGTGCCCAAATTTAAATCCTATTGATACTTTTCAGCCAATCTGAGTTTCAACAAAAAGTTTCATTACCGGTATTCAGTCAGCTGTTAACCAAACATATCAAAATACTCATTTGCTCAGTACCCTTTCATAGTAATATGCAATTCTAGAATTCAGCCATCCCCTGTGTGATCTATACATGTAGGTATTTCAGAGTGAGATTAAACAACCCAAGACCAAAAAGCTGAGTTCTTCATTCTAAGAGCAAATTATTTTCTAAGCATTGTTTTATTTATAAGAGCCCCCAGGATCAACCTGATGCAATATTACATTTAAAGAAAGCAATGGAGCAATTTAATTCTCTTTACTGTAAGCGTCATACTAGCTTGTAGATGCCGTGAGTGAAAGCAATTCTTTTGTCCCTTTCCTGTTTACCCATTTCTGTCCCAATCTTTTTTTTTTTTTTTCTGTCCCAATCTTAACCTTGCCTGGAAAATCCCATGGACAGAGGAGCCTGGAAGACTACACTCCATGGGGTTGCAAAAAGTTGGACATGACTGAGCGACCAAGCATATACACTAAACTTAAAAGAACGTTATTATAGAAATAACTGAAACCCACTCCTGACTTATGCCCTCCTGAATGCACACCATGACTTGTCTGTCCTGTTGGTTCTTTGCCTAGATAAAATTTAGTAAGAATAAAGGATTAAGCAGCTCAAAAATGGCTATCCCCAACAGCCGGCTAAGTCATTCTGCAGGTAGATCACACAGGTGAGAAAACGTCTGGAGAGAGTGTCAACCAGTCTGCTGCACTCAGTGAAGAAGGATGCAGCACCCAACCTCCTACCTGGATGAGCCACTGAGATTCTCCCCTCCCCAAACCCATTTCTCCCTTTAAAAACTGCCATGGCTGAGCAGCATCAGAGGTGGTCTGTGGATATGAGTTCACCTTCTCCACAGATCGCAAGCTTTTCTTACTAAAGCATCTTTTTTCCCTACTGACATTTGCTCTTGAATTACTGGCTTGTGAGTGGTGAGCAGCCAAACTTGTGTTCAACGACATGAGGACAAGGCTTCTGACTCTCCACACCCAGCCTCGCCCCAGGCACAGCACCTGGCATGTAATAGGATCTCAGAATGTACTGGCCCCAAGTCCTAGGCTGAAGAAGCAGCAACAGCATAAAATCCTTTAAATTATGACTTGAAAGTTAAATTTATCATATGAGGGCTTTTTTCAAACAGAGCAAACCCTTATTTCCATTTAATATTTATGAGTAGATATGAGTCCTACTGGTTCTAACTATACGAAACAATCATTTTCTCTTCATCAGTCTGAATTCAATTTATAAATGTTGATATAGGACATTTGGCAAACATAGGTAGTTTTCATTTATAATACACTTATACACTATATTAATATAGAGAGAAATCGGTAGATTCTAAAAACCTTCTAGAAGAGTATGAAAACAAATGAAAAACACTGAATCATATTTGATCATAGAAAATATCAAATAGCTACATAAAACCATCCCAAGCATAAAGAACACTTGGCATATATAATGGCATTATTTCAATAAGAGTATGTGGTCCAAGGCAATAACCAGCTGTTAATATCACTGAGCTCTCCTATGCAACTTAATTATTTTTCAGTATATCTAGTAATAACTGTTGGCATGCATTCGAGTTCCATATCTTGTTGTCTATCCCAAGAGCTTTCAACCTGATTGCATTTTTCATGGTGTAAAACCGTAACTCCTTTATTGGAATCCAAGTATCAAGAGCTGAATTCTGTGTCTCTCTCCCTCTGCTTTTCCCTCATGTAGACTTATGCTGTTGGAAATGGTTACTTGAATTTCAGTAGACACCAAAGTGATATATCCTTACCAAATCTCAGTCGATAGGAACTCTACAGTCCCCATCTGAGGAGTGTGATCTTCGTCAACACTTATGAAGCAATATTCACCAACTTAGGAAGTCTTAGTTTTAGCCAAGATAGTATCAACAGGAAACTTTCCAAGTCAGAAGAGTAAATGGTCTTTTGTCTTCAAAGTGTAACCAAGCAGGACCCCATAGGTCCTCTCCAGGGAAGGTCCTACTCCCCATCCTCTCTGAAGTACCCAGGTAACAAAATCTGATGCTTATTTCCTGAATTGTTTTGCAGATGCTATTAATAAAACTCCCACCAAATGGAAGAAATTAACACATCCCCTCTGAAGTCTGACCAAGCCAGGAAATACTTGCAATAGCTCATAGCCTTTTCACTTTACCACCAACTGATCAGAGAATTGTGCAGGAGCTGATCACATATCCTGGATGTCCCCCTCTTGCCTCACCTTTAAAAATGTTTTGCTGAATCCCACAGAGGAGTTCAGGCTTTCTGAGCACTAGCTGTTCCTAACTCTTTGCATAGCGCCCTGCAATAAACGCTGCGCTTTCCTTCAGTCAGTGGATTGGCTTTACTTCAGGTGAGCCAACCCAGGTTTTGGTTCAGTAACAAAGGGAGAGTTTCACAACATAGTCAGGGTTTAGCTGACAGATGATTCAGAGCACTTGGCCAGTAACTCTTAGTTAGCAATATTTCTCTCCTTTAGTCCTCGGTGAACATGAAATAAATTTTATTTAACAGATTCCTCAAGTGCTTACTGGACACAAAGAAGTGTCCCGGGTTTTTAGGTATTTGGAACCTGGCATGTGCTTCGGGGCACTGACAAGATGAACCCACAACCATCCAGGGGGCTTAAAATACTATTCCTTCAATAACAGTTAACTTTGATTTCTTAGTGCTTAGGTCATTTAAAGTGAGCATAATTTTTTTGTTTGTTTTTTTGGCTGTGCCACTTGGCTTAATGGATCTTAGTTACCCAACTAGAGACTGAACTCAGGCCCTTGGCAGTGAAATCACCAAGTCCTAACCACTGGACCACCAGGGAATCCCCAAACTGAGTATAAGTTTGATAGAGCTTTCTGATTCCATAAATTTTGACTCCATCCAGTGAGTTACTGGGAGGAACTATTCCCCTCCTAACACTGTGTGTGTGTGTGTGTGTGTAGACATGTGCTCAGTCATGTCTGATTCTTTGCAACCCCATGGACTGCAGCCCTCCAGGCTCCTCTGTCCATGTGATTTTCCAGGCAAGAATACTGGAGTGAGTTGCCATTTCCTACTCCAGTGAATCTTCCTGACTCAGGGATCGAACCTGTGTCTCATGTGTCTCTTTCATTAGCAGGTGATTCTTTACCACTGTGCCACCTGGGAAGCCTCCAACATAAGGACCCTTCAAAGGTCTGGACTTTTTCCACGGAACCCACGCATTTCAAGAATTTTGGAGCACAATTATGGATGTTTGTTATTCTTTCTCCATACACACACACACACACCCCCACACGAGTGTGTGTGTGTGTGTGTGTGTGTGCAGAGTTCAGGTATGATGCTTGCATTTGTTAACTATTACTCCCTTCAAATATGACTATAGAAGAAGCAAAGGAAAGGTCAATGATGTGTTCTGTCTTTAGCAATTTGGAGAGATCATTTACCACCATTCTAATCAGCTCAAGAAGAATCAAGTTCAGAATAGACAAGAACTGGCATATTCCTCTAACCTCATTATTCCCAGACTCTGAGCTAATTTTTTTCAGCAAAGACATTGCTTGAAAATGTCAAGGATTTATAAAAAGCTCTAAAACCCTTTAGTCATCGGCCATGTTTTTCTTGTTTAAGAAAATATGGAGCATATTTTGATCTCAATGAGTTGGGTGTCATAAACATTTCCTTTTAAAGGATAAACAAGTTTGACTGAAGAGATTATAGTCCTTAGGATTTTAAAATTAACTTAATCTTCAATCACACTTAAAAATTCTCTTACATCATCCTTCTACGGTGACATGTGCATGACCTTACTTTCTTATAAAATATATAACCCATACCACTACGGTAATATAAACACAATCATGACCCACTTTGAAAGGATAAGAAAACATTCTTTATGGAACTAGCACGAGAATAGAAAACAAGCAATCTCACACACTGTTGGTGGGAGTGTAAGTCAGTACAGCTGTTTTGGAAGGCATCTTGGCTGTACAAAAATTTAAAGGGTAAATATGCTTTGATCCAAAACTTCTACAATTTGTAATCTATCATATCAGGTATAATTATACATGCACAAAAATATGTATAAGAGTTTATTGCATAAATACTGAAAGTATAATTCCTTAACTTTTATTGGGCATGAACCTAGGGCATGTCTAAATTAAATCCATAATATGCAATAATATGCAGCAGTTAAATATAGTGACATAGGGACACAGGCACTGAACATGGAAAGACACGCTGCTAAAAGAAAAATAAAAGGTCAAGTTTAACAGTAATGTATCCAGCATGATGTCATTTTTGTAAAAATTAAGACTCTATTTATTTATTCATCCATCCATGTGTTTGTTCTAATATACACATCCACTCACCCACACCAAGTCCAAAAGTACTAGAAGCTATGGTTATCTACAGTGTATATAGTAGGTGGGGAAAGAGGAAATGGGGAAGCCAGGAAGCAGGTGAGAAGGACTTTCACGTTTTACTGCTTACATTTCTCATTTAGTTCTGTACTACTTGAATGTTTTATAATAAACATAGACTTATCACTCTCCAATTCAATATTTAAAAGCAAGTTAACAAGAGCAATGCAATACACTGTAACAAAATCATGCAGTACAGTTAAACATCTCAATTATATGCTGATGAAATGGAATTACTACCTAAATTCAAGTGAGCAGTAGTTCTATAGTATTGTTAAGTTAGTCTGATACTTCTAGAAAAAATCGAGTTACTTTCTGTGAATCTACAGCCTGAATTATAATGAAAAACAATAGAAAAATAAAAAGACAAAACCAGCTTCTCACATGCTGGTGGACTGGGGAGAAAGAAGATGAGGAAGCACCCAACACAGTATGTAAGTACCCACAATGCCTGGTACATAGCATGCATTTTGTACATATTAGTATAATGTTCTCTTGCACACTTTCACTTCCTGTTTAATCTGAACCCATTTTATCCATTTTTACTTCCTCCTTTTTCTAAAGGCAGATATTGCCTTCTAACAGCTTGCTAATCTCACAGTTCCATCAACACCATGCCATTCTTCCTATGTACCTTTGCATTTGATGCACTTGGGATGCCTTCTCAGCAAACACTCCCTTTTCTGAGAGTCTTCAGAGAACTGCACACCCATCACTTCCTTTGAGAGGTTGGGTCCCTACTTACATGTTTCGAACATGCGATTTCCTGTCTCCACTGCCTACCCCTAGTCCAAGTTGGATGATCAGGTTGTTTCTTAGGAATTTCACTAAGCTAGTCATAGGCTCCAGAACTAAATTAATTACTACTTGTTCTTGGGATGAGAAAATCATGTAGGATCAGAAGCCGTGGGAGCTCCTGGGGCTACTTGTGCTAATTTCTAAACAGAGAGAGACTGCAGACAATCAGAAGCAGAAACGAGATCCAAAGGATGAACAGTGAGAACAAGAGATGAAGCACATTACCTCTGCATTAAAGGAAGCACCATAGAGTTACTCAGATGAAAATTACTCCCAACTAAGCTTAAATTAGGAGGCATGTACTATGTGGTGTTTTCAGGGAAGGAATAATTGGTATAAATTGGAATTGTCTTTATCCTCTCATGTGATTCAAGAAAAAGAATTTGGTTGGGACTTGAAAGATGGATTTAGAACTGATAGTGACATACAGTCCAAGGGACATTCGCTATGGAGTATCTAAGTCAATACACAATCACTAACAAATTTATTATAAGATGAAGTAATATAAACACAATCATGATTCACTTTGAAAGGATACCAAGAAAACATTATTTATAGAACTGGTGAGAGAATAGAAAACAAGTACTCTCACACACTGTTGGTGTGAGTGTAAGTTAGCACAGCCTTTTTGGAAGGCATCTGCTGCTGCTGCTGCTAAATCGCTTCAGTCGTGTCCGACTCTGTGCGACCCCATAGATGGCAGCCCACCAGGCTCCTCCATCCCTGGGATTCTCCAGACAAGAACACTGGAGTGGGTTGCCATTTCCTTCTCCAATGCATGAAGGTGAAAAGTGAAAGTGAAGTCACTCACTCATGTCTGACCTCGCGACCCCATGGACTGCAGCCTACCAGGCTCCTCTGTCCATAGGATTTTCCAGGCAAGAGTACCGGAGTGGGTTGCCATTGCCTTCTCCTTGGAAGGCATCTAGGCTGTATGAAAATTTAAAAGAGTACCTGTGCTTTAATCCAAAAATTCATTCAACTTTAGTGATTAAGGCATGTATGCTACAACTGAGATCTAGTAGAAATATCTAAGTGAAAGAAGAGGTCTCTAAAGAGACACTATCTACTAGAAAATGGGAGTCAATTTCAAAAAAATGAATAAAGCAATATACACTGCTTAGACATTTAGTTAGTTTAAGTACACGTACAAGCACCAATTTCATGTTCAAAACCCAGATGCAATCTCATGAAGAAAGAAAGAAGGCAAATAAAATATTGTTGATGTACTGCATTCCTTATACACACATATTCTCCTGGGAATAGAATAAATGAGATCAATGAAAATCTTAAGCAAAATTACACTCATGACTGTTAAAAGGAGTTGAATCTAATGGGTAATACAAGGCATAACATACAATTCTTAATAATGTCCTAAATGTTATTCACTAGAAAATGAAGGGAATATATTTCAATTTTGAAAATTAGTCTTGTTCTAATTTTCACTACAACATAATAAAATAGCTACCCCTTCGAAATTAAAATGACCTTTAAACATCTGCCAATTCAACAAGCAGAATAGGATAAGCACTTGTCTGTGGCTGGAGAAAAGTACTGACAGAATAAAAATGGGAGGTAAGGAGTCATAGAAGAAAGAAAACAAGATATATATTAACACATCTTCATCTTTCTCTTTCCCAGAGCACTCCCTCTTCCCATTGACTAAAGATGATCTATGTGCAGGTGACAGACCTGTTCGCAGAAGCATGTAAGGTGAGCATTAAAGGACAGGTTCAGAGTAGAAGCTAACCTAACAGATACTCAGCACCAACGATCTCTTCATCTTTATGAACCTCTAACTTTGTCTGGCCCATTCAAGTTTTGTCTTATCATTAATACGTTTCCCATGATCTCAACTCCCTTCACTATATGAGTTTACCAGTCTCATCTCCTCTGCTCAGGCACAGCACTAATGAGATGTCTTAGAGCCACTGTCAGAGCATCAGGACTCAGCCTCTATGCAGATATATTCCAGAAGGTAACTTAACAATGCAGGTACCAGTTCAGTCCTTCCCTGCTACATTCATACAATGTCTCTCACCGCTGAGCTGATCAAAGCAGACAGCTCAAGTGTGAGGCACACTTGACCTTTAAGGAGCATTAGCAAACCATCAAGGATACTATTTCTTTTAATTGTGTGTGTATTTAAGTTGCTCAGTCATCTCCGACTCTTTGAGACTCCATGGACCGTATAGCTTGCCAGGCTCTTCTGTCCATGGAATTCTCCAGGCAAGAACCCAGGTCTCCTGCATTGCAGGTGGATTCTTTATTGCCTGAGCCAATTAATTTCCCACAAACATTATAATCATTATTCCAACCAGTCTATCATGCAGCATTTTTAAGTGGTTAATACTGCTCAAAGACATACATATATACACACATATATGTGCATATATACATATACACATAGTATACAAATCCATATACTATCCAAAGATATACATATTGCATATGTATATATACTAGTGCATGTAGATATATGTGTATCTTTGAGTAGTATAGGTGCATACTTTGTATACGTATTTATAAAATATATTATATATCTATAAACTTTGAATGGTTGACATATGAATTCCTGCAAAATTTTCTCATGTTAAAATTACCAAGCTTCTACTCTCTTAAGGCCTAGAATTTTGAGACCATGTATGGTATTACTATATCTATTAGAATGGACCTGCAATTATTTTCAGAGGCAGGTAGGTAGACAGACATAAAAAATGAAAGACTAATTTGATATCCAGAATCACATTTATTCTGTAAAACACAATCATATTGCTATCTAATTACTAGAAACCCTTGGGAGTACACATTTCAAGAGTCAGTCCACTGGTCATATTCAATGTATCTGATTCTTCTCTCCAAATCTTCAAAAATCATCTTTCATGGAGCAAAGTGAAATAATCTGGTTCATTGGCATATTGTGCCTATTACTTCATACTGAGTTGTCCACAAAAGTTCCTTTGGGCTTTTCTGTAAGATGTTATAGAAAAACCCAATTGAACTTTTGTAGCCAACCCAATATTTAAGCTCCACTACATCATTTTCTAACTATCTGTCTCAATTTTCATTTCGGGTTCCAACAGATAGGAAGGGGCTAGACAGAAGTCTCCAGTGTCCCATTCCTTTGGTATTTCACCTTTCCACTCACTGCCCTGCTGCTCAGTCGTGTCTGACTCTTTGCAGCCCCGTGAACTGTAGCCCACCAGGATCCTCAGTCCTTGGAATTCTCCAGGCAAGAATACTGGATTAGGGGCCATTTCCTACTCCAGGGAATCTTCCTGACTCAGGGATCGAACCCCCCTTGCATCGGCAGGCGGGTTCTTTACCACTGAGCCATTAAGGAAGCCTCTCCACTCACTAGGGTTAAAATTAAATGGAGACCTGGTCTGAGAATCTCCTATACTGAGAAAACCAGTAAACCCTGTAAGCAAAACTTTAATCTAGCTTATTCTGCATCACAGGCAAAATTTAGGTTATCTTCTGTAAATGCCTCCAGTAATTATAAACAAAACTATAATCATTATCCTAAAATGGTATTAGATAATCACTTTTCACCACCCCCCTGCATCTGCGGACCTCCAATGTTAGAACCAGCCATTGTGAAGGTTAAACAGCTGTTGCAATCTCACTTTACAAAGTGACTCATAGTGCACTTTGGGGCTTCATTCTCCTTTCAGTTTGCAGGCTCCCAGTTCATGAACTGTTTTTTTATGCACAATAAACTCTTAATTAAAATTTTAATTGTTCTGATGTTATTTTTAACCCTAGCATGTGTGTGCTCAAATCCAATTCATCATTCAAAGTCACACTAAGGCACCACTGTCTGTGTGACATATTTCTCAACTCCTTTATACTGAGAGCATCTCTCTCTATACTCTACACTACCAAGCACTTGTTTCCATCTTTCTAATTGTTCCTGCCTCACGCGGTCAGATACAGTGACTCAGTCCAAGCTCTGCACTCATTCACCTGAATTCCACTTCCAAGCTCAGCTCACTAAACTTTAATTCATATATGACTTACATATGTTACAAATGTAATAAACTTTATATAAATTTTATTTACATATATAATTATGTATATTATAGGTAACCAACAAGGACCTACTGCATAGCACTTGAAACTCTACTAAATACTCTGTCATACCTATGAGAAAAGAGCCTGAAAAAAAACTCTCGTTCTTGTCCTCGTTTCTGACTCTTTGCGACCCCACGGACTGAAGCATGCCAGGCTTCCCTGTTCTTCACTATCTCCTGGAGTCTGCTCAAACTCATGTCCACTTACTCGGTGATGCCACCCAATCATCTCATCCTCTGTCACCCCCTTCTCCTCATGCCCTCAATCTTTCCCAGAATCACGGTCTTTTCCAATGAGTCGTTTCTTTGCACTTGAAAAAGAATAGATACATGTATAAATAATGTATACTTGAAACTAACACAACATTGTAACTATACTTCAATATAAAATAAAAATGTTTAAAAATTATTTATGTATATAAAAGGATAGTTGTAGGAATCATCTCTTAGACTTGTGGCATTTTTGAAATAGTAAGTTTTAGCCATTTTTAATCATTTGTATTTTGCATTACAGAAATGATTTTCATTATTATTTTTCTCAAGCTGAATTAATAGATTTTCCTGGTAGGCAAAATTTCAGAACATGGAAATAAGATTGAACAACTATGGGATAATAAAAACAAAGCATTGTCTTTTGATAGAAATATTATATCTTGATATGAAATTGTTTTTGAAAAGTTTCATTCTATATGATGAATGCAAGTATAGCGTTTCTATGGAGAAAAATCAATTACTTTCCAATTTAAAATACATTCTCTCTTATGTAGATTTCTGGTCTTTAACTCTTGGTTTTAAATAAAATATATGGAATGCTAATCCATTTTTTGGAAAAGGCTACATAAAAAAATGAAAGCTTTCCTGTATCATTGGTTTTATATTTTATGTTCTTTCATACATAAACAGTTCTCACATCAAGCACAGTAATTAAGACAGCAAGAATCTAATAAAGATTGTCTAATGGCTCTTCTGAAATTCTTTTGTATTTTTATTTTATATTGAGGTGCAATTGATTTATAATGTGTTATTTCAGTTATACATCAAAGTGATTCAGAGAAATAAATACATGTATCTATTTTTTTTTTCAAATTCTTTTCCATTTACATTATTATAAAATACTGATAGAGGCCCCTGTACTTACACAGAAGAGGTCCTTGTTGGTTATCTACTTTAAATATAGTTGTGTGTATATGTTAATCCCAAAGAAGTTCTTTAAATCAAACACGAATTTGACACATTTTTAGCACTACCGGGCTAAACAGCAACACACTGAATTACCTTAAGGCCAGGGCAACCACAAACCTCGGAAACCAAACATGGGTGGGGCCAGTGGGTATTTCAGTAACAGTATTTAGAATTAGCAGATGATTCCTGACCATGTCTTTTGCCCAGCAGAGGTCACAGGATCCACCTGCAGCTAAGAGAGTTTAGCAAAGAAATCAGAGGCTAATTACCTTCACTCCCTCTTCTCACAAAGACTCCATGTCCTAGGAATTAAGGTATCATCTTCCAGACAGCACAAAAGCACAAACTAAACATCACCTGGGGAATGATGTTCTAATATTCATCCAACTGAAAGGTCATTATCTTTGGAATTTTAACTTTGAAGATTCAAGCATATTTTTGTTACTTGGTCACTAAGTTGTGTCTGACTCTCTGAGACTCCACGGGCTGTAGCCAGTCAGGGTCCTCCGTCCTTCACTATCTCCCAGAGTTTGCTCAAATTCAGGTCCATTGAGTCAGTGATGCTATCTAACCATCTCATCCGCTGCTGCCCCCTTCTCCTTTTGCCTTCAATCTTTCCCAGCATCAGGGTCTTTTCTAATGAGTTAGGCATATTTATTATGGAATAAAATATTATGTACTTAAACTCCAAATATTCAGTATACTAAGATTTTCATGTTTCCATTAGTATTTTTTCTTATATAATTAAAGTTTGAAAAATAATCTAATAAAATTAGAATGTAAGACATCTCGCTCGGGTTTAATGACAGGAGACTGTGCCAGCAATAACACTCCTTGGGTAAAGAGACCTGGGTTCTAGACTTGGTAAGGATTCGTACAAAACTAAGCACTCCTAGACATAAAATAAGGAAAACACATACTTCAAAGTAATATTTACTCAGGAGGATCAAGCAGGATTGTTTGGGGACTCTGTTATGTAGAGTACAAAATATTCAAATAAAATGGATTACTATCCTTCCTTTTCAATCCATATCATGTGGATTATTATATTATCCATATAATAATTATATATAATAATTATATTATTATATCAGGTGGCCTTAAGTAACCAAATGGAGAAAACCCATGTATGACAGTAAAAAAGCTACATTCTTCCATATCCATTGGAATCTACGTAACCTGTACTGTGGCACTTCCCATGTGGCTCAGTGGGTAAAGAATCTGCAGGAGACATGAGTTCAATTCCTGGGTCAGGAAGATCCCCTGGAGGAGGAAATGGCAACCCACTCCAGTATTCTTGCCAGGAGAACCCCATGGACAGAGGATCCTGGAGAGCTAGAGTCCATGGGTCACAGACAGCTGGACACGGCTGAAGCCACTGAACACACACGCATGCGTACAACTGTCCTGTACATAATCTGCAACTGAGGATAAAGTTAGCTGAGATCATTTCAATGGCTCTTACGGTAGCTCAGATGGTAAAGCGTCTGTCTACAATGCCTACAATGTGGGAGACCCGGGTTCAATCCCTGGGTCAGGAAGATCTCCTGGAGAAGGAAATGGCAACCCACTCCAGTATTCTTGCCTGGAGAATCCCATGGACGGTGGAACCTGGTAGGCTACAGTCCATGGGGTCACAAACAGTCGGACACGACTGAGCAACAGCCACTACCTATTCAATAAGAAAAAAAAAAGATTAGATCAGTTCTCAGAAACTCAGTGATAATCTGAAAAGATCGGTGCAAAATGTCCTTTGCTATGGCAATAAAATGAGCAAAAGTCAATAAAGCTTCCAAACACTATGGTTAAGCCATAAAACGGCAAATTATTCCCTGAAGCAACAAGCAATTTGCATCCCCAGAGGTAGCTTTGGTCAACAGGAGCTGAGGGGTTTCCTCATAAGTAGAGTATTAACATGAGAAAGAAATGTGTGCTTCAATACTGTATCTGACAAATAATGAGAAGTAACTACCTACCCTACCTATTATCAGCTTAATCGAGGTTCCCTGGGGTCCAGTGAGGACATTTTTAAGGGCTAAATTTGCATTATGAAGGTAACTGCCCACACCAAGTAGGATTTCAAAAGATCCCCCTTGTCAGACAAGTTACTGGCATACTGAAATTGATCAGAGCAGTGCCTGGATTTTATGAAGAACTTAAGAAGTTGAAATCCCTAGGATTATTATTACTGATCTGTTTGCTATCTGTGTTTTTGTCTAAAACCATAGGAGTTCACTTCAAAAACAGAAGAATTAATCTATTTTCACATACCATGTCTTGTTCAAAATAATTTTATTCATTCATCTCTGGAATACAAGTTGAACCTTAACACCAGCAGTGGCAAAACATACATTTTTTAATATCAGGGCTGCCTCCAGCTCAAGTACTTTCTCTACATTCCCTCATTGTGACATGGCTAAAATTATCCCAACACCATTGATCATCTGGACACGCATAAAAGGTAAGACTGATGGCCAGATCAAGAAAGACTATATTGCTGTCTCACGGTTAGATCTTGTAAAATTTCATCAGCAGTATCCTCTTAGAAGAGTATTCCATTGTTTTAGCTTTTTTTTTTTAACTATTAGAAAAATAAATAGAGCTACTTTATTGGCTTGCCTTAGTCAACATGAATCAAAATTTTCCATTATCAGACATTTGAAATTTGACTACCTTTGGAGCTTTGCCACATCCATCCTACATCTTTGCTGTCAGAGTCCTACATACCCCCACACTCCTTTCCCTTTATCTTTGCTGATTCTCAACTCCACTGTGGCTGTCACACCTCCCTGATGCCTAAAATGGTGCCTTGTTGCCATGGAAATAATCACTTTAAAAAACAATACAATAAAATAAGTAATAATGAAAGCTTCGGCAGCCTGTATCAAAGCCCGGAAGGGGAGGGGAGAGCCAGAAATAGAACTCAGCCTTTTCCACAGGAACGACTCCCTTGATGGAGCCATCAGACCACTAGGTTTCCCTCTCCTCTTTCCACTGTCATTTATGCACTCCCAGACGATGTCAGGCAGCATGCAGATTTTGCATCAAGAGAATGCCAGAGTCTCAGTGAGACACTGAAGTTTGTTCTCTGATTACTTGAGATTATTTTCATCTGGTCTGCAATCACCTTATTCAGGATGTTAGTTAGCTCTTAAACTGCCTTCCTCAGATCCCCCCAAAATCTGGGTCAAGCTGGTGTTAAGCAGATTGGATATTGACTTTTCATCTTTTCTCAGTCAGATACTGACATACATTCATGTTGTCACTGGTCCATACCTTAGCAGAAAGCCCTTCTGCGACTAATCACATCTGATTTGAGAGATGCAGATTGCTTCTTGCTGTAGGGAATAATTTACCACATCATATAAATCAAAGAAGAGCCATGGGAATTGGCATATGGACCTCAAAAAACCACAGGCTATCATACAATTGACAGGCTATTCCAGTCAAAGAAATTTACATATTTAGGATTCTTGCCATGCTGAGACTTCTAAAACAAGATACACAATAAAAAATATACAACTATACATACATATGATAAAGGAAAATACAGTTTTCACATTTTCCTTTTGTCACTTCAGTTACAAATAATCCCATATTAATGTTAGAAAAGAGTTAGGATAAAGATGCACCTAAATTGACAATGTTATGCTACTTACTGTTCACGTCACTTTCGTAGAGAATACGAAATTTTTGTAGATTTTTAGAGGAAATTATACAAAAGCTTTATAAGCACAAAGAATGAATAGAATACAAACCATGACTTTAAAAAACTGCCATGAAGATTTAAAACATGTACTGATGTGGGCTGACACAGTGTCTAAGGGTCATTTACTCTAGAAAATATTTAAGCACATTTGTGCCTATGGGGGGGCTGTAGGGTAATTACAGGTAGGTAATGATGGCTATGACCTCCGTTGGCAGCTAAGCATCTCTTCAGGAGCTTATGGCTCACTGCATACGGCAAATCACCAAATATAATTACATTTCATCATGATTAATGCTACTTTAGCAATATGTAGCAGAGAAGGCAATGGCACCCCACTCCAGTACTCTTGCCTGGAAAACCCCATGGATGGAGGAGCCTGGTAGGCTGAAGACCATGGGGTCTCGAAGAGTCGGACACAACTGAGCGACTTCCCTTTCACTTTTCACTTTCATGCATTGGAGAAGGAAATGGCAACCCACTCCAGTGTTCTTGTCTGGAGAATCCCAGGGACGGGGGAGCCTGGTGCGCTGCCGTCTATGGGGTCGCAGAGAGTTGGACACGACTGAAGCCACTTAGCAGCAGCAGCAGCAGCAATACGTAGAGGCAAACATTCCAGGTACCACCCATGTCTAAGTCAGCCACACCTGGGTAGGCCAACACACCTGTCTAAGGTCAAGGAGCTGGTTAAGAGCTCACACAGGTATGCACACCAGTAACTTACATTTTCCACCAACTATACTTCAATTAAATGGAAAAAAAAAACTTTAAAAGAAAGCAGGTGGTCATTAGAACATATGGGCAAGAGTCCTCTCAGATTCTTGTATTAATGAGAAGGATCTGCGTTTAGGAGGAAATAGAGTAGCATGCAGCAACTATTTTAGAGACAATTATAAGATCATTAGCTGGGATCTCAACATAAAACTGAGAAATATAAGAATGAAAAGAAGCAGGCAGAGGCAGGGCTACATTCAGAATGGAGGAGATGGCAGTGAAAACAAAGGAAATTAGGCAAAGAAAGAAAATAGTGAAGCACCATAATTGCATAATAGATAAGATTAGGGTATAAAAGGGCTTTCCAGGTGGCTCAGCAGTAAAGAATGCCTACCAATGCAGGAGATGTGGGTTCGATTCCTGGTCTGGGAAGATCCCCTGGAGAAGGAACAGCAACCACTCCAGTATTATTGCCCAGAGAATCCCACGAACAGAAGAACTTGGCAGGCTACAGTCCATGGGGGTTGTAGAAGAGTCAGACACAACTTAGCAACTAAACAATAACAACAAGGCTATAAAGTCTATGGAGCAAGAGTGTTTGGGGTAAAAGAAAAGAGATGCCTCTGTAATACTCAGGCACACATTAAGAGTCAAATGACTTATTCTAACGTGTCTTGTAAATGAAACAAGATTTAAGTTAAAATGGGAAGTAAGCTGTTTCACTGTTTGTTAAGCACTCACAGTCTTCTAACCACTCAGTATTAAAAAAAAACCAAAAAACCATAGGATGGATGAATGAATGGATGGAAGAATGGATGAAAAGGGTAGAATTAAGAAATGATGGGTCAAAGTGGAGCAGAGAAGTAGATATTAATCAACTGAAAGACATTTATCTAGCTTTGATTACAAACACACCTACAAGGCATTCTGTCTTATGATTTGAGGTGTGAAACAGAATTTAATGGCCTAGCTGGGAAATAAGAGATAGAAGAATGATAAACAACACAAGGTCATTTTTATAAATCTCTGTGCTAAAGATTAAAACAAGGCTGTATCACTGACCGGATGATGATTTAAAAATGTTATTGAAAGTAACTGTGATGGAAATTGATTTCATAAATGAAATAAATGTACTTTCTTTTAATTTAATGAACCTTATACCATTTATTCTAGGGAAGACTTCTCTGACCTTGAATGAGCAAACTGTATGACTTTGCTTTAAAAGTAATAAAACTTTACTGCAGGAAGGAAATGGAGAGAATATCTAATTTTCAAATGATAACACTGAGTCCTGATAAGTTATATTGGAAGTTCAAGATCACATGGCTATTCCATGACAGAAAGTCTGAACTAACACCCAGACCTCCAACTCTCTCCAGCAATTTCCACCACCCGCCGCTATCACTCTTCCAGGTCAATTTTTGTGAGTTCTGTCTCTTACCTTAAGGTGGTTGATTTAAGTTAGATCATAAATATTTCTCATCACAACCAGACAGGGAGAGCCAAATTCATACAAGTTTTGAGTCATCACTTGAGAAAAATGTTAGGGAAAGTAGCTTTTTCTTTACTAACGTGATATCTAAAGTTAATGCAGGGACTTCCCTGGTGGTCCAGTGGTTAAGACTTCACCTTCCAATGCAGAGGGTTCAGTCCCTGGTCAGGAAGCTAAGATCCCACATGCCTCACAGCCAAATAAGAAACCAAAACATACAACAGAAGCAATACTGTAATGAATTCAATAAAGACTTTAAAAATGGCCCACATGAAAAGAACTTAATTTTTTAAAATAAATACAGACTTTAAGAAAATGCCGGCCAGCTTGATGGCCATCATTTCAGTATTTCATCACTCCTTATTTCTCTCCATCATCTGCCTTTGCCCACCCCTGAGATGCTACTGACCACAGGACTCTGTCCCTGAATTACAAGCTCTCATTAGGCAAGTTCATCTTGCCCCATGGCTCCTGTCAGCGTCTCTTCACAGAAGACTCCTAGCTCTCGATTTCCAAGTGAAGTACTCCCAGGTTCCAAAACTACACCCTCACCTGCCTCCTATACATTTCCAAAGGGTTGTTCCAGGGATTCACACCCAAAATGGAAGTCATTTTCTTTCCTTCAAAATCTTCTCAGTTATTTGCTTCACTATCCCCTGATTCGAAACTCTGAACTCATTCTAGAATTCTCTCTCTCCCTAACCTACTTCACCTCACCCTGTCTATTCCATTTTGTAATGGCAGCACTGCTATTCTGCTAACCAGTCTCATTTCTCTCTTGCAACACTGCAAAGATCTACAAACTCACCTTAATGTTTGTAACTAATTTCCAATCCATCCTCCAAACCATTTGCCCCAATACTTACCGCTAAGCCACTCCATCCCTATAGAAGAAGGTCCAATCTCTTGAACTTAGCACAAGACACACTTTAGTATCTAGTGTTTCCTTAATTAACCTTTCCAATTTCACCTCTTCCTCATTCTCATCTCACTCTGTAGTAACAGCATTCTACAAAACTGAGACGTCCCCCAAAACATCCCAAAACAGGGCCAAGACTACTCATTCCTGTGAGCAGCAGACAACACAATGATGATTACAATATCAAAAACTTACAGGAAGATGACAGAATGTTTCACAGAGGATGCTTGCTATCCAGTGACAGTTAACAAGTATCACAGGAAGGGTGGCTGAATCAGAGCCCAGAGATGAAAATATTAATCCCAGAAATAACCGACAGTGGTGAAAATCTTTGGATGAAACATTGGATAACTGTAAATTACCTCTTGCTGAGTAATATTTCATGGTCTGATGGAGCCAGTGCATTTAGTTGAGGGTCAATCAGCTTATAATAGATAAAACTGGGATTTGAACCCTGATGTTCCTAACTCAGCAATCCATTCTGCTCCCTCACAGGAACATCTCTTAAAGAGTATTCCCTGAAATATAGACCATTCTCTGCATAATACATCAAAATAGGGATTTTGAATGCAGAAATTCTCCAAAATGTAATGTGGGATTTCCTCAAAATACTTAAACTTCTGTTTCAATGAATTTGAAAGGAAGTTACATATTACCCACAGCCAAAGACATTTTTAACCATTAAAGAATTTATCAGTTTGGGATTAACATATACATACATTCTATATAAAATAGATAACCTACATGGGCCTACTGTATAGCACAGGGATGACTGATAACGGAAGAGAACGTAAAAAAATATGTATATACTTATATATATATTGTTGAATCACTTCACCATACATCTGAAATATTATGTCAACTATAGTTCAATTAAAAAAATGAAAATTACTTCATATATCAAAACTACCTCAAAAATGTATCTCTCTGAGATTTCACCTCACCCCATCATGATATTTACTATTTAAAATGTTTATTAAAAATAAGCATTGGCAAGAAAGTAGAGAAATTATCACCCTTATGCACTGTTGGTAGGAATGTGCAGTCAATATGACAAACAGTATTGCAGCTCTTCAAAAAATTAAAGATGATCATGTGTGCTGTGTGTATATGCTAAGTTGCCTCAGTTGTGTCCGACTCTTTGTGACCCTATGGACTGTAGCCCACCAGGCTCCTCTGTCCATGGGATTCTCCAGGCAAGAATACTGGAGCAGGTTGCCATTTCCTCCTCCAGGGGATCTTCCTGACCAAGGGATCAAACTCACATGTCTTATGTCTCCTGCATTGCAGGTGGGTTCCTTACCACTAGCACCACCTGAGAAGCCCATATACAGTAATTCCACTTTGGGGTATATACCCAGAAAAATTGAAAGCTGGATCTTGAAGAGATTATTTGTACATCCACATTCATAGCTGCATTATTCACAGTAGTCAAATGGTGGAAGAAACCTATGTGTCTACCAAGAGATGAATGGATAAACAAAACACAGTATAGCACACAATGGAATATGATTTAGCCTTAAAAATTCTTATACATGCTACAACACGGATGCACCTAGAGAACATTATGCTAAGTGAGATAAGCCAGTCACAAAAGGCCAAGTATTGTGTGATTCCCCTGATACAGGTGTGATCAAATTCACAGAAACAGGACAGAGCGGTGGTTACCAAGGGCTAAGGAGACAGGGAAATGCAGATTTGTTGTTCCAGTAGTCATGTATGATGTGAAAGCTGGACCATAAAGAAGGCTGAGTGCTAAAGAATTGATGTGTTTGTACTGTTGCTGGAGAAGACTCTTGAGAGTCCCTTGGACAAGGAGAGATCAAACCAGTCAATCCTCAAGGAAATCAACCCTGAATATTCATTGGATGGACTGCTGCTGAAACTGAAGCTCCAATACTCTGGCCACCTAATGTGAAGAACTGACTTACTGGAAAAGACCCTAATGCTTGGAAAGATTGAGGCCAGGAGGAGAGGAGGACGGCAGAGGATGAGATGGCTGGATGTAATCATTGACTCCATGGACATGAGTTTGAGAAAACTCCAGGAGATAGTGAAGAACAGGGAAGCCTGGTGTGCTGCAGTCCATGGAGTGGCAAAGAGTCAGACACAATTTTAGCAACTGAACAAGAGGGACCAAATTTCAGTTTTGCAAGATGAAAAATTCTTGGGGATTGAGCGTACAAATTTGAAAGTACTGAACACTCCTGAACTGTGTATCATACTGCATCATATCTATTAATAATACTTCATTGTCCTAAAAATCCTGTGTTCCACCTATTCATCTCATCTCTCCCACCCTCCTAAACACCTGGTAACCATTCATCTTCTGTCTCCACGGTTATGCCTTTTCCAGAATGTTGTGTGATTGGAATCATACAGTAGATTCCTTTTCAAAATAGCTTTTATAGAGTAATACGCATTCAAGTATCTTCCATATCTTTTTATGGTTTGATGGCTTTTTCTCAGCACAGAATAATATTCCATAATCTGAATGTACCACAGTTTATTTATCCATTCACCTACTAAAGGAGCCCTTGGTTACTTCCAAGTTTTGGCAATTATGACTAACACTGCCCTAAACATGCATGTGTGGGTGCATTTGTTCCCTTTGAGCCCTTCTTCTCTTAGACCTCTTTTATGGTTCCCCCATGTCTTCTTTTTTCTCTGACCTGTACCTGGAGTGCTCACCTTGGGCCAGCCCCATTATTCCGCACACATCCCAAGAGAAAGTAGCTTGGTGCAGGACTGTAAGCTGTCCAACAAGCACATCAATCATAAGCAACATTATTTATTGCCTCAACTGTGAAGGACAGGGAAGCCTGGCGTGCCGCAATACATGGGGTCGCACAGAGTCGGACACAACTGAAGTGACTTAGCAGCAGCAGCAGCAGCATGGATAAATATCATCTTTATGTTTTAGGACTCCCACACTTATATTCCCTCCTCCCAGAACAGGTCTCAAGGCTGAGGTCCAGTCTTACATTTCAAGCACCTATCTGGCATCTTAACATTGGTATTTCAAGGTCATTTCAAATTTAGACTGACCCAGATAAAACATTGGAATCCTGACTTCCCTGCTTTTAGCTCCAAATTTCTCCTTCTCAGGATGAAGTACTGGCAGTGAACCGTGAGACCAGAAACATAAAAGTTGCCCTTGTTTCCTCCTCATCCGCCCTCATCCCCCCTCCCTAATCCATCAGCAAGGCATGCCTACTCAAGCTCTAAACATGAAGGCATGGTTTTACTTTTTCCTCTGCTACCATCTTGAACCAGATATTCATCACCTCTTACTACTTAGACCCCAAGATGACTGCCAAATCAAACTCCTATCAGTGGAGTTTCTAAAAGCTAGCAGAAAAAAAATCTTAAGCCAGCAATTAGGTTTTGTCAATCACATGCTTGATCAATTCTGGTGATTTCCTTTTGTATTTAAAATCCTAATTTCTTCCTGTGACCTTGGAAAATATGCCTAGACTGCTATTTATTTGCCTCTGTAGAGATCACTGTCTACTGTTAATCAGGAGGAAACAAGGAACTATTGAAGGTGTGAAATAATTCAAAAATTTCCTTTTTCTTTATTCCCTATTTCACTGGCATTTCAATAAGAACTTGCTTTAATCTACATAAGACAACATCTCAACAATTAAGCAACAGCCCATGAAAATGCAGTTTTGTAAATGGAAAGATTCTCTTGAAGAATTATAGACTTTTACCTTATCCCACATCTTTCTCTGCTTCAACCACAGGAGTCTTCCCTCCCATTTCCTGAATATGCTGATTTCTTTTCCACCCAAAGACTTTTGCACATATTTCCACATACCTGAAATGCACACTGCCTCCAATTATACACGTGGTTGACTCTCAACATCTAGACTCCCATCTCAAATGGGATTTCCTTCAAGGTCTTCCTAGGCCAATCTATTTAAACCTCTCCCCGACTCTTATTCTTTATCTGAATTCACAGCCTGTTTACTTAGTGACACTGTTTGTAATTACATATTTGTCTGTGTGGGTCTGTTTCTGTGTCTCTCTCGCTAACTTATCAACTAAGGGTAAACACGATGTTTCACTCTCAAATCTCCAAGCCCTAAACCAATAATACATAGAAGGCATGCAACAAGTGTTTATTGAATAAATGAATACAAAAATAGCTATGTGGCTGAATATGGTAATAAGACAAGATAGTTTCTACATATGTAAAAAAAAAAATCAGAAAAAAGAAGACACCATAAGGCCTAGGAAGTGTCCTGTGAACCTCAAAAGGTATCCTTTTACTAGATATCATGGATTTTGCTGTTGGCATAAACTATTGAAATTTTAGTAAGCATCATCAGATGTCTACTGTTCTTAATGAAGAGGAAACAATGAGCTATTGAAGGTGTGAGATAAGAATTTAAACATTTCCTTTTCCTTCACTCATTATTTCACTGGCATTTTGGAAAGAACTGACTTCCATCTCGGAGAAGGCAATGACAACCCACTCCAGTGTTCTTGCCTGGAGAATCCCAGGGACGGGGGAGCCTGGTGGGCTGCCATCTACGGGGTCTCACAGAGTCAGACACTACTGACACAACTTAGCAGCAGCAGCCTTCCATCTAAATAAGACAACATCTAAGCAATCAAGCAACAGCACAGAAAAATGCATGTGTAGATGGAAAGATTCTCTTGGAGAAGAACTGAAGAGAAAAACTCCCCCCGTAGGAAAGCTCTCTGGCTATAAATGTTTTCTAATTTTTAAATTGAAGGACAATTGCTTCACAATCTTGTGCCAGTTTCCGCTGTACAACAATATGAGTCAGTCATACGTGTACATATATCCAGCCCCCCTGAGCCTCCCTCCGACCTCCCCAGTCCTACCCCTCTAGGTCATCACAGAGCACCAGGCTGGGCACTGCTTTTTGAAAGAATGAGCTTAATTATTCATAAAAATGCAGCTCTTAAATGAAAAATTTCAGCTTTATTGTTAAAATATTCCTTTGAAATACAAATTCCTCTGAGTCAGATGATTTTCAGCAGGTGGGAACAAATATATTTTTAGAAATCAAGATTTTGATGGTCTTAGAAATTAGCAAGGTTCTCTGATGTCAATAGTGACATTTTAAGATGTCTTTCCTCTTCAAGGATTTCAGAAATTGCTTTATGTGGGTTTCAGTCTTCATGTGCTGAGGATAAAGAGCGTTTGGTTCCAGGAAATGAACATGAGACACACATGGAGAATATCTTCATTAGGCCCAGCTATGCTGAAATAACCATGGAGGAAGGGCATGGCAATCCACTCCAGGATTCTTGCCTGGAGAACCCATGGACAGAGGAGCCTGGAGGGCTACAGTCCATAGATAGTGGCAAAGAGTCAGACATGACTGAAGCAAATGAGTATGCACACACACATGCTGAAATAAGTCATTACTCAGAAATTAAATCTTCCTCAAAATAGTCAAGGAATACTATTAAATAGCATCAAATGGAAGAAGGAAGAGTTCTATTTATTTACCAATAAGTTTCAATGTTAAGTTTCCAGTCTGATTTTCAGTCTTCCATTTGAACTATGTAAAATTTAACGTTCCAACGCAAAATACTTGTAAAAGAGACGGCATATTGCATTTGGCATTCCGTATCTGAGCTCACATTTTCCCCTATCAGCATATAAAATACAAAGACAAAATTCCAAGTGAGTACTTACTTCTATGTAATCTTTTTTTTCTTTTTATATTGCTGTTAGTATCCCTAAAAAAATTTAGGGCAGTAAGTATTGCAGCCTCTTGGGTTCAAAGAAATTGAGACCAACTCATTCAGAATCAAGCTGCAAGTTTAAAATAAAGATTTTGGTTTCAGCTTAAAAATCATTATTTTTAAACAGCAATATCTATCTCAGTGAGAGAACTCAGTGTGTATCACTTCCAGCCAGATATTGATGACTTCTTAACCTAAAAAATCTACTGGGCATACGGCAGGGTCTCTATAAATGTCTGCCATTAAGAGTAGGGATGGAAACAGATGCAGAAAAGATGAAAAGGTAAATCAGACAGACACAGTGGTAAATGCAGATAGATACAGTGTGTATTCTGAGGACCAAACAGCATTTTTTACAACCTAGTGATGTGAATACTAGAAGCGTTTATAACAAACTGCTGAAGTCAATACACACTGAATTTAAAAACTCCTAATTTACAGACAAGAAAGCACCGTGTACAGTGTCTTCATATCACCAGAAAAGAAGACAAAAATACTTGAGTCAATTGCCCTGCTAACACTGAATGTGTGAGCTGCAATTTAGGTAATGTTTCTAAACTCTGGGGTAAAGACAGATTCACGATTGCATGCTCTCTGACCCCCACACCACTGGAAAAGTGACAGGCTCTCAGGGCAATTCAGGCTTCCCTGGTGACTCAGATGGTAAAGAATCTGCCTGTAATACAGGAGACTTGGGTTAGATCCCTGGGTTGGGAAGATCCCCTGGAGAAGGAAATGGCAACCCACCCCAGTATTTTTGCCTGGAGAATCCCATGGACAGAGGAGCCTGGCAGGCTAAGGTTCTTGGGGTCACAGAAGAGTCAGACACGACTGAGCGATCAACACTTTCACTGAGGGCAATTCAGGATCTCTCTGACCCAAGAAACGCACATCATGCGACAGTATCATATGGAGAAGCCACCCTGAGCTTAACTGAGATACACGAGTGGAAGTTTCCACCCCAGGAGTTTCAGGCAAGCAGTGAGCTTGAAGAACTGCCTGTAAATAAATATGCAAACGATGCTGAACTAGTCTCTTCTAGGTGATTTTTGGGCTTCCCCAATGGCACAGCAGGTAAAGAACCTGCCTGCGATGCAGGGGATGCAGGAGACCCAGGTTCAATCCCAGGGTCAGGAAGATCCCCTGGAAAAGGAAATGACAATTCACTCCAGTATTCTTGCTTTAAAAATCCCATGGACAGAGGAGCCTGGTGGGCTATTTATAGTCCATAGGGTTGATTTTTGCTTCTATTACTCAGTAAGAAGAAATAAAAAGGTAACACTTGATTCCAAGTCCTAGAAAACCGAGTAAAGAAAGGGAGAGAGCAAACTGAGGAATCTTCTACATCCAAAGTCTGCTCTGCAAAGATACAGAGAAATACCAAGAATGGTCCATTATATTCAAAGCTAAGACCACCAGGAAACCCAGCAGGGAATATCATCACCATCCCAAGGGCAGGGATCAGAACCCCTCTGTAGAGCAAGTGAACTTCATGATGGTGAAGACGAAGAATTTCTCCAAAGCAGCAAAGTCAAATAAGGAGATTATGTTATTCTCAGTTAATGATGTTCTCCTATTACTCTGAGGCCCCAGAGAGAGTAAAGAAGATCCTTGCAAGCATGCATGCTCTCGTGTTCGACCCTTTGTGACCCCATGGACTGTAGCCCACCAGGATCCTCTGTCCATGGGATTTTTTTCAGGCAAGAACACTGGAGTGGGTTGCCATTTCTTCCTCCAGGGGATCTTCCCGACCCAGGGATCGAACTCAGGTCTCCTGCATTGCGGGTGGATTCTTTACCTGCTGAGTCAACAAGGAAGCCCAGCAAGAGCCCTTACCAGGAATAAAAGACCGAGAGTTTTCTGTACAGCAAACCCTGTGGACAGGAGCACTGGTATTGGATATCCTCAAGAGAAAGCCCAATGCCCTTCCCTTTCAAGACCGATCTGGCTGGTTCGTTTGGGAAGGGAGGAACTCACGCTAAAGCTGAGTAGTCAAAAAACAGGAACTAGAGAGAAAATCTGACATCTTCCTTGCGACTTGAGTCAGGAGGAGGAGAAGGAGTACCTTCTAGATAGGTGAAAGGGGCCCATGGCCTGGAGGGCAGGGCTGGAGGTTCACTGAATTAAGGGGTCCTCGCTGGGTTTTGCTCAGTATTTCTGAAACCTGTGCTGCATAACTTGTACTGGCTGTTCTCAAAGCTATCTGGAGTATCACCTGTGACACCTCACAGTAAGGGAAGAACTGAAACAAGAGGGAAAGGCGCTGGGTTATGTTAGACCAAACAGGACCACCACGGGCTCTGGAGCCAGACACACCTGCGGTCTGAGTCCAGGGCTCCTAATGCGCCACATTACCAAGTCAGGTCACTGAAATTCTCCGAGCCTCTGTGCCACTTGTTACCTATGAAATGGGTATGGTAAAGCATTTGCCATAGGGTAATTTCGAGAAGACAATAAATCCCTTAATGTGCTTAGAACAATACCTAGGAGATAACAAGTGTAACAAGTCCTTGTGATCATTACTATGAGTAGTAGTTTTCTTAATAACCATGACTCAGTCATTAAAAGGTCATCTTTCCTTAGTTTGGCACCACAAGGCTGATTTTGGTGCACTGTAATTGATGTCAAAGTTAGAGCTAGCAGTAGCCTTAAGAAAGGCCACTTGATGTTATATGACAATTTCAAATTTGATTATTTAATAAGTTCTTAGAAGCCACCCTTTATTTACATCAAAATACTTCCTGGAAAACATGTTCATCTTCTTTGAACATATAACATCCAGTTGAAATTATCAGCATCCTTCTATATATTTTAAGGAAATATTTTAAAGTCCAAGTATGTTTTTCCTCAAATATATTCATTGTTCTTAATTACACTAACAGGCGTAACAAGTCCTTTTTTCATAAATAGCAAAGAAATCCTACAATTTTTAGTGCAGTGAAACCACCACAAATCTGGAATTACTAGCGCCAAAATTGGTCAATTTCATCATTACATTTCTAGTTAATAAAACGTTAAGACACATGAGGCTGAACCTTTTGAAGCTCAGTCTTAACACATCTTAGGAACTGGTGATATTTAAAATTTAAATTAACCAGCTCTAAGTAGAGTTCTTAATCCTACTCTTTTTCTCAGGACTATTTATCTGGCTATTAAGCAGAGTTTATGAGTGAATAAAGCCGTTTTACAGATCAGTCATCAATACGTTACTCTAATTTATTTTTTTATTTTTAAGAGTTAGTGACTTCCTAAAGCATTAATGCTAAACAGAGAATGGGGCATATGGCCCATATCAGTTAATGGTATATGTATTCAGGTATATGTGATTTCTGCCACATACATTTTTTAGAAATGTCAGTGTATACCTAGTACTAATTTAAATTCAGTGAGTATTTCCAAGCTCTTTACTATGTGTTCAGAACCACAGGACATATAAAATCATCCTGGGAGATAAGGCACATTCAATGTGAAACAAACACTAACAAAAAGAACCGCCTATGTTTAAGCATTTTAAACATTTTAAACCTATGTTTAACATTTTAAGTATTAAAAGCAAGACAATAGTTAAAGAATCCGCCTGAAATGCAGGAGACCTGAGTTCAATCCCTGGGTCAGGAAGATCCCCTGAAGGAGAGCATGGCAACCCCTCCAGTATATTTGCCCAGAGAATCCCATGAACAGAGGAGCCTGGCGGGCTACAGTCCATGGGGTCACAGAGTCAGACACGACTGAGCAACTAACACTTTTAACAGTTAGTGACTTCCTAAAGCATTAATGCTAAACAGAGAATTTTCAGGCCTAAAATGCAGTTATTTATGCTAAGTCCCACGTCACCAAGCTGAGACTTAATTATGGTCCCTGGCTCTCCCAGAAATGGAATCTTCAAGCAGTCCATCGACAACAGCCTGATAAGCACTTGTTAGGAAATCATCCTGATAGACCACTGCCTCCTTCCAAAGGAGAGATACAATAACTAACCCACGTTCTGCCCAGGATAACTTCCTCAGTCCTGCTCCCTTGGCCTGTTGAGTCTTCCACACTGAACAGCTCCTTGGAGCTCCATTTTACCTACCAAATTGGATGCTTCTCCATTCATAAATTGTTGGATAAAGTCTGCAAGATCTTTGAAATTCAGTCGAATTTTGTTGTTTTTCAACAATAGGCAACATTCAACATGAATTCCTGCACATTTTGATTTGTCCCTAAGATTCTGCATTTAATTCCAATGTGTATGTAGGATTTTCCCCACACCAGGCAATTGGCCAATACCAGCTGGTTGTCCTACAATCAACTCAATTCTAACACCCCACCTGAAATGAGTGTCAGGTGCCACTGGTTAGAGGTTCAAACTCACAAGACCCCCCCCCCCCCACCACCACCCTGCTTCAAACAATTCCAAGTTGTCACCTATGCTTCTAATTAAGTCATGACCCTCCCAAGGCAACCTGTCACCTCCTCTTTTCTCTGAGATCCCTAGTGCAGAAGACAGTTCAGTATACACCCTCAAATGGTAATTCTTAGATTTGTCATTCACCAATGGTTTGGAGAATGTTTTCCTAGCTCAATGGATTCCCTCTTAATCAATAAACATTTCACTACCACACAAACACTATCAATTGAAAATATCACTCTGGCTTAGTATATGTCTTTAATTACATCATGATTTAAATTTGAAAAGGCCTCTGTATGATCATTATACATGGGAACAACAACATCTCACTAATGTGGCATTATATGGAGGGGTCCATGCCATGCGTGACTTCCCACATATGGGAAGGTAGGTAAAGAATCTACCTACCAATTCAGGACACAGGGGATAACAGGGGTTCAATTCTGGGTTAGGACGATCTCCTGGAGTAGGAAATGACTACCCACTCTAGTTTTCTTACCGGGAAAATTGTGTGGATAGAGGAGCCTGCTGGACTGCAGTCCATGGGGTCACAGGAGAGTCAGATACGACTGGGCAAGTGAGCACACCTGTGTTTCCAGCCAATGAGCTCTTAAACAGAGGTTCCTCAGACCCCTTCCTCGAGTTCAATTATTTTGCTAGAGCACCTCACAGAACTCAGATAAACATTTTACTTACCTGCTGGCCTGTTTCTTACAATGGCTATAACTCAGGAACAGCCAGGTGAGAGAGATGCTCAAGGCCAGACACACGGGGAAAAGACAAGTAGCTTCCCTCTCTCTTTGACAGCATCACTCTTCTAGTACCTCCCCGTGCTCACCATCCCGGAAGTTCTCTGGAGACTGCCCAAGTGGGTTTTTATGGAGGCTTCCTTAGGTAGGAATGATTGACATAGCATTGGCCACTAGCAATTGAACTCAATCTCCAGCCCCTCTCTCCTCCCAGGAAGTCAGGGGGTGGGACTAGAAGGTCCCACCCTCTAGTCACATGGTTGGCCCCCCCTGGCAACCTGCCTCCATCCCCAGGTGCTTTCCAAAAGTCACCTCATTAACCTAACAAAGGGCATCCTTGTTGCTCTCTGCATTTAGGAAATTCTTAGGATTTGGGGAGTTCAGTATCGTAAAGGAGTCCAATTCCAAATATATATTATTATCACAGCTCCCTTTGCTTTTCTGCAGGAATAAAGGGGAAAAAAAGATTTTAATAAAGTGATTTTTTTCATTACTAGAAATATGACTTTTCAATTTTCCCAATTACCTTACAAGTTGAAGTCAAACACAGTGAAAGTGGAAACTGCATGTGCATTTAGTGGATATGCTAACTTGAAATTACACAGGCCTGGCCCCCTCTCTTCTGGACAAACTGTTTACCAACTCAAAGTCTAGCAGGCTGCAATGTCTATTAACTTAACAGCTACTACAGAAAATGTTTTGAAACTGATGGAAGATGATGATGGGAGTGAAAGTTAAAAGCATTACTGCTGCTCCTAAAAGAAAACTACAGAAACCTCTTCACAAACACTTAGAAATCAGTCAATGGAGAACAACTGTTATCTCTTTGCTTTCATCTGTGTCACTTAAATCAGTTTTCTATGTGCCCATCAGGCCAGGGATAAAGTCACTAAATTTCAAAATGGGGAAGAATTCTTAGAGTTGAGTCATCTAAGACAAGCCGACCTCTTCCGCCTCCAATGTGACCTATTTTAAAGACCTTTAGGGGAGATGATTTCAAAACATCTTTTTGATAATTCACTTCAATGTCAAACTGTTAAAAGGGTGTATTTCTATTTTTAAAAACCACTTTCTGAGCATCTACATTGCAAATAAATTAAATGTTCTACTCCCAACATGAAGTCTAAAAAAAAAATGAATAACAAAAGATAGTTACCATCTTTTAAACATTGACTTTGTACATTCTCCTGTTTAATTACATCTAGCACATAAAATAACCCCATAAAATAGGTATTATGAAAAAAAAAATAGGTATTATGATCCCACTTTAAAGTGATGAAACTAAGGGTCAGAAAGCTATTGAGCCAAGCTGAAACACCTATGGAGTAGAAGAACAAAAATGTAAACATGGGAAATGATGCTAAGTGTTTTGAGGGTCTTTTTTTTCCTCCCCTAAATGCTAGGATGTTTAGGGAAGTTTTTTCCTCATCTTGAAATCCTTTGTTGAGGCTGTTGGAAGTAAAGCCAACACTCTGGCAGCATAATTAGCTCCAAAGTCTGAGATGCTTAACTTTTTCAAATTACAGGTGTAGGGGGTCTGTTAAGAGAGACAGGTGGAGAAGCAGGTCAGCATAGAGAGAGTCAGCTATTGGAGGAATTAAAAACAAAAAAGGAAAGAAACCTTGAAGGTGTGTGGAGCCACAGCTCCTATTCTGTAAGCATCCTGGATTTCCCAAAACCTGTCTGTTCTCCTGTGCATAATTGTGTATGTAAGTACAGCCTAGTTATTACCCCATTCTAAGTAGCAATTTGATGTGAGCTAAAAGCTCTAAGTCAAGTCTCCGAATGGCTCTGAGAACATCACTGTCAAAGTCAGCTCTGTCTACAGAAGGCCCTGGAATACCAGCAAACCCAGGATCTGCCCCATATACATAGGCAGCTACGAACAGTGCAGGTATGGCAATTAGGAACAGAAAGGAGAAAGTTAATTGCTCAGTGGTGTCCGACTCTTTGCAACCCCATGGAATATAACCTACCAGGCTCATCTGTCCAGGCAAGAATACTAGGGCAAGAACCCATTCCCTTTTCCAGGAGATCTTCCCAACCTAGGGATCGAATCCAGGTCTCCTGCATTGCAGGCAGATTCTTTACCGTCTGAACCACTTACCTAGCTCTAAGGAAACCACTAAAGATTCTAACAGATATTAAGAGGTAGTTGATCTGGTGAATTTTAGCTAGAGACAAGCTGATCAAGATTATTCTGTAAAAATATTCCAGTTTCCCTACATATATCATAAAGGACAGTTCTCTTGCTGTTGTTCTGAACAGAGAAAGGACAGGCAGAGTTGTCTAGCCTGCTGCTTCAGCATCTGCTGGTGGCGAATGGCAGCTACTGAAAAAGGCCGGGCCAGAAGCACTGATCTAGATCAATGGAAATAAACCATCAGGTTTTACATTAGGAATGTTGAAAGAATGCGTACTTGGCCTGCATGATGGGGCTCACAAACGATGCTTCAGAGCAGTGGTTCTCAATCTCTAGCACCCATACGAACCATCTGGAGGGCCTATTAATGCACAAACTGCTGGACCCACGTGCGTCTGGGTTTCTGATTCAGTCCATCTGGGGTAGGGCCTGAAAATCTGCATTTTTGATAAGCTCCCTGTTTCCTGATCCTGCTGGAAAACACATTAAGAACACAGCTGTAGAACAATCTACTCTGGCTTCAAAGGTTTGAAGATTTTCTTTCCTTGATCTCATGTACCTACCAAAGTTTGTCATTTCTGAGAACAATAGATGTCCTTTTCCCCCAATATTCTATCATACATTAACTCTTCTTTTGGATAGCTAAAAAAAAAAAAAAAAAAAAGGCAAATCTTCCAAATTCCTCTGAAGTCTAGACATTATCAGGATCTCTAGACTAACAGGTTGGATAAATCATGTAAAAAGCAGGAAATCAAGTTACACAGTATCATTAATATCAGTGAAAGCACTCCCAAATGGTCAATGGTCAGATGAAAAATTTCAACCATTTCTTTCAGCTGGAGGTTGAGCCCAACCAATGTCCATTACGGTTGGCCACACAACACTCTTGTGCCGCTCAGATACTAAAATTTCTTAGCTGACATTCACAGGCCTTGGTTGGAAGAAAGGTGGGAAAGAAGTTGAAATCTTTAAAACTCATCTTTGCATCTCCAGGTTTTATTAATTTTTTCACAAAAACAATGCTGCCTATCAGACAGAACAACAACAAAAAGCTAGTCACAGCTGTTGGCAAAAAAAAAAATCTAAAATGAAAGTGTGTCTCATTATCTTAGGCATGATAAAGGTTTTCCCCCCTCTTGCTGTTCAATCGCTAAGTTGTGTCTGACTCTTTCCAAACCCATGGACTGCAGCACACCAGGCTTCCCTGCCCTTCACTGTCTCCAGAGTTTGCTCGGACTCATGTCCATTGAATCAGTTATGCCATCCAACCCTCTCATCCTCTGTTGCCTCATTCTCTTCCTGCTCTCAATCTTTCCCATCATCGAGGTCTTTTCCAATGAGTTGGCATCAGGTGACCAAAGTATTGGAGCTTCAGCATCAGTCCTTCCAATGAATATTCAGGACTGATTTCCTTTAGGGTTGACTGGCTTGATCTTGCTGTCCAACTCCCTTGAGTTTTCCTTATATAAAATATAGAAGAATTCATTATCCTCACTTATTTGTCAGACACTAAGAATTTAGCAGCCAAGAAATAGTAATGTGGAATCATTAGTATACATCATCAGTATATATCATATCACCTGGTGATCTTATTAGACAAGTACAATCCCAAGGTCACATAGGCAAAATGGCCAGGAATCTGTATTTTAACAAGTGTGACTTAAATATCACAGAAGCACAGACAAAATAATGCATCCAAGGGTCCCTAAAAGACAGGACTTAGCCCAAAGAGGGGACGACTGATTGTAGTTTTCCAGAGCAGGAAGATTTATTATGCCAGGTAGCCACTGGTGGCTCAGAAGGTAAAGAATCTGCCTGCAATGCAAGAGACCGGGGTTCAATCCCTGGGTCAGGAAGATCCCCTGGAGAAGGGAATGGTTACCCACTCCAGCATTCTTGCCTGGGAAATCTCATGGACAGAGGAGCCTGGTGGGCTACTGCCCAAGGGGTCACAAAGAGTCAGACTCAACTGAGAGACTAACACAGAACAATTGCTGAGATCAGCTACTCAATGGCCAGTAAGTACCTAAACAGCAATCAATAACTTTGTATTACCCAACTATGAAAACAAATATTAAGTTTATAATTAATTCAGGACATTAAGATGTATGAGGGGTCAAAACTGAACTCATAACTATATTATTAAAATGTTTTATTAAATCCACTAAATGTGAGGAAATTAATTTTATATTGATGAATGAAGTAGGTTAATCAGAAACAGACCCTTCCATTTATATTATGAATGTTAGGAACTAAAATCATAATAATCCCATACTTTCATTTAAAGCCGCTGTTTCAAAATAGCAAATAACGTGATGATGGATAACCAAGCTTATTGTGGTGATCATTTTGCAGTAAAGACAAATATTGAATCATTATGCTATACACCTGAAGCTAATTTAATGTTCTATGTCAACTGTATAAAATTTATACCAATATAAAACAAAAACAAAATAACATTTATTACCTGATCTGCTTTTCAAGAAAACTAGGTGAGGCAGGCAGGGCAAGCATGGCTAATTCTATTTTATAGGAAAGAAAGATGTGGATGGATCAAAATTACATTTCCAAAGTCACCTGGCCCATGAATATCAGATTGCAAAGCCATGTTTTCTGACTTTAAGACTTTACCACTATAGAGTATGGCTTTGTTATTATTACTAAAAAGCACTAAATAGGTTTTTTTTAAATTGCTTTGTAAAAGGATAAATTTATCTAAAACAAATAAAATAATTATGATTATTTTCAGTTATCTACTTGCCTAGGGAAGATCTGAGCTTCCCAGATAATGCTAGTGGTAAAGAACCTGTCAGTGCAGGAGACATGAGAGACTTGGGTTCGATCCTTGGGTCAGGAACATCCCGTGGAAGAGCACATGGCAACCCACTCCAGTATTCTTGCCTAGAGAATTCCATGGACAGAGGAGCCTGGCGGGCTATAGACCATGGCATCACAAAGAGTCAGACAACTGAAGCAGCTTAGCACACACAGCATAGGGAAGATTTATGCCCAAATACCTGAAGTTCCTATTCAGTGTTGCCATTTTGCATCCCTTTTATGTGGGACCTTTTTATGCTGTAAATTATACTGTTTTCACTTTACTCCTACTCACATTTTCTAGTCAGTATTTCAGTTTCAAAGAGGTTTTCCATAGGCAAACCATGGGAAAAAGTCCACAGGCAACATTAGAGAAAGTCAAAAGACCTGTAGATGGCCATAATGAAGCCTGTAGCCAGCAAATATGGGGTCTGGCCCACTGTTCTCCCCACAACTCCCACCAAAATTTCTGTTTCTCTCCCAAAGTAATCATTGAGAATGCTTACAAGCCAGCTTTGATGGAGACTACACAGGTTTATACTTCCCAGGTAGATCAGACGTAAAGAATCCACCTGCCAATGCAGGAGATGCAGGAGACGTGAGTTCGATCCCTGAGTCGGGAAGCTCCCTTGGAGAAGGGAATGGCACCCCACTCCAGTATTCTTGCCAGGGAAGTTCCACGGACAGAGGAGCCTGGCGGGCTACAGTCCATGAGGTGGCAAAGAGTTGGACAGCTGCTGCTGCTAAGTCGCTTCAGTCATGTTCGACTCTATGCGACCCCATAGATGGCAGCCCACCAGGCTCCCCCGTTCCTGGGATTCTTCAGGCAAGAACACTGGAGTGGGTTGCCATTTCCTTCTCCAAACATGCAGAGTACATACAGATTTATAGATATTTTATCTCCAACAATATTGCATATTTTGGAATCCTTGCTTAGTATCATGCTACAAAAGATAATGAATCAATCTATCAGGGTAGAACTCTAGCTCTGGCTAATATCAGATTAAAAAGTATCCTTACCATTTTTCTTTTTTCAAAATAATAGTGCAAACTGAAGGCTTATTTCCTAAACAAACTGACATGAGGCATTAGTAGTCCTGCTTTGGAAACATCAGCAAATTTCAAAATAACTTAATTTACCTTATAATTTATAATACAAGCCCTATGGCTGTTTAGAAGTCTCCATTGTCATATGTGAAGAGTTAGTCACTGGTGGAGATTAACAGAATGTGATGTTTACCTATAAACGAAGTACTGAAGTTCTGCCAAAAACGCCACCCACTTATGATCAACTAGAATATACCGAGAACATACAGGTTGAATTTTTAAACTTCAGAAAATATAATTTGATTATGATAATAGCAGTTTTAATTATTTATTTTATCTTTCAAATTCAGTAATAAAATAATGATGTTTAATACTACCCATGTCTTAAAAAAAAGAGAAAAAAAAAAGCAATGTCTTTAGCTAAAAATTCTCCTTAAGAAAACAGTTTTTGAAATGACAGGCAATACTTCACCATGCGGTCTTTAAGATATAAAAATTCCAACGATAAAGTTTCGCATCCCCCCCACCCCGTGAAGTCTACGTCCTGCCAAATTCTAAATTACACTTTCAGAAATGTTTCAATTATGCAAATCGATGTTTTGTTACATTTTAAAATGAGGAAACTTGTTCTCATGTTCATGAACATTAAAGGGAAAAAAATGAGAAGAAAGGCTGAGGTGATCTCCTGGAATGGACATAGCCAGCCTGCCGTCCTTCTTCCCTCACTCTCTCCGTCCTTTCTTTCCTCCTTTTTTGCCGAACTCTAGTTGAGAGTCCATGGCTGATTTGTAGGGTCAATTTGATATTCTCAGAGAAAATGTTGCATGTAATGGATCACCAACCAAGACCTACCTTACAGCTCCGGGAACCCTGCTCAGTGTTATGTGGTGGCCTGGGTAGGAGGGGGCTTTGGGAAGAATGGATACACATATATGGATGGCTGAGTCCCTTCACTGGTCACCTGAAACTAGCACAACACTGTTAAACAGCTATACCCCAATACAAAATGTTTTTGGTGTTAAAAAAATTTAAAAAAAGAAAATTCTGTGTGTATGTATATATTACGTTTTTTTTGTGTGCATACATATATATTAAGTCCAACAATATTACAGAGAACTGAATCTCACATTCCTTTCTTCTCTCAGTTCTCTTCTGCAGCACCTTTTTCCACTTGCTCGGTCCAGGCTACATCTTCCCAACCTATCTAGTCATCAACCTCTAAGCATCCCAGCTCCAGTCAAAACTCCTCTGCTGGGGGCTTCCCTGGTGGTCCAGTGGTAAAGAATCCGTCTGCCAACGCAGGACGCACGGCTTCGATCCCTGGTCTGGGAAGATCCCACATGCCAAGGAGCAACTAAGCTTGTGCAGCACACTGCTGAGCCTGTGCTCTAGACCCTGGGAGCTGCGACCACTGAAACCACGTGCTGCTGAGGCCTGAGCGCCCTAGAGCCTGTGCTTCACAAGAGAAACCACCAATGAGAAACCCGCGCACTGCAGCTAGAGAGTAGCCCCCACTCACAGCAACTAGAGAAAGCACGCATACAGAAACAAAGACCCAGCACGGCCAAAAATAAATTAATTAAAAAGCAAAAAGCTCCTCTGCTACATGGCTCTCAGGTTCGGGGCTCTAAAGACACCCAATATGGCCAGTGTGGAATGAGGAAGGCTTCCTGACAGACACCGGAGTCATAGCACTCTATGAGGAGGGAAGGGGCAGACATCTGGGATGGTGATGAAAATGTTTTTCAACCAATGATTTTTTATTTCTACCAGCTTATCGGTGTCCCAGGACATCCTACTAGGAAAGAACAGGCAAAGCTTAATGATATGCAGCAATCAGTGTGAGCAAATGAAATCTCATGTAATAGCATTAGATAAGACAGAAGTCAGTTCCTGCTTAGTTTGAAATACATTTTTATTTTTTTCCTATGAAGACAGTTTTCCTTCCTAATAATTATATAAATGAGTTTGCATTTAGTGAGCACATGCCAACTGCTCTGTGAGATAGTAAGAAAATGTGGCAGGTAGAAGGAAGAGATGAGAAAAAAAGCTTATAAAATAAATATATGTGTGTGTGTGTGTGTGTGTATATATATATATATACACATATACACCATAGGTAATAAATAATTGAAGCTTCAGCATCAGTCCTTCCAATGAATATTCAGGGTTGATTTCCTTTAGGATTGACTGGTTTAATCTCCTTGTTATCCAAGGCACTCTCAAGAGTCTTCTCCAGGACCACAATTTGAAAGTACCATAAGCAACTTAAAAACAAAACAAAAAAAATCTTCTCCCCATGCCTACCTATGGTCTTGAAATAAAAGCTAAAAATAGGAACACCAATATCCTCCCAGTTCTTTGAGCAAATTGCTGAGATAGAGAAAAACCCTGATGGAGAAAGGTACCTTTACTCTCCAGAAACAGAATAGGAATAACAGAGATCTATCTTCTTAACACAAAGTATACTCAGGTCCACACAGTTGGAAAAACATTCACGTCCGTAAGTGGAATTTCAGCGTTTGGTGCAGTTAGTGGGTGAAAAAGGAAAGGGAGTTTTTCTACACAGTTATTAAGGATAATACAACTTGAAACTGAATTTGCATCATTACCCAGAAACCTGCAGTCAAGGAGGAATGCCAACGCCACAGGTATTCCCTGATGGGACCCAAGTCACAGGGCAGCACCTGGCCTATCTCCCACGGTGGTCAACACGAACAGTGGATTTACCTCGTTTCCTCTGGGTCCTTCCTGTAATCTGAAGACAACAAAGAAAGGCCTGCCATTAATTGAGAAGGGACAGGAGGAAGAGAGTCCCATATTTCCTCAGGCCAGCACTGCCTCAGGCACGACTCAAAAAACAAGAAAATAAATATTTTTCAAAGTGCCAGCTTTCTGTCTCAGAAAAATGTGTTTTTGTCTAATAATTTAAAAACTATAACCACAGGCACAGATGGTGCGGATGGGCTAGAACAGCTTCCTAGTCCCTCCTTTCGGAGAAGGCAATGGCGCCCCACTCCAGTACTCTTGCCTGGAAAACCCCATGGACGGAGGAGCCTCATAGGCGGCAGTCCATGGGGTCGCAAAGAGTTGGACATGACTGAGCGACTTCACTTTTACTTTTCACTTTCACGCATTGCAGAAGGAAATGGCAACCCACTCCAGTGTTCTTGCCTGGAGAATCCCAGGGACGGGGGAGCCTGGTGGGCTGCCGTCTATGGGGTCGCACAGAGTCGGACACGACTGAAGCGACTTAGCAGCGGCAGCAGCAGTCTCTCCTTTGACCTCTTCCATTCTTACATCTAAAGCAAAATGGCTTTTTGACCATGTCTCATCTAACCGGCTTATGTTTAGAACACTTTTCGTCTGGACAGAAACAGGGTCCAGGGGCTTCCTGTCAGCACCAAGGTCAATGGTGTCCCTCCCAGGGAACCAAAAGCAGCTTAAAGGATTGACTGGCCTCCAAGGAAGGTGCCAGGGTGTTGAGTAAATGACATCACGCACATCCTGAGTTTTCCCTACGAAGGGCACATTCCTGGAGCTGGACAGAAGAGAAACTCAAACAAAATGCACCTTGTCTCAGGGACAAGAAATAAGAACAGATAAGAGTTTCAATAACCAGCACATGAACAGGAGCAAAGGACAGGCTGCAAGTGTTTTGCTCCAAGAGAGAGTTGATGAGGGAGAGAACTCAGACAATCCAGTGGGGGCTTGGCCATCCAGGAGGCTTGCTGACACGGGATTAGACCTTCCCCCAAATGGTCCACGGGACAGACATACAGCTCTGGGACACTGTCCCACTGATCGCAAGGTCTTTCTGGTGAGGTCCTTATAGTGGCTGCTGTGCACACCATTTAACCTGTAAAACCACTTAGTGAAGTGGGAGACACACTATCATCCCTTATAGCTGGGAATATCAAGAGTAACAGAGGGCTTCCCTGGTGGCTCAGATGGTAAAGAATCTGCCTGCAGTGCAGGAGAACTGGGTTCAATCCTTGGGTCGGGAAGGTCCCCTGGAGGAGGGAATAGCTACCCACTCCAGGATTCTTGCCTGGAAAATTCCATGGACAGAGGAGCCTGGTGGGCTATTGTCCATTGAGTCACAAAGAATCAGACATGACCGAGTGATTAACAACAACAGAGGTTCGGTGAATGTCCAAGGTCACACTGCCAGGAAGTGGCAGGTATCCTTTCACCAGGTAGGAAGAGAGGCAGTGGTAAGCCTATGTTCTGCAATCCCAAGTTCATTAGAACTACATGGATATGGATTGGGAGAAGGTGTGGGACAGAGTGAACTGGGTAAGAAAAAGAGGCCAGTTAAGAATACTGCAATGGCCCAAGTATATAACTGAGTACATAAGTTAGTAGGTTCCCAACAAACAGGCATTCAGTGGAGAGATAGAGGAGCAATAGAACTTGTTATAGGAAGAAACCTTACAATAATTAGAACTATATAAAATTAGTGGTGATATGAGAAGATGCAAGTGGAAGCAATTTAGTCAAAAGCTAAATAAACACATTTCTACAATGTTGACTCTGGTGATATGAAGAGACAGTAATTTCTATGGTCACTTCCAATTCAAAAGAAGTCAATGACTTTATGATCACCTGGATATTAACTTTTAAAACCATGCTCTCCTGTCACATTAAATGAGTTTTGTGTTAGTTACTGAACCATGCAATCCATTTACTTTATGGAAGAAGGTGGCTTATTCCATGCAATTCTAGCCACAAAACAATAACCATTAAGCTTAATCCCACTTTAGCAATACAAATTTTACCAACCAGAAAAAACAATGGGCAAAACACAATTTAGTTAAAAGGAAAAAAGTAGCATTTTCAGTAAGAAACAAGAGAACTGGGAGTGGGAGGACTTTTGGGTCTAAACAAAATAGACAAGTCTTCCATAAAACCACCTAAAAGTATTATTTGGCTATTCCAGTTTTTCCCTTTAAGGAGAAAGAGATCGCATCTTTACACAAGTACATGAGAGTTCCAGCTGGCTGAAAGCTAGGTAAGAAAAAGAGAGGATTTGGATGTGAATTTTCTGAATTGAGTATCTGTGCAGAAGATAACCATTCCTGGTCCTTGCAACCTCAAGCAAAACAGCAGCAATGGGATACAGTACACACACACACACACACAAATGATCTTATTTCCAAAACAAGAGACTCACAGACATGGAAAACAAACTTATGGTTACCAAAAGAGAAAGGGGTGAGGGCGGGATAACTTAGGAGTCTGGGATTAACATACACACACTACTATGTATAAAATAATCAACAAGGACCTACTACACAGCAAGGAACTATACTCAATGTTATGTAATAACCTGTAAAGTAAACAGAATCCAAAAAAATATGTGTGTGTGTGTTGGGGGTGGGGGGGGGCGGTCTTCCCTGGTGGCTCAGATTCTAAAGAGTCTGCCTGCAATGCAGGAGATCTGGGTTCGATCCCTGGGTTGAGAAGATCCTCTGAAGAAGGGAATGGCTACTCACTCCAGTAAGAACACTCCAGCAAGAATGCCTGGAGAATTCCATGGACAGAGGAGCCTGGCAGGCTACAGTCCACGGGGTCTCAAAGAGTCGGACATGACTGAGCAACTAACACTTGGCTGGCCAAAAGGTTCATTTGGTTTCTTTCTGTAACATACATATATGACTGAGCAACACACACTTATATATAAAACTAATCACTGTGCTGTATACCTAAAATTCACACAATAATATACTTCAATAAAATATTTTTTTAAAGAACACAGTCTTGGAAATAGGCTAGGCTTCTCAGCAGCCCTCTAAGCCTGGGCAAATTATATCCATCAATTGTGCATCTGCAAGTACTCAACAGACATCTGTTGTGCAACTATCCTACATTCGGCGGGCGGGGGGGGGCGGGGGGGCGGGGAGGCGGGGCGGGTAGGTGGAGAGGGACATAATACAAATTTTGTCCAAAAAATTTACAGTTCAGTAGGAGCATGCAAGCCTGTAATCACTTTACAGGCTTGAAGTGTTGGAGGTGTTCTAATAGCTTCTTTGGGGGTGGTAGAGGGAACAAGCAGAAAAGAACAGTCAACTCTACCGAGAGGAGGAAGAAAACAGACTTAGCAAAGGCTCAAAGAGAAGGTCATCTTTGATTGAAGTCTTGACAAAAGGGTTGATATTTACCAGGTGCTTATTCTTGGTAGTGGTTATAGTGATGTATATGTATTTGTATGTGTGGAGGTGGAGTGCTTTTGCCAGGCATAGAAAATACCATGAAAAAGCACAGAACTAGAACAGTAACAGTTCACTCTGGCTGACATACTAATTTGAGATCTAAATTAGAGGAAAACCTTGGGGTTTGAAAGGTCTTAAAAGCATAAGGCTAAATCATAACTCATAAACAATAAACAAAAAATGAATTTGTCAAAATTACAGTAAGAATTGAAAAACAAAGGAAAGATACAAACTTGACATTGACATATAGACTATGGGACATGAGCCATATTGGCATATGGAAAAGCAAAGGGTTTACAGCTGGTAGTAATTGATAAAAGATGCATAAACCAATTAAAAACAGATGAAAGACAATTTGCAAGAGAAATAATAAAATGTCCAATGAAAATATGCTAATATATTCAGCCTCACTATGAAACAAGGAATGAAATTTAAAGCAATAACATATATTATTCATAGTATCAGACTGGCAAAAGTGATACACTGCAAATAATGTCAATAAAAGTGCAGGAAAATGTATACCCAACAGCAAAGGTAAGACACTACCAAATAAGATTCTGGAGGTGATTTGACAATATCTAGAAAAATTCTTAAACCCAATATAATAGGCCCTTTCAGAATTTAAGCTTAATTAATCAAACTAACACAAAAAGCCATATTTTATAGATATATAAAATTAGCATTATTTAGAAGACCCAAGAAATAAATCTAAATGTTTGGCAGTAATTTATTTAAATAAATTCTGATATATCTAAACTATGGAATATATTAAATAAAATGATGATGCAGATTTTTTTTTCTTTTTTGACAAGGGGGATAACCATAACAAAATGTTAGGTGAGAAAAAGCACCTGATTTTGGCATATTGACAGTGTTCATTAAAAGAAATGATGCTGAAAAAAGATGACACCTTAGACTAAGGTTAAATTTTTTGTTTCCTCCTAAGGTGGTTAAAATTTTCAGGAAAGCCCACGTGTTGAAGGCAGTCAGCCACAACAAGGTATCCATGAACTTGGACCCCATCATAGATACACATCATGTGGGGAAATATTGGTTGGCTAAAAGCTTCATTCAGTTTCTTTATGTAACATCTTAAGGAAAAATCCAAATGATACTTTTGGCCAACCCAGTAGTACCATTTTGGTCTTCAGCCTCTATCAAAGAATACACAAATCTAGAAAACATAATAACTACAGATTTATCTCCTTTTAAAGGGATCCAGAGACATAAAATTAACATTGTTGAAAGGAAAACCAATCCTTCAATTACATATGCTAAAGATTTAAGCAGATAAAAATTAAACTGGTAGAAAAATTCAATAAATGTTTAATATCATATATTAAAACAACAAAATAAAGCTAACTTTGACCTTTTTAAACTTTAGTGAATTCCAAAGATTTCTAAATAATGTATCATTTAATTGAGAATAATCAGAAATACTCATACATGTATGTTATATGAAGTATCACATTTCCAACAATTAAAAGGAAATATGAAACTATATATAATGAAAGCCTCATACATTCCTGATGAAAGTATGAGTTGGTTAAAACATCTTAAAAAACTGTATTTGCTAAAGCTGGACTGACATATACACTGTGACCCAGCAATTTTGCTCCCAGGTATATAATCCTCTCAAATACAGAAACATACATATGGGCTTCCCTGGTGGCTCAGACGATAAAGAATCTACCTGCAGTGCAGGAGACCCGGGTTCTATCCCTGGGTCGGGATGATCCCCTGGAGAAGGGAATGGCTATCCACTCCAATATTTCACATCTTAGTTCAAATTCTCCCCCTGCCTGAGCTGCTTCTCTCATTCCCTTATAGATGTTGTTGCCAAAGGAGCTCCCAGGTAAACTTGCTTCATGCAAACCTCCGAGTTTCAGAGTGTTTTCTGGTGGACTCAAGAAAGCTGGTACCAGAAATACAGCAACAGCCATCAGACAACAAGGAGGACCCACCACAGCAGAGAACTGACAGCCCCTGGGATCTGATAAGGGTGTAGTGATGAACACTTTCACCAGTGGATAGGAATACGCTGTACAATATCATGCTCTCTGAAAGGTCTGGGTGAAGTAGTCGTTACAAGGGCAGTGGGATCAGCTTGCTCTTGCAGCTGCTATTGTTCAGTTGCTAAGTCACATCCAACTCTTTGCGATCCCATGGACTGCAGCACACCAGGCTTCCCTGTCCTTCACTATCTCCCTGAGTTTGCTCAAACTCATGTCCATTGAGTCGGTGATGCCATCCAACTATCTTATCCCCTGTCTCCCCTTCCTCCTACCCTCAATCTTTCCCAGCATCAGGATCAGCTCCTTGCTGAGGATACACTAGAGAAAGACACAAAACAGGGGCCACCAATGTTCAGCGCAGTGTGAAGTGTAAGGGCGCTCTCTCTGATCTGCACTGACAACCTTAGTGGCTTAATATAATGCTCGTTTTATTCTCTCCTGCGATCTGTGAGCTGACTGCACTCAACTGGGCAGCTTTGCTCCTCCTTGTGGTGTTCCCTGCGGTCGTCTCATGAAATATGGCTCACTCCTATGGTTGGCACTGGACTCTGGCTCTAAGACGTCAGCTTAGCATTTCAACTGGAGCACCTCAACTGTCCTTCATGTTGACCTCTCCATGGAGCTTGGGTTCCTCATTGCATGGTGGCTGGGTTCCAATAGAACAAGAAAGCTGCCAGGCCTCCTATGGGCTCAGAAGTCCAGGAACCTAACCATCACTTCAGCCCCATTCTGTTTGGTCATAGCGAGTCACAACCTCAGCCCCGATTCAAGGAGAACAGAAATAAGCACCATTTCTTGATGGGACACACTTAGGCACACTCATGTAGGGAGAATCGGCAGGGGTGATGGGGTATTCTCAACTCGTGAGACTAACCACACAGCCTCCTTGGAATGTATACAGAGACTCCCAGCTCCTGCAGTCAGAGAGAAAAAAAAGCTGATGAGGAGGCCTCGGGCTCAAATATAAGAGGAAACTTGATTTCTCAGCCAGCCTGAGCAAATCTGCTGTGCCAAGGTCATGGCCTTTCTGCGAAGGAGAGGGACCCTGAGATTCCCGATAAGAGCATCTCAGTCAAGACAATTGAAAAGACTGCCTCACAAAACTTCCATCAACTTGTTGGCCTAACCAAGTGGCCCACTCCCTCTCTAAGGCTTCACCAATCTGTGTACAAAGATGCTGAAGCCTCTGCCTGGCAAGAAAACAAGTACTACCATCACAATACAGTCCACTTCCCCTGTAAGCGTCCAGAAAAATTACTAGGTTAAGTCACAATGTGGCTGTGCCCATGCTGGGTCTGCTGGGGGAGGAGAAGGTCTAGACACTGAAGGAGTTGTGGGACCAGACCTACACACATGGTCAGAGCTGCCAGAATGGGTTCAGGTGGGATGCTGAGAGTCCCGGACCTAGTGGGGAAGAACATACAATTTAATAAAGGACAGGTCACTGATACAGAAATAATTGTCATCCATCATATAAGATGGAACTCCCTAAAACTGAACCTAGAAGACAGTACGAACACACTGCTAAGGTGATTCTTTAAAATTTGGAGAAAGCAACAGTCCACACTATGGCAGACAACAGAAGAAAGGGCGTAAAGATAAAGACATATGGTAGCATATGTTTTCCAGGACATACGAAGGCCAGAAAACCTCCCAGGTGACCACATGCTGTAGGAGGTCCCAGAAGACACACAGTTTACCAAAGCAAGAAGAAACATACCAGTTACATAGGTACAGACAACACTGTCATTGTTGGTGGTGCTGTCCTTCAAGCCCAGGGCTGATCGTAGGAGACACTATTACAGAGCAATGTTCCTGACAGCAAGGCTGAGCACGATTATCATCAAGAATGGCAGCTGGAATGGCAGCCAGGAATTGTTGACCTATTCAGAGTAACAGGGATGGTTAATAAAACTAAGCAATTTTTATGGAAAGATAGACGGACAGCAGCAAGGATAGTGTCCAATGATACGATCAAAACAAATCAAAAGTGGATGAATAGGAAGTTGAGAAGGGCTGCCTCAACAAAATTCATGATCCTTTGCCTAATGTCTGGACCTGAGCCAGTTTTTAGACACCAAGCCAACTAACTAAAAGAAAAGCTGGGTTCCTAAGAAGGACTTGGAAACCATGGCAAGTATGTACGTTAATGATTCATCCGGTCCTTCCTTTCTGCAAAGGGGTCTGCAGTCACTTGCTCAGATATTCACAGACTAGGAAAGGGGAGTACTCAGAGGTGCCAAGGACTGTTGGACCCAGGAAGCAAGATTCCAGACAGTGCTGCATGACTTTCCTGGCTGGTTAGAGGTCTGGAAGGAGAATGGCCAGAAGACTGGGAGGAAGCAAGGTCCTACGGTAAAGCACCAGGAACCATATATTCAACCTCCTATGATAAACCATTAGGGGAAAGAATATGAATAATAATATATTAAATATATAACTGAGTCACTTTGCTATACAGCAGAAATTAACACAACATTGTAAATCAATAAAAATTTTTAAAAAGATTGGGAGGTGCTGAGGTTTGACAGAAAACAACAAAATTCTGTAAAGCAATTATCCTTCAATAAGAAAATTAATTAAAAAGAAAAAAAAAGATTGGGAGGAAAAAGGTCTGGGAAGAGGGTCTTTAAAGGGCCATGAGATTCGAGAGAACAGCATGTATATTATCTATCGTGAAACAGATCACCAGCCCAGGTGGGATGCATGAGACAAGTGCTCGGGCCTGGTACACTGGGAAGACCCAGAGGAATCGGGCGGAGAGGGAGGTGGGAGGGGGGATCGGGATGGGGAATACGTGTAACTCCATGGCTGATTCATGTCAGTGTATGACAAAACCCACTACAATACTGTAAAGTAATTAGCCTCCAACTAATAAAAATAAATGAAAAGAAAAAAAAAAAAAAAGGGCCATGAGAGTGAGCACCAAGTATGAAGAGCTTGAAGGACTTGTTAACCTATGTTGGAGTCCTCCAGGGAGAAGCCATCACAGAAGAGGCAGATACAAGGGCCAGATAGATGACGTAGTCAAATGATGTCAGCCAGCACCCCCTTGACCACCCAAGGGGTAGCACAATGGGTGCATGAATGGGGAAGCCACAGTAGTGGACACGGATGCTGATCCACTGACTGCCCCAGCCACTTGTCAAATCTACCAGTGGCAGAAACTAACACTGATACCCTCACAGGACACTAACCCCTGGGAGGACCACCTGGCCAGCTGAAATAGCCTGGAAACCTGACACTCTGGAAAAGGCAGTGATTCATCTTAATCTGAACTGATACCTACTCCAAGTATGAGCGTGCTTTAATTTCAAAGGATCTCAGCCAGCACCACAGTCCACAGGCTTGCAGAGGATTTAGTCCGCAGGCAAAGAATGCTGGGTAGCATCACATTGGACCAGAGGTTCACCTACACCAAAGAGTGGATGGAAGTAGACACATAACCATGAGGATCCACTGGTTCCATCACAAGTCACACCCCCAAAAAGCTACTAGCCTGAGAGAGGATGGAATGGCCTTTTGAACTTTTTGTGTGACTCATAAAAAGTACATGCTTGTGTGCTAATTCGCTTCAGTCATGTCCAACTCTTTGTGACCCCGTGGACTGTAGCCTGCCAGACTCCTCTGTCCATGGGATTCTCCAGGCAAGAATATTGGAGTGGGTTGCCATTTCCTGCTCCAGGGGATCTTACTGACCCAGGGATCAAACCTGCATCTCTTAAGTCTCCCACATTCTCAGGTGAATTCTTTACCACTGACGTCACCTGGGAAGCCCAAAAAGTACATAATGTTATCTAATTATTTTGATTTGGAGTCCATGGAAGAGTTATGTTTACATGATGCTAAATATGTTATCAATGTTATTACAACAAATGCTTACTTACTCTGTTACGAAAATTGTAACAAGTAACATAGAGACTACGGTCTCTCTCAGCACAGTGAGGGTCGCTAGCATCTTCATATTGTCAAATGAATGTGTGATACTTCACATGAATATGATTTTGCCAACTCATATTTTCATATAAATATTGACTTTTCCAATTACAAGTTGCACAATATGTACAAGTTGGTTCTCTTCTGAATCTATAGTTCTTCATCTCTCAAGGAAAGATGGTGCTCATTCTACAGGATTTTGTGATATTATATAAATCAACACTGAACACTAGGTCCACTGAAACACAATCTCCTACCCCTCCTCCTTCTGATGGCCAAGAACATGGTGTTTACATAACAGCTATTAATATTAGAGGAACAATACTCAGTCAATGAATAATTTTCAAAGAGCTCTTAAATCAAATGCCCTGATACTCCCTGAAAAACCTTAGTAAATTAAAATTTTTTAATCAGACTTCTACGCAATAAGTCAGGTTACTGATTTGTCAAATCTTCGGATATAATTCCGCATACTGAATTGCCATTTAACAAAGAATTGACAACTCAAATTTCTAAGCACAAGAATTAATATTTCAACTATAAATTTGGCTTACCTCTTCTCAACTGCTGCAAAAGTAAGCTTGGTGGAATATGAGTTACATATATAGATCTTGCATTTTGGTTGATACAGGCTCAAATATAAGCTTTGGGTTTGGGGCTAAGTCTCCTACATCTCTGAACCTCAGTTTTTCCATCTGCAAAATGGGAGTATTAACCCCCTCTCAAGGGTAATTGTGAAACACAGAAACAATCTCAGGAAAGAGTCTAACACAATGAGTTCAATAAAGCAGGCTATTCATATCATGGGCATTTGCATTATGAATGATATTGGTGTGTGCCTGAGAATTGATTTAGTTTTTACAGAACTTGTCAGTTCTTTCCCTCTTTCCTTCTCTTTTCATCACTTTGAGGTTTTGCAGTAAAATACAAACCTGCAACCCTATTCATTATGTTTATGCTGTTCAATAAACACATTCCAGCATTCCAATTCTGGCACTAGTATCTTGGCAAGCATTCTGGCTAGAATATATTTTATGCTTCAGGACCTAAATGTGTAGTGACATATTAATACATCATGAAATTCAACAAAGATGCAGTGGACTTGAAGAAAGAACAAAGCATATGTTTACACACACTCCATCATATACACAGACTCCATCATGTCTATCCTCTCACTATTTATCATCAGGGGTCCTGACACCTGCAAGCTTCATGGATAATTTACAATAACTCCAAATTCCAACATGAGCTGTTCCAAGGTTAGACTGCTAACCAGCAGCTAATCTGAGTTATGCTACATTAGAAGAGAATATCAAAATAGGTATATTAATAACAAATTCTATATTTCAACTTCCTTTTACTCATAAAAAATGAGTCATATGTTGAAAACAATCATTTTCCAGTTCAAGTACAAATCTTACCATAGCCTATTTGTAGAACAACATACAATGTTAACTTTTGAAAAGTATTAAACATGCTTGGTTAATATCTGAAATAGTAAGAAATTTACAAATTGCCTGTATACACACGTTGTTATTGTTCAGCCGCTAAGTCATGTCCAACTGTTCGCAACACCATAGACTATAGCACCAACAGGCTTCCCTGTCCATGGAATTCTCCAGGCAACAATACTGGAGTGGGTTGCCATTTCCTTCTCCAGGGGATCTTTCCGATCCAGGGATTGAACCTGGGTCTCCTGCATTGCAGGCAGATTCTTTACCCTCTGAGCCACTGGAGAAGCCCCTGGACACATATCAGTTCAGTTCAGTTCAGTTCAGTCGCTCAGTCGTGTCCAATTCTTTGCAACCCCATGAATCGCAGCACGCCAGGCCTCCCTGTCCACCACCAACTCCCAGAGTTTACTCAAACTCATGTCCATCGAGTCAGTGATGCCATCCAGCCATCTCATCCTCTGTTGTCCCCTTCTCCTCCTGCCCCCAATCCCTCCCAGCATCAGGGTCTTTTCCAATGAGTCAACTCTTAGCATGAGGTGGCCAAAGTACTGGAGTTTCAGCTTCAGCATCAGTCCTTCCAACGAACACCCAGGACTGATCTCCTTTAGGATGGACTGATTGGATCTCCTTGCAGTCCAAGGGACTCTCAAGAGTCTTCTCCAACACCACAGTTCAAAAGCATCAATTCTTTGGTGCTCAGCTTTCTTCACAGTCCAACTCTCACACCCATACATGACTACTGGAAAAACCATAGCCTTGACTAGATGGACCTTTGTTGGCAAAGTAATGTCTCTGCTTTTTAATATGCTATCTAGGTTGGTCATCACTTTCCTTCCAAGGAGTAAGCGTCTTTTAATTTCATGGCTGCAGTCACCATCTGCAGTGATTTTGGAGCCTCCAAAAAAAGGTCTGACACTGTTTCCACTGTTTCCCCATCTATTTCCCATGAAGTGATGGGACCGGATGCCATGATCTTAGTTTTCTGAATGTTGAGCTTTAAGCCAACTTTTTCACTCTCCTCTTTCACTTTCATCAAGAGGCTTTTTAGTTCCTCTTCACTTTCTGCCATAATGGTGGTGTTATCTGCATATCTGAGGTTATTGATATTTCTTCTGGCAATCTTGATTCCAGCTTGTGCTTCTTCCAGCCCAGCGCTTCTCATGATGTACTCTGCATATAAGTTAAATAAGCAGGGTGACAACATACAGCCTTGATGTACTCCTTTTCCTATTTGGAACCAGTCTGTTGTTCAATGTCCAGTTCTAACTGTTGCTTCCAGACCTGTATATAGGTTTCTCAAGAGGCAGGTCAGGTGGTCTGGTATTCCCATCTCTTTCAGAATTTTCCACAGTTTATTGTGAATATAATTCTAAATATCCAAAGGTAATGCTCATGACTTAGCTTTATAGAAGATTCAACAATCTTCAAATATTATTGATAGCTATACAAGGTGAGAAATGCCATAGGAAAGAGGAGCCAATGGTGGGGTGCACTTAGGTATGTCTGTTTTCCAATCCACCAAGGACAGAAGGGCACCAGAGAAAGCCTAGGCTTAGAGATGGGTCAACCTAGGCTCAAACATGACTTCAGTCCCTTTCTAGATCCATGTCTGCCTTTATATTTTTCCCTTTCCTAAGATCTCAAAAGTGTAGCATATTACAAGAAAATTGAACTTTCTAATACACTGGGACTTGATAAATATTCCTTAGAATGAGGGTTAGAAGATAGGAGTATAGTTTCATTTCCTCCCGTTGGAGGAGGTCAATCCCATTTTGTTTAGAGGGTCTGCAAAGTCAAACCTATTTTCATAATAATACTAAAACTCCATTCCTACTTTTCACTCTCATTTCCTCATGAGTTAACAGTGGAATTATCCAGAGGTTATATGATGCCACACAGTAACCCACTGAATGCAGAAAAGAAAGATAAGACTCCAACCGCACTGTCTCTTAAAACAAACAACAAAGAGATTTGAGACATTATAAAAACAATCAGTAAAATATTTATCACTAAATATATTTTGTTCTATAAATGTGTTTAATTTTCCAAAGAATTATGTTAATATATTATGGGCTTATTATTCTTATTTTTAAACTAGTTAATAAATTATTTAAACATATATCAGTTGAGAAAGATTGAGGGCCAAAGAAGGGGTGGCAGAGGATGAGATGATCAGAGAGCATCACCAACTCAATGGACATGAAGTGGGGCAAACTCCGGGAGATAAAGGAGGTCAGAGGCTACAGGCCATGGGGTTGCAAAGCATCAGACATGGTTTAGCAACTGAATAACAATAACAGTATCAGCTTTAATTTCTAATACAGGAAGTATCTACTTATATAACTTACAGAAACAAAAGATCTTTATGATTTTCAATAAATTTTATGTAACATGGTCCTGAGACCAAAAGATATGGTAAATGATGCCTTAGTGTAATGATTTATTAAGAAAACAAGAGCTCTGGGGACTTTCAATTGCCTCTCGGAGATATGGAAAGGGAGAAAAAGATTGCTCCCACACTTACAAAGAAAATCTGGACACAGAGAAAATTCATGACTGTTTTGTACCCACAGGAGAGCTGAGGTTGTGAGGCAAACAACAGGCCCCACATCTGAGGAGAGAGAGCTGACTGCAGGGAGAGATAATCTGTTCTCATTTTATTTTGTTTTGTATTTATTTATTTATTTTCTTGGCTGTTCCACATGGCATGTGGGATCTTGGCCCCCCGACCAGGAATCAAACCCATGCTCCCTGCACTCTGGAAGGGAGGTCCCTGGAGAGATAATGTGAACAGAAAATGTAAACACATAAATAATGTGTTTATTTATGAGAGATACACCTGGATGCCAGGAAGCAGACTTCAGTCGGGGTGGGGGCTAGGGGTGAAGTGGCAAGAGACTGAGAAGTCCCTGGCAGTCACAGAAATTAAAGGAGTCCAATCATCTTCGGGACGATTTCTCCACAAATCCCTACCCAGTGCTCAGAGAAAAGCTTAGAAAACGTCTAAGCAGAGCATGCCTTATAATGCACACCTGGGGAAAGGGAAGAGTCAGTTCCACGGAGGAGCACAGAACTCTACCGGGAAGGTTTCCCTCTCTCTCCTGCGGAACTAAAGCACTCATCTTCCGGAGGAAGAGAAACCCCAGCAGCCTTGAGTGCTGGAGAAAACCCACTGCAGCCAAGGGAAGAAAGCAGATGAAAAGAGAACCACCAGTGACCTACTCCTGAGGGAGGAGCTCAGAATCACAGACAGGGAAGGGGCAAGAGATCTCAGGAGACCACACCTTGAACACCCAGGGTTACAGTCTCTGCTCTTGGGGATGCTACACTCCCTCTGTGCATGCTGAGTCTCTTCCGTCGTGTCTGACTCATTGCGACCCTATGGACTGTAGCCCGCCAGGATCCTCTGTCCATGGGATTTCCCAGGCAAGAACACTGGAGTGGGTTGCCATGCCCTCCTCCAGGGGATCTTGCCAACCCAGGGGTTGAACCTGCATCTCTTATGTCTTGGGCATTGGCAGGCAGGTTCTTTACCACATCTAAGAAGCCAGAGCTCAAATAACAAGTGATAGAAAACACTGCTCAGTGAGGAATAGAAGTGTGGAAGGAGACCTGATCTGAGGTGAAGCAAAGAGGAAACCTCAAGCTGAGAATGGAGAAGACAATGAAGGAAAACAAAACGCTTCTGACAACCCAGCCCGATCTCGAACACAAAACACCACTAGAGGAATCTTAAATCAATGGTTCACTGAGGTTCATGATACGAACAACAGACTTGAAGCCTAATCCATGTCCTAACTACATTTACTCAAACTCCTGCACTAAGGGACTAGAAAAAAGGAAAGTCATGTCCATTTCTAAGCATAAAAACTGTTTACTTCAGTCTCTGTTGAACTGTGCAAGGTACCCAGTTTTCAACAGCAAAAAAATCACAGGGCAGATGAAAAGGCATGTGGGATCTTTACTCCTTGACTAGGGATTGAACCTGCACCCCTCACATTGGAAGTGTGAAATACTAACCACTGGACTGCCAGGGAAGTCCTACCACAGTCTTTTTAATATTTGGAAAAAAACCTGGATATAGCCTAAAATGCTTAATACTAGGGGCTTAAACAGGATTTAACTTATCTGTGTGTATATGTATATATATTGAATTCAATGATATGTAAAAAGCCATAAAAATTGGTAACATAATTCCACATTTATAACATGTAAAAGGATTCACAATATCCTCAAAAAGTTTATAAAATGACACGTATAATAATATTTTAGTAAATAAAAAGGTACATCCAAAATAATCTCGATGAGTTGATCATACAAATATTAACTGGACCACTAGGACTTTATTGATTCATTTTACTTATAATTTTGAATTTTTCTTCAGTGAGTTTACTTAAAATATTCTTAAATAACTGAAAAGTGAATTAATGTATCAGACACATATTAACTTTTCTTTAAAATATAGTTATAACCCTCCATAAATTTTCAGGTATTTCACTGTAATTTAGCCATAAACTATCCTTTGGTATCTTTTGGTAGACAAAAAATAAAACTATAAAGAAATATATATAAATGAATTTTGGGAAAAAAGACAAGTATCTGTTTTCTGAATATAACAAAGTCCAAATATGAAAGATATTTGAGCACGTAAGTAAAAATAATAATAGCATTACCTATTTACATGATAAATGAAAGTAAAATGTTTATTCATAAGTGTAATAAACCTTCACTATTTTAAAAAATAGCCTATAGCTGTAAATATACTCTACAAGCCATTTTTAAAAGCCAGTAATGTGTATGCATGCTTGGTAAATGAGACTGTGAATGAATTATATCTATAAACTTATACACATAAATTATAAAATTTAATTATTTCTGGAAGAGGTTCTAATCTTATTAAGCATCATGATTAGTGATGCCACTGCCTACAAAATGCATCTTTTGAGATTTATTTTGATTGATCACTAAATCATAAAAGAATGATCTCTTTTATTACTAGGACAGAATATACTTTATAGCTCAAACCTAAAAAAAAAAAATCATGAAATTGCTCTTTTGCTATCATTAAATGTGACCCATCAATTCTTCTAAAACCAATAAATATTCACTTCTATGGTTATTTGCTTCCTCATCTGGAAAAAGGATTAATCAAAAAATGTCTTAGAGCTTTTATGGAGAACTTTATGTAGCTCTTCATAAAATGAATAATGAAAATTATGCCCTGTTCACTGGCAGAACATCTGCATTAATATTAAGGTGAGAAGTAGTTCACAATTCATTTAACTATGACAGTGATTAGGCAGTTGATTTTTTTTTTCTAAACTCACTGTGACTATCTGTTTGCCTACCAAGTACAAGGCCTTGCACATCAAGCTATGGAAATGGTTTTCCTAGATTGTTACTGTAGGTTGGAACATTAAGTCTTGGACAACAAATTGTAGTAAAATGACTCAACTTTGTTCACCTCACAAATAATCTATGAGAAAATCTTCCAAATTCATATTTTATCAACAGAATTTGCTAGAAAACAGGGCAGACGTGCTCATCCACACCTCTGTCTTTCTGGGCGAGAACTCAGGGCTTTCTACATGAGCCTCTAATATGGAAACTCATCACGGAAAAGCTGCCTCAATTCTGTAAATTCAGAATATGCTTAAAAGGTGGTGTTGGAGAAGACTCTTGAGAATCCCTTGGACTGCAAGATCAAACCACTTATTCCTAAAGGAAATCAATCCTGAATATTCATTGGAAGGACTGAAGCTGAAGCTGAAGCTCCAATACTTTGGCCACATGATGCAAAGAGCTGACTCATTAGAAAAGGCCCTAATGCTTGGGAAGACTGAAGGCAAAAGGAGAAGGGGGCAACAGAGGATGAGATGATTGACAGTAACACCAACTCAACGGACATGAATTAGAGCAAATTCTGGGAGAAAGTGGAGGACAGAGGAACCTGGCATACTGCAATCCATGGGGTTGCAGAAAGTCAGACACAACTTCTCAACTGAACAAATCCAGAACAACATTTATAGATATCCTGGGAAGGTGACAGACTGCAACAGACAACAGGTCACTGGGAGGTGGTCAGAACAGCATCGAAACATGTATATTATCTATGGTGAAACAGATCACCAACCCAGGTTGGATGCATGAGACAAGTGCTCGGGGCTGGTGCACTGGGAAGACCCAGAGGGATTGGGTAGAGAGGGAGGTGGGAGGGGGGATCGGGATGGGGAATACATGTAAATCCATGGCTGACTCATGTCAATGTATGGCAAAAACCACTACAATATTGTAAAGTAATTAGCCTCCAACTAATAAAAATAAATGGAAAAAAAAAAAGATCTTATTACTGCCTGGGGGAATAGAGGGCAGTGAATTTGAAGCCACTTGAATTTACTAGGCTCTCTGTGAAGACCGAAGGAGTCCTAAAAATACACAGTAGGATCTTTGTAGATGGAGAGCGAACCTAGGCAAACCTGTCCTCCTCTCCATCAGGTTAGCCAATCCATAGTTTTCCATGACTCCAGATAAATAAAACTGAGCTGATAACATGCTGCATTCTGTATCTCAAGACCCCAGGATCCTCTCTCCAGTTGAGAGAAAGCATAAACAATTAATACACACTTGCTAGAATTCAGCTCTTCTGTTTCTGGTGGTTACACCATCTTCCCAGTTTCAGCATTATCAATTTTTAAAATATAAATTTAAATTCATGCACACTTGATACTAGGGAAATACAAAGTTATCACAGCCATTAAGATAGAGGGACCTTTGTAATTTCAAGGATAAAATTAGTCATTTATCCTGCATTCCTGTAAAATTAGTTTTTCTTTAAAACCATCTGGGAATGCCTTCAAACTGTGACCAAATATTGAGCATACTGTTCTCTGTGGGAATCTGATTTAATTCATGGCATATCTGAAAGTACAGAGTTATTCATCACAAATTGGAAAAAAAGAAAAAGAAGCAGTAGTTCGGCTTAAGTATTTATTTCTTATCTTTTATCTTTTTCTCCTCTTTTGGGAAGGAAAGTGTGAATACAAGAGATGGTGACGTTAATGACTAAATCTGCACCCCATTCTTCATTTACTTTTCCAAAATCAATGCACTGGTAGATTTCCTTGCTGTGCTTAGTCTTTGTGACCCTACGGACTGAAGCCTGCCAGGCTTCTCTGTCCATAGAAATTTTCCAGGCAAGAATACTGGAGTGGATTGCCATCCCTCCTCCAGGGCATCTTCCCAACCTAGGCATTGAACCCAGGTTTCGCGCATTGCAGGCAGATTCTTTATCATCAGGGAAGCCTTCGTTAGCAGCACGAATCTGACATTTACTGCCATTGTTTATTCTACTGGAAGAAACTTCTGTTAAACCTAAAATACAGTTAGGTCCATCTATTCATTCATCCCAACATGTATGTAATGCCTAGTAAACACTAAACTCTTTGCAAGCATCCATGGAAATCAAACAGAGCAACATATTCTTCAGTGGGCTAAAAATTGATGTTCATTTTCTTTGTCACTGCTATTTTTTTTAGTTCAAAACAATTTCAAAACTAGCAAAAGTATTAATTTAAAAAAAAATAGCTCCACAAATCACAAGAGAGTTAACAAAAGAGTTCATTTGTATTTGAGCAAAATAATACACTGTACATCATTCCTGAAATCCAATTGTAAAACTGACTTTAATATTTGGCCACCAGTACTGAAGGTGGCCACTAGGGACTAACCACACTCGCGCTCTTATTTTGGCCTGATTTGAGCTCAGGCTCTTATGGTCCCACTGCTGAGGTTAAGATGAAGGAAGGCATCAGTTCTGATTTCCAGGACCAGCTCAGCGGTCCAGCCTCTGTGACAGGACATACCTAACACAACCCTGCGGGCAGAACTGAACCTGAGCCAAGGATGATTACCTGCCAGCTAAAAGACACAAAGTTAGTTCTGTGGATGTGACTTTCAGGTACATAGAAAACTATTTGCCTATATTTTTCAGCTCTAAATGTCTTTTCACTCATACATTCAAACATTTAATGAACATCTTTCCAGACTAGGCACTATGCCAGGTGCTCATGGCATTGCAGGGACCAGGACAGACATGAACACTGCCTTCTTGGAATCTAAACAACAGGGCACACAAAAGGGACACGCTACTCCTTATGTCTCTCCATCTGCAAATCCCCTAACACCTCAATATTACAATGGTTGGAGAGTTACTTCCATAAAACCATTATTTCATAATGGCTTGAAGGTTATTGGGCTTCCCAATAACTATCTGGTGGCTCAGATGGTAAAGAATCCACCTGCAATGCAGGAGACCCGGGTTCAACCCTGGATCGGGAAGATCCCCTGGAGAAGGGAACAGCAACCCACTCCAGTATTCTTGCCTGGGAAATCCCACGGACAGAGGTGCCTGGCACGTTACAGTCCATGGAGTAGCAAAGAGTCAGACATGACTGAGCAGCTAACACTGACAGTTGTTAAGTTTGTTTGGGAGTTTTTCTCTAGTGAATTTGATCTCTTCTCTCTAACATGATAGTAAACTCCTTCAGCCAGAAATCAGACATCATAGAAATTTGTATGACTTCCTCTAACACCCAATTGCCCAACGGTCCATCTTGACCCAGCACTTTCCCTGCAAAATGGATAAGATCATTTTGCTTCCAGGAAAACGCGATAGCAAAAGGAAATAAGAGCACTCAGAATCCAGTGAAGCACAGATAAGATCCAGGTTCTCAATAGAGCAGGGTGATAGTATAGTGGTTGTGTTGGTCAGGTGACCACACAACTGACACTCTACGTGCATACAACCCACTGATCCTTTCTGGTCCCCCCAACTACCCTCACTCCCAGCTCCACATCCCCAGTACAGGTAGGACATCAGTATGGCTGGATCTGAGGCCACTGTAGGAGAAAGACTACACTCTACTATCCTCTCCTTCAATGTCTCTCCCACAGCGGTCTCGGAAAGGCATGTGGATGTCCTGTCCTGCTCATGCCTTTGCATTAAGAGCCCAGAAAGTCCCTTTTAAAGTATAAATACTGGCTGTGATTGCTTTTGCTTTTGAATTCTTATACTATTTCTTCCCATTCTCTCAGACCAAGTAACAGATTTATTTATTTAAAAGACCTGTCTTTAGGGGGAAAGTGGGAGAGAGATATATTAGGGTATGAGATTAGCAGGTACACACTACTATATAAACAACAGAGAGGCAACAAAGACCTACTGTCGGGCCTAAGGAACTGCTCAATGTCTTGTAATAACCTCTAATGGAAAAGGATGTGAAAAAGGATATCCATGCACACACACATATATAAAACTGAACCACTCTGCTCTACATCTGACACTAATAGAATACTGTAAATCAACTATAGCTCGATTTTAAGAGTTTTTTAAAATTTAAAAGACCTGTCTTGTTCAGAAAAGATTTAAAGATGATAAAATATATATCATATTGATAAAGAAGTTGAGACCAGAGATAAAGAATGTTGGAACAGGGTCAGACATCTCATATTTGCATCCTCTCTCCACTGGTTCCATGAGTTACTCCCTGTGTGACCATGGACAATTCCATACCTCAGTTTCCTTATCTATAAAATGAAGATAAGAACATTACTACATCAATGATTAACTGTAAGAATTAAATAAAAATGCACATCATGCACACAGCAAACTATCATCTCCCTCAGCCCAAATAAGATTTCAATGAATTTTCTAGGTGTTTTAAAATTGCTGTTTTCCCCTTTTGTATGTATTATCTCTTCAATTAGAGCTGAAATCATGTAAAACCAATAAAATATGATTGGGTACTTTCCAGAACATCAAGTAGCAGCGATCAGAAGGGAAATACATTATAATGAAAAAGGAAAGATACTAGGTTCAATGAAAAGTATACAAAATGTATTTGGTTATGAAGATCATTTGTTGAGAAATGATTATGAGATGATTAACATTCAGCTAGTTCAGTTCAGTTGCTCAGTCGTGTCTGATTCTTTGCAACCCCATGAATCGCAGCACGCCAGGCCTCCCTGTCCATCACCAACTCCCAGAGTTTACTCAAATTCATGTCCATTGAGTTGGTGATGCCATCCAGCCAGCTCATCCTCCGTTGTCCCCTTCTTCTGCCCCCAATCCCTCCCAGAATCAGGGTCTTTTCCAATGAGTCAACTCTTAGCATGAGGTGGTCAAACTATTGGAGTTTCAGCTTCAGCATCAGTCCTTCCAATGAACACCCAGGACTGATCTCCTTTAGGATGGACTGGTTGGATCTCCTTGCAGTCCAAGGGACTCTCAAGAGTCTTCTCCAACACCACAGTTCAAAAGCATCAATTCTTCGGCACTCAGCTTTCTTCACAGTCCAACTTTCACATCCATACATGATCACTGGAAAAACCATAGCCTTGACTAGATGGACCTTTGTTGGCAAAGTAATGTCTCTGCTTTTTAATATGCTATCAAGGTTGGTCATAACTTTCCTTCCAAGAAGTAAGCATCTTTTAATTTCATGGCTGCAATCACCATTTGCAGTGATTTTGGAGCCCAAAAAAATAAAGTCAGCCACTGTTTCCCCATCTATTTCCCATGAAATGATGGGACCAGATGCCATGATCTTAGTTTTCTCAATGTTGAGCTTTAAGCCAACTTTTTCAAAAAGCCTCTTGATTAATATTACTGTAGATTATAGAACTATCATTGTAGATTTTGAGTTAGTGGAAATAGAATGCCTTAATGTAGTGGGTTTGGAAAACTGTAGTTCATTTGGTGTTATACCTGAAGTGCACGAAAAGTAGGAAGGGAAAGTTTTAGTTTGTATAATCTTGTAAATGTAAGAACAAGGTGAGCCACAGACACAGTCGGAGACTAATTAACCAAATGGAGCAGAGAGATGGCTTTCCCAGGCTCGCAATACCATATGGAGCAAAGCCACACGCAGAGGAAGCAAAGACAGAACAACAAGCAGATGGGTTAGGTCCACCTTGGGTGAAGGTTGGCAGTGGAGTTAGGAGGGAGTTATGCAATTGACGAAGGACAGAGCCTCAAGGGACACCCTTGGCTGTCCTCCAATTGTCAACTCCGAAACTTCTGGAAGTTGGTTCCATAGGTAAAACAGGTGTTTGGGAATCCACATCCCCCCCCCCCCCAGTTTTCTGTGGGACCTCATGATGCCACAAAGGCATCGAGGATCCAGAGAGCTTATTCTTTCAGAGGCGTTCATCAGCTGGATGGCTTCTGGCAATTTCCACATCTCAAAATTAAGATTGTGTCCTCGGCTGCCATCAACAGGTTAGACCCACTCAGAGAGAGTAGGAAGGGTGGGTGGGAATCTAGCGTGCCTCAGTCAGTCAGTAAGTTCAGTCGCTCAGTCTTGTCCGACTTTTGTGACCCCATGAATCGCAGCACGCCAGGCCTCCCTGTCCATCACCAACTTCCGGAGTTCACTCAAACTCATGCCCATCAAGGTGGTGATGCCATCCAGCCATCTCATCCTCTCTCGTCCCCTTCTCCTCCTGCCCCCAATCCCTCCCAGCATCAGGGTCTTTTCCAATGAGTCAACTCTTAGCATGAGGTGGCCAAAGTATCGGAGTTTCAGCTTCAGCATCAGTCCTTCCAGTGAACACCCAGGACTGATCTTCTTTAGGATGGACTGGTTGGATCTCCTTGCAGTCCAAGGGACTCTCAAGAGTTCTTCTCCAACACCACAGATCAAAAGCATCAATTTTTCGGTGCTCAGCTTTCTTCACAGTCCAACTCTCACATCCATACATGACCATTGGAAAAACCATAGCCTTGACCAGACGGATCTTTGCTGGCAAAGTAATGTCTCTGCTTTTTAATATGCTATCAAGGTTGGTCATAACTTTCCTTCCAAGGAGTAAGCATCTTTTAATTTCATGGCTGCAGTCACCATCCACAGTGATTTTGGAGCCCAAAAAAATGAAGTCTGACACTGTTTCCACTGTCTCCCCATCTATTTCCCATGAGTGCCTAGACCTGTTCAATTTAACTTCAGACAGCAAAACCACCTGCTGCTAGAGTCCAACTGCTTTAGAAACTCTGGGATGATCACAGGTTAAACGCTGAGCTCCCAGTGGGTCCTAAAATAAATCTGGTCTCCTAACTCTGTCCGTTCTGATTCTTGCTGGGTGACCATCCCAAGTCGTTAAGGCAACTGTAACGCCTGAAGTGACCCACTGTGTCCACGCTCAGTGTCTCATTATTGAATACTTTACAACACAAAGACCGTCTTTTCTGTCAAAGCTGAATATACACTGTGCAGATCTGTGATCATAGATGGAGACATGTATTCAATCTCATTTAACTTCAGGCATTTACTGGATCTTCACCAAAAGATGTTCCACTTCTCTGGGTTTGAGCATCTATCTTTGGTCACAAGTTATTAGAGCAAAATCGCTCTTACTTGATCACTGGAGGGTGGCAGTGGGTACCAAGGATTCCAAAATTTTACCACTCCATTAAAAAAGGAAGTGAGTGTTACCCCATTGGGCTTACCCAATGGCTCAGCAGTAAAGAAATCACCTGCAATGCAGGAGACACAGGAGACTCAGGTTCCATCCTTGGGTCAGGAAAGTTCCCTGAAGGAGGAAATGGCAACCCACTCCAGCACTCTTGCCTGAGAAACCCCATGGACAGAGGAATCTGACTGGCTAGAGTCCATGGGGTAGAATAGAGTCAGACAGGGCTGAGCATGCGCACTGTCCCATCAAATCCCCCTGGGGCAGAAAACAACCTGTAACCTGACCCTGTGTCACATCACTGGGGTCATTAGATGTCACAAAAGCATAGGCAGGGGACTTCTCAACCAAGGATGCAGGAGGGTTAAAAAACTGAAACTGTGAAAATCTCAAAACAGCCCAAAGAGTTAGTGTTAATCCTTCTGTAAACCTTGCAATGTAACCTATTTAGGTCAGTATAAGACTCACATATATACAAATGTAGTGGTTTTTGCCATACATTGACATGAATTAGCCATGGATTTACAAATGTAATGTATACACATATATGTAAATATAAATCCCATCTTTACTATATTCTCTTCCAAGATGAGCTAAAAAATCTAGTTAAAATGAATAACTATGAATAATTGAACTTCATTTAATTAATTCAAGATTATCATTAAATATTAATGAACATGAAAGTATGATTGAAAGTATCAACAGCCATCACTCTAACTGCATGAAAAACCATCTCTCCTCTAACATTTTAGACTTTCTTCACGTGACTGAGCTGTATGTTTTCCTTAATCATTTTGCCTAAAGTGAGTATTTATCAGTTCAGTTCAGTCACTCAGTCATGTCTGACTCTTTGTGACTTCAGGAACCACAACACTCCAGGCCTCCCTGTCCACTGCCAACTCCCGGAGTTTACTCAAACTCATGTCCATTGAGTCAGTGATGCCATCCAACCATCTCATCCTCTGTCTTCCCCTTCTCCTCCTGCCCCCAATCCCTCCCAGCATCAGGGTCTTTTCCAATGAGTCAACTCTTTGTATGAGGTGGCCAAAATACTGGAGTTTCAGCTTCAGCATCAGTCCTACCAATGAACACCCAGGACTGATCTCCTTTAGGATGGACTGATTGGATCTCCTTGCAGTCCAAGGGACTCTCAAGAGTCTTCTCCAACACCACAGTTCAAAAGCATCAATTCTTTGGTGCTCAGCTTTCTTTATGGTACAACTCTCACATACATACATGACTACTGGAAAAACCATAGCCTTGACTAGATGGACCTTTGTTGGCAAAGTAATGCCTCTGCTTTTTAATATGCTATCAAGGTTGGTCATAACTTTCCTCCCAAGGAGTCAGCATCTTTTAATTTCATGGCTGCAATCACCATTTGCAGTGATTTTGGAGCCCAAAAAATAAAGTCAGCCACTGTTTTCACTGTTTCCCCATCTATTTGCCGTGAAGTGATGGGACTGGATGCCATAATCTTAGTTTCCTGAATGTTAAGCTTTAAGCCAACTTTTTCACTCTCCTCTTTCACTTTCATCAAGAGGCTCTTTAGTTCTTCTTCACTTTCTGCCTTATTTTGGCATCCCCTTGTAATATGGCCCATATATTTCTTTCAGAAATACATTAGATCCCGAATCACAATAAAAATCACCTTTGAATGCTAATATCCACACACTAGATTGGCTAAAATTAAGAAGGTTGGTGACGCTAAGTGTTGGCAATGATTTAGAACATCGAGGACTCTCAGATGCCACTGGTGGGAGTTCAAACTGGCACAGCCACTTTGCAAAACAGCTGCATATTATCTTGAAACGTTGGGACACTGCCTAGCCCAGCTTCTTCCATACATTTATCACCAGACATGCCTAAGAATGTCTGTAGCAGCCTGGCTGGTAAGAGCAAAAACAAACAAAAGTAACCATCAAACAAACCAAATACACAAAGATGAGAGAATGGATGAACAAACCATGAGTTACTGGAGTTCGCACAACACTGAAAACAGATTGACCGTGTCCATCAGCATGAATGGATCTTCAAAGCACACCTGTTGGATTTGTTGGAGTATATATAAGGGAGGAAGCAGATTGCTTCTGTAATTAAATATTAAAGGAATAACGAGAGACAAAATAATAATTACTATACATTTTAGATTATGCCCTGAGTTCTGCTTATTTAATACACCAGTCATTCGGCCAACAAACCAAAACAAAATATATGTACAAGGAATGAACCTAATAAAATCTGAATTAACAACAACAAAAGCATACCATTCAATGAAACAAGCAAGGTACAGAAGAATACAAACATTTTGCTGTCATTTTCAAGCACAAAAGCAAGCAAAATTTTTAAAAAATAGATTTTTAGGAATAATGCATATAATGGTCAAAGATTAAAGAACACAGAGAGAATGACAGAAAGGAAAGGTCCAGAGAGTAGCTCAATGTAGAGGATGGATGATGGGGACTGAGCACTGGAAGCATTTTGTGGCTGGTGATGAGGTCCAAAATCACTGCAGATGATGATTGCAGCCATGAAATTAAAAGACTCTTGCTCCTTGGAGAAAAGTCATGACCAAGCTAGACAGCATATTAAAAAGCAGAGATGTTACTTTGCCAACAAAGGTCCATCTAGTCAAAGCTATGGTTTTTCCAGTAGTCATGTATGGATGTGAGAGTTGGACTATAAAGAAAGCGGACTGCCGAAGAACTGATGCTTTTGAACTGTGGTGTTGGAGAAGACGCTTGAGAGTCCCTTGGACTGCAAGGAGATCCAACCAGTCCATCCTAAAGGAGATCAGTCCTGAATATTCATTGGAAGGACTGATACTGAAGCAGAAACTCCAATACTTTGGCCACCTGATGTGAAAAACTGTCTCATTTGAAAAGACCCTGATGCAGGGAAAGATTGAGGGCAGGAAGAGAAGAGGACGACAGAGGACGAGATGGCTGGATGGCATCACCGATCAATGGACATGCTGCTGCTGCTGCTAAGTCACTTCATTCGTGTCTGACTCTGTGCAACCCTATAGACGGCAGCCCACCAGGCTCCCCCATCTGTGGGATTCTCCAAGCAAGAACACTGGAGTGGGTTGCCATTTCCTTCTCCAATGCATGAAAGTGTAAAGTGAAAGTGAAGTTGCTCAGCCGTGTCTGACTCTTAGCGACCCCAAGGACTGCAGCCCACCAGGCTCTTCCGTCCATGGGATTTTCCAGGCAAGAGTACTGGAGTGGGATGCCATCGCCTTCTCCACAATGGACATGAGTTTGAGTAAACTCCAGGAGTTGGCGATGGACAGGGAGGCCTGGTGTGCTACAGTCCATGGGGTCGCAGAGTCGGACATGACTGAGCGACTGAACTGAACTGAACAGATGAGGTTCTACCTGGAAGTGGATGTCATGTTTACAGGATATGTTGAGCTAAGTTTCATATCATAAATAAACATTTAACAATTAAAATATGTCTAAAGTGGCTGTTTCATGTCAATGTATGGCAAAAACCACCACAATGTTGTAAAGTAATTAACCTCCAGTTAAAATAAATTAATTAATTTTTAAAAAATGCAAAAAAAAAAATGCATCACCTTAAACCCAAGGATTTCCTTCAAGGTGATGCATTTTACAACTGAAAACCAATATTCACTTCTCTCAAATTAAGAGTTCTGGTTTTCTGCTTCTGAAGGAGTCACTCACTGTTTTGTGACCTTGGACATGTCACTTAAACTCTCTAAGGATTTTCTTCTTTCAGTCTGAAAATACATGCCTTAAGCAATCATCTCTTGGGGATTTTCTAGAGAACATTCCTATAACTGTATAAATCTTCAAACCTTCTACCTTAGGCAATGTCCAGTCTACCTGAATTTATTTCCTAAAAGCAAGCCCACAAGCACTTAATCAATGTCCACACGTGTCTTTTCTAAACACTAACTTATTTAACTAGGCACAGTGTCAATTTCCTCTGCAGCTCCTGAGTTTTGTCACCTGAGGATTTAAATTTCTCTCTGGGGATTTCATAGAGCTAGATGGAGATTTTTTTTTTTTCTCCTACAGTTTCGCTAAGATCTGATTTGAAAATTAAAGTGGAATGCAGCCTTATACAATGGAAGTAACACTGACTGTGTATTAGAAGCCATCTCCTAATTTTGGTTTCAACATTTACCAGTTGAATGACTGTTTACATGTACAGTGATTACATTATTTAACTTCTCTAGACCTCAATCTATTCATCTGTAATAAAGCACCAGAAATGGATTAAAGCTCTCTAGAAACAGTTTCCATTCTAGCAGAGTTTGATTATACCTAATTTAGATTTCCTCTTGGGAACAACTTTTTGACCTAATTCAAATCAACTGTTAACCAAAAAAAGTGTTTAAATAGCTTAAAAAATTCAGGAACCAAACCAAAATTTCTAAAATTAAGTTTTTGAAGAGGTTAAAAGGAAATGGGTACATAGACTGATGGAGTAACATACAAAAATTCTGAAATCCGTTTGTTAATCTGAGTTTTGAAAATATACTAGAAGTTATTCTAGCCACTGTAAATATAACAGCCCTCATGGACCTTTGGGCTTCCCAAGTGGTTCCAGTGGTAAAGAACCCACCTGCCAATGCAGGAGACATAAAAGACGTGGGTTTGATCCCTGGGTTGAGAAGATCCCTTGGAGGAAGGCATGGCAACCCACTCCAGTATTCTTGCCTGGAGAGTCCCATGGACAGAGGAGCCTGGAGAACTACATTATAGGGTCACAGAGTCAGACATGACTGAAGCAACTCAGCATGCAGGCATGCATGGGAATAAATCATGCTGTATGATCTTGATTTTGTTTATTAATTTCTATTCAGGGGGTATGTGAAGTAAATAATGGGACCTTCCTGATGGCCCAGTGGCTGAGACTCCATGCTCCCAATGCAGGGGGCCTGGGTTCAATCCCTGGTTAGGAAACTAGATCCCACATGCCACACCTAAGACCTGGTGCAGACAAATAAATAAAAGTAAATAATTATTTTAAAAAATAATAATGGTTGCTATCCAAAAGTCTACAAGCAATAAATGCTGGAGAGGGTGTGGAGAAAAGGGAACCCTCTTACACTGTTGGTGGGAATGCAAACTAGTACAGGCACTATGGAAAACAGTGTGGAGATTCCTTAAAAAACTGGAAATAGAACTGCCATATGACCCAGCAATCCCACTTCTGGGCATACACACAGAGGAAACCAGATCTGAAAGAGACACGTGCACCCCAATGTTCATCGCAGCACTGTTTATAATAGCCAGGACATGGAAGCAACCTAGATGCCCATCAGCAGATGAATGGATAAGGAAGCTGTGGTACATATACACCATGGAATATTACTCAGCCGTCAAAAAGAATTCATTTGAACCAGTCCTAATGAGATGGATGAAACTGGAGCCCCTTATACAGAGTGAAGTAAGCCAGAAAGATAAAGAACATTACAGCATACTAACACATATATATGGAATTTAGAAAGATGGTAACGATAACCCTATATGCAAAACAGAAAAAGAGACACAGAAATACAGAACAGACTTTTGAACTCTGTGGGAGAAGGTGAGGGTGGGATGTTTCAAAAGAACAGCATGTATACTATCTATGGTGAAACAGATCACCAGCCCAGGTGGGATGCATGAGACAAGTGCTCGGGCCTGGTACACTGGGAAGACCCAGAGGAATCGGGTGGAGAGGGAGGTGGGAGGGGGGATCGGGATGGGGAATAAGTGTAAATCTATGGCTGATTCATATCAATGTATGACAAAACCCACTGAAATGTTGTGAAGTAATTAGCCTCCAACTAATAAAAAAATTTAAAAAAAAAATAATAATAATGGTTCAAAGACGTCTTGTTATTATAAAAAAGTTTTAAGTCATTGAGAAAGTCATTCGCATTCATTCTTTGGATAAATATTTATTAAGAAGCAAACTGACAAATATTTATTAAGAACCTCTATGCCAACCAGGCTTCTGAGAAGAGAATATGGTGACAGATTGAACTACTGGGCAAATGGTGGAAAAGAGTGGCATTAATGAGAACAAAACAAATAGTCATGTGAAAATGAGGTGGGAGGATGGAGGGAGAAAAATTCCAGGCAGATTGAACAAAACATCTTAGAAAATATTAATTATCCTTCCATTATTATACTTAAACATATGACTGTGTGATGGGGTGGCTCAATTTCAATGATACAATCTCTAATAAAATGTTTTGACTCATGCATACTCCATACGTGTGTATACAAGTTAATTTTAAGACTATGTCTAATATTGAAAAAATTAATTTCAATCTCCTTGTAGATTGAAAAATGGTTAAGCCTTTGGCCATATATTTCCTGTCTTCAAAAACTTAATGCATTACTATTCACATTACCTTTACTAATACTTGTCTAGAACTTCCAGTAAGTTTACACCCTAGTCAATTCAAAACTCAAATTTATTTCATGTAATAAGGACTGTAAAGCTATTCCAAACAAAAGCATTAGAAATAATCTACACAGAAACATGGGAAGAAAGGGTAAAGACACTGCACTTATAAAATGAATTTGTTTTCTTTGACATTATGCCAGCAGCAGCTTTATAAATGCTCACTCTTCTAGTTTGACATGTATCCATCTTCATTTCAACTTCTGATGATTTACATGAGCCAAACATCCCATACCAGTATTTATTTATTTGAGATAGAGGTGCTTATATAGTCAGCTTGTCTTTTCCTTAAAAAATTAAAGTAAAAAAGAAACTATAGCAGGCTTGTAGTAGTTTGTATGCCACTTGAATTACCTTGCTCTTGAGTTGAGGATACAATGGTGTTGATTTATCAATGTCTGTTTAAATAGATTTAAGTGTTTAATTCTATCAAGCTCAACCACAAAGAATTCCAAGAGGCAATGAGTTCTATCTTGCTGGAACTTCATAGGAGGATAATCTAACATCTTTTTTTCCCCCATTTTCCATTAAAGTCCTTATCTGAACCTTGCCAAAGGTGTGTCAGGTTCATTCACTGTGTTCCCTAAATTCTGTGCTGCCTGCCGGCATCACCCATGTGAGTGCTGCTTCCTTTTGGAGAGATGTTCTAGATGTCCTTTCCAAATAGATTACTCAATGGGAAGCAGAAGCTCAACTCTCTCCTGCTGCTGACAGATCCCTTCCTGGAAAGAAAAGACTGACTTTCTTCCGAGCAAGCACAGATGGTCCCACCCTTGGAAGGCTCCACAGAGACTCACCTCTGTCACATAAATTTCCCTGATGATGAAAAGGCAGGTGGTGAGCCAAAGTGGAAAGTGAGCCAAACACAATGTATTGATGCCCTTGGTTTCTGGTGCCATTGAAATGTCTGCATCCTGGAAGAACCCATCAAGCAGGCACCAGTCACCATTGAGGCAAATCTCAGAAAAAGAATCCATGGAGATACCGTCATATAACAGACACTGCAGAACAAAAAGCCTCACCTTCAGACTAGAGGGTTAGGATTTTAGCAGAAGTAATTCTATTCCTATTACACTCTCTGCAAATGAGATGAGTGGAAACAAGAGGAAGGAATGCAAGAAAAATAAAACAAGAGGCACTTCATGAAGCCTGTTGTATGGAGTGAAGTAAGTCAGAAACAGAAAAATAACTATCGTGTATCAACAGACATATATGGAATCTAGAAAAATGGTACTGATAAACCCACCTGCAGACAAGAAATGGAGATGCAGACGTAGAGAACAGACATATGGACACAGTGGGGCAAGGAGGGGGTGGGATAAACTGAGAAAGTAGCACTGACACGTATACACTCTCATGTATAAAACAGACAGCTAGTGGGCAGCTTCTGTATAGCACAGGAAGCCCAGCTGGGTGCTCTGTGATGACCTGGGGGGGTTGGATGGGGTGAGGGGTAGAAGGGAAGTCTCAAGAGGGAGGGGATATTATGTATACTTATGACTGATTCGTGTTGTTGTGCGACAGAAACCAATACAACATTGTAAAGCAATTATCCTCCATGGGGTGGGGAGGGAGGTGGGAGGGGGGATCGGGATGGGGAACACATGTAAATCCATGGCTGATTCATGTCAATGTATGGCAAAAACCACTACAGTATTGTAAAGTAGTTAGCCTCCAACTAATAAAAATAAATGGAAAAAAAATATTAAAAAAAAAATCATTTGTTCTTGGAGGAATCAATCTGCCTGACTTCAGACTCTACTACAAAGCCACAGTCATCAAGACAGTATGGTACTGGCACAAAGACAGAAATATAGATCAATGGAACAAAATAGAAAGCCCAGAGATAAATCCACGAACCTATGGACACCTTATCTTTGACAAAGGAGGCAAGAATATACAATGAAAAAAAGACAACCTCTTTAACAAGTGGTTCTGGGAAGACTGGTCAACCACTTGTAAAAGAATGAAACGAGAACACTTTCTAACACCATACACAAAAATAAACTCAAAATGGATTAAAGATCTAAATGTAAGACCAGAAACTATAAAACTCCTAGAGGAGAACATAGGCAAAACACTCTCCGACATAAATCACAGCAAGATCCTCTATGACCCACCTCCCAGAATATTGGAAATAAAAGCAAAACTAAACAAATGGGACCTAAGGAAACTTAAAAGCTTTTGCACAACAAAGGAAACTATAAGCAAGGTGAAAAGACAGCCCTCAGATTGGGAGAAAATAATAGCAAACGAAGCAACAGACAAAGGATTAATCTCAAAAATATACAAGCAACTCCTGAAGCTCAATTCCAGAATGACCCAATCAAAATATGGGCCAAAGAACTAAACAGACATTTCTCCAAAGAAGACATGCAGATGGCTAACAAACACATGAAAAGATGCTCAACATCACTCATTATTAGAGAAATGCAAATCAAAACCACAATGAGGTACCATTACATGCCAGTCAGGATGGCTGCTAGCCCAAAGTCTACAAGCAATAAATGCTGGAGAGGGTGTGGAGAAAAGGGAACCCTCTTACACTGTTGGTGGGAATGCAAACTAGTACAGCCGCTATGGAGAACAGTGTGGAGATTTCTTAAACAACTGGAAATAGAACTGCCATATGACCCAGCAATCCCACTTCTGGGCATACACACAGAGGAAACCAGATCTGAAAGAGACACGTGCACCCCAATGTTCATCGCAGCACTGTTTATAATAGCCAAGACATGGAAGCAACCCAGATGTCCATCAGCAGATGAATGGATAAGGAAGCTGTGGTACATATACACCATGGAATATTACTCAGATGTTAAAAAGAATTCATTTGAATAAGTTCTAATGAGATGAATGAAACTGGAGCCCATTATACAGAGTGAAGTAAGCCAGAAAGATAAACACCAATACAGTATACTAACACATATATATGGAATTTAGAAAGATGGTAATGATAACCCTATATGCAAAACAGAAAAAGAGACACAGATGTACAGAACAGACTTTTGGACTCTGTGGGAGAAGGTGAGGGTGGGCTGTTTTGAGAGAACAGCATCGAAACATGTATATTATCTAGGGTGAAACAGATCACCAGCCCAGGTTGGATGCATGAGACAAGTGCTCGGGGCTGGTGCCCTGGGAAGACCCAGAGGGATCAGGTGGAGAGGGAGGTGGGAGGGGGGATTGGGATGGGGAATACATGTAAATTCATGGCTAATTCATGTCAATGTATGGCAAAAACCACTACAATATTGTAAAGTAATTAGCCTCCAACTAATAAAAATAAATGGAAAAAAATCATTTGTTCTATAAAAAAAAATAAAAAATAAAAATATTAAAGGTTAAAAAAAAAGAATTTCCAAATAACCACTTGCTGGGCCAGCTAGGACATCAAGTAAAACAATTTAAAACAAGAGGGAATAGATTTTGCAGGCAGCTGGAGACACATTTTGGAGGCACATTTGTCAGTTTCACAATACTGTCACTTATTTGATTTCACTCTGTATTTCTTCACTGGTAACCAAACGCCAGGCACTGCGCTAGGCCCCAGGGAGGGGTACAGAACCTGGCGCGAACAGAACCTGATTCAGTGTCAGCTCTACCCATGATACTTCTGTGGTCTAAGTATATATTCTCTAAAGCATGGTATCACTTTCTGCATAGGGGTGGCATAATATGCTTAGCATGTAATAAGCATTCAGTAAGATTATAATAACTATGATTATTACTAGCAGTAGTATTACATGGATATTTTTGAAGGAGCATGCCCTATGTTGTTATAGTTCATGATCTAGCAGGAGATTAAAAACCACAAGCAGCTACAATGCAATATGGTAGATACCATAGCTGAAAAGTACACAGACTGCTATTCAGGCAGAAAGGATTAAAGAAGGACACAGCGGTGAACATCACTGCACACCTCTCCAAGAGCCTTGTCAAATCCCAAAGCTAGAACCTTTCAAGAGAAGGTCTGAATTTTTTTTAATGTGTTAAAAAAAAAAAAAAAAAAGCTTATTTCTTTCTATACTGGAAATCTATCAAAGAATAGTACTTCAAGAATCCCGCTCATCTGGTTCTATTTTTTTTTTTTTCATAACTGTTATTCCTTCTAACACGTGAAAAGAAGTCTGTTTATTGTTTGCTGTTTCTTTGCACTCTAATGTAATCTTCACAGGGCACGCCTTTCGTCTTCTGTTCTGGCTGTTGCTTGAGACGGAATTCAAGGTACCCAGAATTGTGCCTGGAGTGTTCGAGTTATTCGATAAATTGTTGTTAGTTGAGGGGACTTTGCTGGTGGCCCGGTGGTTAAGAATCCACCTTTCAATGCAGAGGATGCAGGTTCGAACCCTGGTCAGGGAACTAAGATCCCACATACCTCAGAGCAACTAAGCCCGCTCGCTACAACCATGAGCACACGCGCTCTGGAGCCCATGTGCCACAACTGGAGAAGCCTGTGCACCTCAGTGAGTGTCACAACTAAGACATGATACAGGCAGAAATGAATAAATAAGCAAATAGTTTTAAAAACTTGGTCAGAGCAGTGAAAAATCCAGCTTTATATAAAAAACTGTTGTTAGTTGAATAAATGAATGAATCAGTAATTCCCATCATTCAACCATTGGAATCTTCAGGATCTGAAAGGGAAAAAAATGTTTCCCTTCTGCATAGGTAAAAAATTTGGGGATGATGACTTAGGTACAAAGGAATATATTTCCACCTATCACTCCTAACTTACTGACATCTGACTTACAAATCATCTACACACATCTTGGTTCTCAGTGTAGAACATGGTATAGGTAACTGAGTTATACGAGACTTTTCTTCTTTCATTCAAGTATTCAAATAAAGAGCAGCGGTTTATATAAATAATGCTATTTAATTATTAGTGCCCATCAGGAAGACTCTTGGTTCCCTCATCCCCTCACTAAATCTGATCCTGGATCAAGAGGAAACCATATCACTGTGTTGGCAGCAGTGGCTGGCTGGGTATGGTCCAGTAGCTGACCCTTGGCAGAGCCAAAGTGTTCCTAAATCTGTAGCCAAAAGAGTGGAATGGTCCTAACTTATAATTCCTTTCCCCCCCCCAAAGATATAGGGTCCTGAATTTTAGATAGCTATGGTTTTCGTTATAGTAATACTAGTTTGCTTGTAGAAAATGGGTGAAAAAAGACTCTGTAACTTTAACTTCAGCTACTATCTGATACACAGTTTCTATAGGAAATTCTTTTGGGTGTCCAAAAATAGTCAGTTTATAAGCATACCTATAGAATATAACCTCTTGGTAAACTATAATAGTATTGCCAATATTTTAATTGCATTTAATGTGAGTTTATCATCTCCCTTTGAAACATATCAAGCCAGTTTATGTGTGTCAACATTTCTACTGAAGAGGAATCCGTGAAAGAATTAAGGACATGAGAAAAACAATTTTGCATTCGGGTCTATGGGGCTTTGGGCTTCCCTGGTGGTACAGTGGTAAAGAATCTGCCTGCAATGCAGAGCGATCCCTGAGTCAGGAAGATCTCTTGGTCAAGGAAATGGCAACCCACTCCAGTATTCTTGCCTGGGAAATCCCTTGGACAGAGAAGCCTGGCAGGTTACAGTCCACGGAGTCACAAAGAGTCAGACATGACTTAGCGACTAAACAACAGCAACAACTATGGGGTTTTAAACCTAAATCACAAAGATAAGAAATATCATACTGCTATAACATAAAAATTCTACAAAACCCAAATAATCTAGTTGTAACTGCCAAGAAACATTTCCCTGAATGAGAAAACAATAAAATTTCCCCATCTAATCAATCAGTAAACTTCTCATTCTATTTAGTATTGGTTTCTCATCTGCTGAGCCCCTTCTCAGAGAGGAGCTGTGAGCTGAGAAAGAAGACACACAACTCGGAAGCAGAAGATAAGCCCCACACAGGAGAAGAAGGTGGATGTGATCAGCAACTGAGTGCTCCACCTGCCAAACTACAATGAACAAGGTTTCACTGTGTCCATTAGGAGATGCTCCTCCATAAGAATCAAGCATAACTGCCTCTTAATTTCTTCCATATCCCATCTTGCCTTCACAAATATGCATTCTGGCCAGAGTAAATGAAAATGTACACTTTGAATGTTGCTTTAAATATTTAGTTTCACAATTAAATCTTCCTTGGGGAGAAAGACATGCCTTTGATTTCTGTTGTTATCTCTTCACATCCTATGGTGCCATGTCAGACAGGGCTGAGTTGTAGGGGTTGTAGGCCTCTTTCCCTGTAAATCCAGCCTATGAGGCTATAGTCCACAGGGTAAAAAAAAAGAATTGACCATGACTTAGTGACTAAGCAATAACAATAACAGCATTTATTAATTGCCCACCATAAGCCCACCATTGAACTAGATACTTTACAAAGGTTGGCTCACTGAATCCTTTCAAAAACTCTGATATGTAAGTTTAAGTATCCTCCTTATTCAGATGAGGAAGCTGAATTCCAAGAAATTAATTAACTTGCCCAAAGTCATCTACTTAGTTAAGTATCAGAATAGTGGAATCAGGATTAGAGGGGTGAGGGTAAGATTCCCACCTGGAACACAGACACAGCTGCCCCTATCCTGAATCTAATAATCTCCTTCCAGCAGAGAACACCCTAATCAACACCTCAAATCTTTACATTTCATAAAACTCAGCTTTAATGTTCTCCAAGTTGCTGATGGGTCATGTCATCTGAAAAATCAACATAATCAAAACAGAGCTCAAATCTGTGTCACTATAATTTAGCCCCCTATCCCAAATCCTTACATATTCCAGTTATATCACTATTTTCAACATCTTTAAACTGCAAATCTCCACTCAGCCCAGGACATCTCCAATAACTAATTACAATCATCAAGAAAGCAGCTGCTACCCTTAAAAACAAAAACAAAAACAAAATCAACAACACTCTGCTGGCTCCTGGGTTTAGGCCCAAGAGAGAGACAAAAGCTCAGAAGCCAATTCACTACTTGAAGGAGCTGCAAATCTAGGAGTATTCACATAAAATGTTTAACATGTAAATCATAAAGTAAATGATCCAGAAAAATGCAACTGGAATTCAGAGGAGAGTTTACCCTGGGCTGGAGTAGTCATAAAACACTTCATGAGAGAGGTAAGATTAGCCTGGGCCTTGAAGGATAGAGCAAACTTTGAAATCATGGTTTTACAAGAAGGTCTTGCTCATGGTAGAACCCTCAAACTGTACAGAAGAACAGGAAGCAAAGAGATGATCCCAGAGTCCCCTTGTCCCAGCTCTAGGAGAATAGGCTGCTGCTGATTCTGTCAACTGGACAGAAATTAAATACAGGAAGGAAAAAGAAACAAAGGAAGAGGAGAGTGGGGCCAGAATAGCACAGTCCTGACAAGCAGGGGTGGTCATGGTAGAGGAGAGGTTTGATGTAAGGACTAACTTAGAAATGTTAGGATGGGGCTGTAAATTAGGAGTTTGGGATTAACTATAGACACTACTATATATAAAGCATATAAACAAGGACCTACTGTACAGGACAGGGACCTATACTCAATATCTTATAATAACCTATAATAGAAAAGAATCTAAAAAATAATATGTATACACACACATATAGAACTGAATCACTTTGCTGTACGCCTGAAATTCACACACTATAAATCAACTTTGGGCTTCCCAGGTGGCACAGTGGTAAAGAACCCAACTACCAATGCAGGAGATGCAAGAGACATGGATTCGATCCCTGGGCCAGGAAGATCCCCTGGCATAAGAAATGGCAACCCACTCCAGGATTCTTGCCTGGGAAATTCCATGGACAGAAGAGCCCGGCAGGCTACAGTTCCCGGAGTGGCAAACAGTTGGACATGACTGAGCACACATATTGTAATAAAAAAAAATCAACTACATTTCAATAAAAATATTAAGAAAAAGAAATGGAGCTGAGCCATGAAGGGAGCCAGCTGTGCTTTCATGAATTTGTCCCACTCACATATCTGAGGACCAACCAACCATGATCCAGGTCTGTGCTCTGATGCAGGTCATGGTTGCTGCTCTCAAGGTCAGAATTGGAGGAGTCTCATAATGACTCCGATAGGTCTTTAGAAAAGTAAATCTATATGCAAGTTGAATCAGAAGAAGGAGATCCCTTAGGCAAGAAGTTCCATTAGGAGACTTCTGAGCACTCCCAACAGAACATGAGGAAGTCTTGAAGCAGAGGACCAGGAGCAGAAGTCACACGGAAGTCACACACAGTGCTTTAAAGCCTAACTTCATGAGGGAGAAATTCAGACCAAGAGACGTTACATGCTGTGCCCAAATTTGGAAAGTGATTAAGACCTTTATAAAATAATCTTTGATAAGAAAGTCTTGAAAGTTAAATGTGAAAATAAAACTTTAATAGTCTACGAGATACAAAAGGGTGACACCTTTACCACCTAGAATTGGCAAAAAGATATCTTAAACAAGTTATCTATAAAATAAAGAGAAGACTCAATCTTCAATCAACACATATTGTTTAAATTTTTAAAAGAATCTTTTCACCCAAACACATTCTAAAAATGAAAAGACAAGCCACTAGTTGGGAGAAGCCCATTGAAATGAGTTTCCTTTCATTTCTAGAATTAAATTACAGAAAATTAAAAAAAAAAAAAACTCTGGTATCCAGAATACGTGAATAACTCCCAGAAGTCTATGATTTTTTTTTTTAACAGTAGGAGAGTGAACAATATGTATGCCTATGCATTGCAAAGAAATCTGAATGTTAAGACACGTAAAAAATGGTCAACATTATTAGCAGTCAGTCATTAAACACAGTCATTAACTGCACATTAAAACTACAAGGAGGTACAATTTCACATCCTAACGACTGGCAAAAATAACACACATTATCAAGTGTTGACAATGATATACGGGGAAAAAAAGGAGCTCCTTATAGATGGCTGGGTGGGAGGATAAAACCCTTTTTGATAGGGTTTTTCAATAGGCAAAACCCTTTTTGGTAATTTGGCATCATCTTCTAAATGGTACCAATCCACTCTCTGGCAATTCTCCTAAGAAGATATCCTAAGAAAAGGCTCCTGTGTAAGCACAGGAAGATGTGTGTATGATCCTGCATAGTGGCCTTGTTGGAAAATATCCAAAATGTCCATCAACAGAAGACTGATATGTTATTCACTATTTTTTACACAATGGAATACCACAGGGTGGTAAAAAAAAAAAATGAGTAAGTAATACCTACTCCTATCAGTAGGTTTCCAAGGTGGCCATAGTAGTAAAGAATCCATCTGCCCATGCAGGAGACACAAGAGACATGGGTTAGATCCCTGGGTTGAGAAGATCCCCTGGAGGAGGACATGGCAACCCACTCCAGTATTCTTGCCTGGGAAATCCCATGGACAGACAAGCCCGGTGGTCTACCACCCACAGGGTTGCAAAGAGTTGGCATTGACTGAAGCAACTTAGCATGCAGGTATGCACACATATCAACAAAATACTAATCAATTAAAGTTAAGTAAAGACCACAAAGCCACAAAGAGCATGGTGTTTCTATGCAGACAGAGTTTTAAAACAGCAAAACAAGACAGTACTTGTAGGTACACACATACCTAGCAAAGCATAAGGAAATGCGTGGCAACGATAAACACAGAATTCAGTGTACGGGGTACCAGTGAGGGGAGACAGGCTTGGAGAGACTCTGAGTATCAGCAGTGATTGGGGGTATCAGTCTTTACAGTAATATTTAATTTTCTGTTGTTGCTGAAATATTTCACAATAATTGTCAACTAATAATAAAGAACTGAACAGTAGTTTGAGGCACAGGTATAAAGAAGAGAGTCAAATATCACTTGAAAACTTTCCAATTTTTCATGCCTTCTTTTCTTCCTTTCTGACTTCCCTAGACCTGGGGCTCATCATTTATGCCTGAATTAACACAACAGCCCCTAACACATCCCTCTGTCCCAATCTGATGGCAAACTGATCTATTCCCATCCATCCCAGAGGCCACTTCTTCATGTCGCTGTCTATACAGAGTCCTTCAGTGCTCCTATCAACTCTAAACATTCCTGTATAGTCAGTAACACCCTACAGAGTGCATCTCTATTCTTTTCAATCAAATTCACCTGCAGGTCTCAGTAAAAGACACTAGAGAAGCTGGCATAGCAGACCATCTCCCTGAGCCAGGGATCTGCCAAGCTGGCTTGCATCTCCACGTCTTTGTCACAGTTTTGCCTCATCCCTTCCTCCTACTTAACTCCTACCATCTAGGAACGTCCAGCTTAAGACCTTCCTCTTTAGGAAGCATTCTAAAACAATCCCACTCCTTTGGGTTTGATTTTCAGCTGCCCAAGGATTTGAACTAAATTTTGCACTTCAACAGCCTCCACCCTCATGAATACATGGAAGGTCATAGAATTTCATTTGCTTGTTTGCCTGTTCTTAGAAAGGCTACATCCTACATCTGCCATCGATCATCTAAATCTCTTGGGATCCTCAGCATCAAAGCAGAATATTTTAAATTATCGATCAAGTAAATGCAAATCTAGAAAAATGATGATGCATATTTTAAAACCATGGGTCATGTCCCTGTTGAGTCTTACATGTCTTCACAGATCTTTAAGGCTGAACAGTGGTGTAACATCTAAAGCAGGGTACCAAGAGCAGGTTAGCATATCTGTGCTGTTGGTCCACACCCTCCATCATTCCAATACCTTGAAGTGTAGATCAAATATACTACATGCCTGGCCAGAAACTAGTATAAGTCATGAACATACCGAGAAGGCTGTGAACCCATACAATTTAAAAGGGTAGATTCCAACATCCCCTGTGATCAAGAACCCTCCTCCCACAGGTACTAAGTCAGTCCCTCTACAGATATCAGCAAGAAAGTCAGTTGTAACTACTTCTGCCCCCTCCCACTTCCTACCTCTCATCCCTGTGATCTGATTCAACTTATCAATCCTCAATGAACATTTGCATCCCTTCCACTGGCAAGCCCTCTGCTAGCCCTGTTATCCCTTGATCTTAAGGTCTCACAGAGATTGACAAGCACATCAACTGAAAAATGGAATATAAATATGCATCTGACTTAGTGGAGACAGAAGAATGTTCGATCCCGTGGGGTAAGGGGAGGGAAAAGAGCTTGTGCTTAGAATCAAAGGGCAGGGGTGGAATTCAATAAAGGCACTGGGGTGGTTAAGCTCTTCAAATGTTTTGTTTCGAGTAAGGAGGAGGAGAAAGGAGGAGGAGAGGAGGGTTTTTTTCCGGGGGGTGGGGTGGGGTGGGAAGCAGGAGTTGTTTTGTATTGCTTTGTCTTTCTAACCCTTATCTCATTTTGGAAGCTCCCTCTGGTGACCAGGACACCAGGTATAATCACAGTAAACTTAGGACCAAAGAATGCAGAGTTTGAGATTGCAAGGAGGGCCATGCAAAAGTCATGTAATACTATGCTTGGTCCTTACACCATTGGAATACAGACTTACATGCACTCTTTATTCATTCATTTATTCACTCAACCAATGTCTACAGACCACTTACTAAGTTCCAAGGTGCTGTGCCAGGCATCAGTGATATTTCATGAATGGGCAATTCTTGTCTTGGCTCTCATGAAATACACAGCTCAGTGAGGAAGATAGTCGATCAGATAATCACAAAAGACAAGGCATCAATATTTACTATAAAAGGACCATGATAAAAAGTATCAAGCACTGAAATTGCCTGCAACTGGAGGGCTTCATTGAGTCAATGACTTCTCAGCTGAAGTCTAAAGAAAGGAAATAATAATAAGAAACACATTCCTGGGAGTTCACACAGAAAACTTCTAAATGCATCAGTGCTTCAAGGTTCCCCTACAGCGGCTTCCCAGCTCCAAATGGGAAAGCTCATCCCAGTCTGAAACACTGAAAAGGTGACTGGGCTTCTGCCTCAACATCTGCGAAAAGAGCTTCAAGCAGAGTAACTGCCCTGCTTTCTTGCTAGAGTAGTCTGATGAATCATATCAAAGAAGGGCTGTTTGTAAAGTCTGAGACAAGATCAAAATGCCATTTTCCCCTCCAATGGCAGCATGTGTTTTGCAAGGAAATCTCTGCGATATCTACCAGGGAAATTTCTAGTCCAGAAATAGACATCACACTGAGTTTCCACTGAAATTGAAACCCAAAAAGCAAGGATGCCCAAGGCAGGGGTTGTAATCTGCAGGTTACAGTGAGGGTTAACGCCAGTCCTCCTATCAGATATGCATAAACATTCTCCAGTAGTAGAATTAAAAGGGAAGTTACTCTAGCAGATGTTTTCAAATTAGCCAAAACCATGTCAGGGAGTAAAATGAAGCAGCAGAGCTGGAAATGTGCCTGGAGAGGGAGAGACCTTCCCACAAGCTGCCTGATGGAGCCACTGAAATACCCCTGAGCTCTCCCGGTGAGGATGGGAGTGCGGGAGTGGAGAGAGAGGTCCCAGCACGAATCCTTCTCTCCTAATTGCTCATCCATGACTCCAACGAGACCACTGCTCTGCTGAGTGCTAGGATATCTGCACAGGATCGGGCAGCTCATACACTGCCAAACCACAGTCTTCACACTTGCTTTTTAGGCTGCTGCCTACAAATTCGACAAGAAACATTGGGAGAAGATACAGAAATTGTCCATGATGACAGAGGAGCAAACTGTGATACGTGAATGTGAAAATGAACAGTTCAGTCTCGGGCAAATCCCAGGAGAAGGGATGGTGTGCATCTTCACAGGAGATCCAGGGCAGCGACACCTAGTTCACAGAAACCCCAAACAGGACAATGATGATCCCACTACACAGTGCTCACCTACCCAAGAGGAAAAAAGGCCCAAGAATCTGAGCCAAAAATCTGTGGCTACATAATCCAGAGGGCTTCCTGCTTCCTGGGTGTGAGCTGGGCCCCCACGTGGGCTGCCATTCGTTACCCAGTAATCACCACCTCCCACAGAAGGAGAAAACAATAAACACCACCCAGGAAAAATCTTAGGTCAATAGAAGCAGAGACTATCTCCAGCTTTTCATTGGTACACCAGCTGTCTGGCCCTACCACAGTCCAGAGTGAAAGATGTAACATTTCTGGGTCAGCGTATTTCATATGCAACACCAATCTCTGCACAATCACAGAGGGGAAGAAAAGTCCTCAAAGAAAAGCCACTCACCATGTTTAACCACCTTATAACCAAAATCCATTTTTTTCTGTCCTCCACCACATGTTTTTCTTTTCAGGGTTACCAAAAGAAAAAAAGAAGTAGCCAATTACATAGGGCAGGAGGAGAAAGGGGCAACAGAGGACGAGATGGCTGGGTGGCATCACCAACTCAATGTGACATGAGTTTGAGCAAAGTCCGGGAGGTAGTAAAGGACAGGGAAACCTGGTCTGCTGCAGTCCGTGGGGTCACTAAGAGTTGGACATATATATATATCAGGGCTTCCCAGGTGGTGCAGTGGTGAAGAGTCTGCCTGCCAATGCAGGAGACACCAGAGACACGGGTTTGACCCCTGGATTGGGAACATCTCCTGGAGAAGGGAGTGGTAACCCACTCCAGTATTCTTGCTTGGAGCATTCCATGAAGAGAAGAGCCTGGCAGGCTATGGTCCATAGGGTCACTAAGAGTTGGACACAACTGATTGGACACAACTGAAACAACTGAGTGTACACACACACACACACATACACATGTTGTATGCACCACTGGTATATTATATGTAGCAAATATGCATTTTGCCTAAGCCAAAGAGGTATGTGTTAGAAGAAAAGGAACTGGTAGCTGGTATCTCAAACAATGAGTTATCAGTGGGTGTTTAATAAAGAGGAAGACTGACAGTTCTAAATCCTCCCCTGTGCTAGAAGAACAGTTTAGACCTTCCTAGAAACCCCACCTTTGACAATTCCGGAGAGACCACACAGTGAAAGTCACCTTCATTGGGCAGTAACAGGAAGCAGGCTACACATGCCCTGTGATTAAAAAAAAAAAAGGAAGAAGGTCAAAGAAGACATTATTCCTTTCTTTGAAAATTAAGAATTACAAGCCCCAAGAATCTTCTGGAAATAAGAGACAACACAAAACATTATGGGGTGCTTTTGAACCTCCAAGTGTATCAGCAACACAAAATTTTTAGAATTCTAGAAAATGGTCTTCTTGTGATTGTGTTTCTATAAAATAAAAATGTACAAAGAAAATAGCACCTCATAGACATGAGGCATAGACTGTAAGTGTGGGAGTCGAGAATTGGAGACAAAGTCCTTTAATGATGCTCCTTTAACTGGGTAAAGGAGAAAAAGAAACAAAAGAACTTACAACTACCATCATTTCCTTAAATTAACCCAGGAGAGGCAAGCGTGGTTTCTATAGAGATGAAATCTTCATGACAGTCTTCCAATGGAATGCCTCCTAAAAAGAGACAGATTCTTCTGCATGGAGCAGAGTTGCTCTGATTAAAGGTAGAACAATTTGTGGGAATGATCCAGAAGACACCATCATGTGAATTTGACTCTGTCATAGAAAACTCACTATGAAAACACACATTTAGATGGCATTTTATTATTCTTTCTGAATCTGAAATAGTACATGAAATCAAAGTCAGAACACTGAACCCTGTTTTCAGAAGTTGCTATTCAAAGAATATGTTACTTGTCTCAATTGAGTTGTAGCAGGAACTATTACTAGGCTACAAATCTCTAAAGGAGTACTTAGTAAAACTCCATTTCCCTTCTTCACAATTTTGAATTTATACTTAAAAATTAATCAATCTAGATGGCTATGTGGAACAAAGGCATACATACCTAACAGAATTACATCAAAGAGCATGCAATTTGTATTTCCGAATCTGATTCAATAAAATACTTAAGCTTAGACAGACTTAGAAAGTAGAACAACTTACAGTTCAGTCTATGTCTCTGTATGGGCCA